>NC_088363.1:25826211-26003711 GCF_034508935.2 Berghia stephanieae
TGCATGATCGAGTATTTATGAATATGTGTTTCTTTTGCCACCTAACAGCCAAATTTTAAAGGTTATTTTCTTTCTATTATTTACATTGGAACGTGAGCTGTCAAGACAGGAACATGTGGTTTGCCATGTGCTTCTCGACCTTTGTTTACGTTTGGGGCACCTAACTTTACTGTTCTATTGTGTGTAATCGATTTAGCTATTGCAGTGTATTAAGTAATCTTTTATTATTTCCTCAAGAATATTTAGTAGATCTACCTGCCCATTATCACCCCCTCTCATTCCCCTTTCTTTTCTCTTTTAAGAAAAAAAAAGTTAAATTACCATAGCTATTATTCTTTCCCTCGAGGAAGACTACTAACACCCGAAGAGTCAGAACCATCCTATCAGTGGCGACTTGAACTTGATATGTGGCCAGACTGAAGTGAGTAGGGTTGCCAGTTTGGCATTTTAAATGCCAGATTCCAAAAATCTGGCATTTTTGAAAACCGTTTGGCATTAGAAAAATCATTTGGCATTTGGCATTTTCATTTGGCATTTTCTTTTCTTGTATATTATACTTCAAATGACACCTTTTCTCGACCGTGGTGTAGTGGTTTAGCACTCCACTTAGTAGTCAGTAGGTAAAAAATTACCCCAACGGGAAATTTAGTATAATTTAAAAAAAAAGAAAAAAAAAGAAAAGAAAACACGCAAGCCACCAGGATATGATAGTAAATTGTCTATCAAAAGTGAGTAGTTTTCTTAGAGGGGGTGGGAGTCAACAGACTTTGGCATTTTTTTGAGTGTTTTGGCATTTTTTGAGTCTTCTCCTGGCATTTTGTTGAAAAATAATCTGGCAACCCTGGAAGTGAGTAGCAGATAAAAAGTAGTCCTCCTTCAGAGCCATCAGGCCCGTGGAGCCGGAGTTTATCCCGGTTTCTATAGCCTGAAACGGACAATATCAATTGCTTGCTACCCTTATGATATTGTAATGATTTAGCAGTCGAGTTTTAAAAAAAGTTAAAGTAGTATAGCTATGCTTGCCCCAGGTTTTGGCTAATATCAGCGTTCAAGAGAAAGGATATGGCACAAAACAAAAGGAGAGTTCAATAGATTTACTGTTCAGAGCCTTCACGTGTGCATAAGAAAAGGTGAGACAAAGGACAATAGTTCACAAAAATAGATATCAGTTGTAATTTATCCCTGTGTTGTGCCCAGTCTAAGGCCCTGTAAGTCTAGCAACAAATGCCAAAAAGTGATCACTAAAACTGGTTTCTGGAACGTATCACAGTAAATAATGAGTACGAACTAGCTTGAGGTAAGTACCGTTCTTGACAAAAACACAAGCTGTCTTCTTAAAAACAGGACTACAATTAGGGCATGAAAAAATAAAAAACAGAGCAAAGGTAGACTGAAAATAATTCTTCTTTTCTATGGGGGAAGATTCTCAGTCCCGAGAGTGTTCTCTTGCAGCTGGTGGTTTGTTTTGTCTTTGTTTTTAGTTGTTTTACGGCAATAAGGTCATTTCAGCGCCAGTAAATAGGAAGACGATAGAGGAAAAGTTGTAACCTGAAGTTAAAAACACCGAAGAAAAGCAAGGCAAAGATCCATGGCTCAAATTTAGAACAGAAGGTTCCACGAGCAATCCACTGATGTGCTTATTTTGACATTACCTAAATGTCCCATTAAGGCACAAGAAAAGATCCCTCTATGACTGACACACTTAAATGTTTACAACGTACAGTATAACAAAAACTTGTAACATGAAAGAGATGATTAACAGAGGGGGAAAATATATTTAAAATAAGTGTTATACATTTGACTATCTCTCCCCCCTCCTCTTCCTCCATCCCCGCTAAGACTGGGGAATATACCCGAGCAATCTCAACTCAAATCGACAGAGAGCAAAATAGATATAGGGGACATTGTTTTTTTGTTTACTTTAAGGTTTTTGTGGCGCTTGCAAAAAATAGAAGAGAATCGTATCGTAACAAATTTATAGATTTAGAATTGAAAGTTCACAAGAAAAACTAAGATAAAGGGGAATGGTTCAAATATGGAACGGGTGTAGATTCCAAGAGCATACTATCAATGTACTTAGTTTGAGATCACCTAATATTCTCATCCAGACACAAACAATGGATCCCACTAAGAGGAAGGCACTCAAATGTTTACAAATCATTAGATATATTATTCAAACCAACAAATATAACTACATAACAGAGAGATGATTTAAAAGAAGAAAAAACATCAACATTTTAAAACTATTACTTTACATTTGACTGTTTCCATCCAAACAAAGGACATCGGCCATAACCAGGACAAAAGTAATCTCATTCCAAGACAAAGGCAGACAGCAACTCAGAAAACAGATATACAGGGAAAGAAGACACAGCAAGTTGCTTGTTTGTTTTAAAAGGTTTTACAGCGCTTGCGACACATTTAAGTCATATCAGCGCCAGTAAAAAGAAGAAAACGGAATAGTCAAAATATTCTAGAATTAAATTCAAAGCACCTAAGAAAAACTAAGACAAAGGGGAATTGGTTCAAATAGGGAACAGATGTAGATTTCATGAGCATACCATCAACGTACTTATGTTTGGGTTCCCCTTAAAGTCTCATCCAGACACCAGCACAGGATCACACTCAAATGTTTACAGAATACATGGCTAACAATATATAACAGAGAGATGATTTACAAGGGAAAAAATATATCTCCCAAAACTATACATTTGAATGATTCTCTCCCAGTCAAGGACAAAACTAAGTAATCCCATTCTAAGGCAAAGACAGAAAGCAACTCAGAAAACAGATATAAAGGGATAGAAGACAGCGTGACCTCCTGCCCACCATGGGAAGTCAGCTTGTTCTTGTTTTGTTTGTTTTTAAGGGTTTTACGGCGCTTGCAACACATTAAGTCATATCAGCGCCAGTAAAAAAGGAAGAAAATGGGAAAGTTTTTTTTGTTTGTTGCTTTAGGTCTCTTCCAACACAATTGAGGTTATATGAGAGACCGCTGAAACAAAAAAACAAGCAATCTAACAAAAATAGTACAAATGTAAATCAAAATCATAACCTAAAGATATCATAAGCTAAATTATAAATAACCAAGAACAAACAGGCAGAAGATTTACAGAAAAAAAATATCCCCTGTCAAAAATACAATCACAAACCAACGAAGCAGGATAGGCTAGTAAAGAGAAGAAGAAACGACATCACTATCGGATCGTACACCCATGCGAACATCATAGGTATATGATTCAAAGGTGATGCTCCCATCCAACCACCCGCTGGGAAAGTAAAAAGTTCTAGAATTACAATTAAAGCACCCAAGAAAAGGTAAGACAAAAGGGAATTGGTTCAAATAGGAAAACAGATGTAGATTCCAAGAGCACACTATCAAAGTACTTAGTTTGAGATTATCTTAACGTCTCATCCAGACACAAGCACAGGTCCCCACTAAGAGGAATACACTCAAATGTTTACAAATCATATATAATATGTATACAAAATATAATACAGTGAATAACAGAGAGATGATTTACAAGGGAAAAAATATATCTCCCAAAACTATACATTTGAATGATTCTCTCCCAGTCAAGGACAAAACTAAGTAATCCCATTCTAAGGCAAAGACAGAAAGCAACTCAGAAAACAGATATAAAGGGATAGAAGACAGCGTGACCTCCTGCCCACCATGGGAAGTCAGCTTGTTCTTGTTTTGTTTGTTTTTAAGGGTTTTACGGCGCTTGCAACACATTAAGTCATATCAGCGCCAGTAAAAAAGGAAGAAAATGGGAAAGTTTTTTTTGTTTGTTGCTTTAGGTCTCTTCCAACACAATTGAGGTTATATGAGAGACCGCTGAAACAAAAAAACAAGCAATCTAACAAAAATAGTACAAATGTAAATCAAAATCATAACCTAAAGATATCATAAGCTAAATTATAAATAACCAAGAACAAACAGGCAGAAGATTTACAGAAAAAAAATATCCCCTGTCAAAAATACAATCACAAACCAAAGAAGCAGGATAGGCTAGTAAAGAGAAGAAGAAACGACATCACTATCGGATCGTACACCCATGCGAACATCATAGGTATATGATTCAAAGGTGATGCTCCCATCCAACCACCCGCTGGGAAAGTAAAAAGTTCTAGAATTACAATTAAAGCACCCAAGAAAAGGTAAGACAAAAGGGAATTGGTTCAAATAGGAAAACAGATGTAGATTCCAAGAGCACACTATCAAAGTACTTAGTTTGAGATTATCTTAACGTCTCATCCAGACACAAACACAGGTCCCCACTAAGAGGAATACACTCAAATGTTTACAAATCATATATAATATGTATACAAAATATAATACAGTGAATAACAGAGAGATGATTTACAAGGGAAAAAATATTATCTCCCAAAACTAACTATACATTTGACGGTTTCCCTCTCAGCCAGGGTCAGGACAAAACCATGTGGAAAACAGATATAGGAGGATAGACGAAACAGTAAGTACCTTCCTGCCCACTATGGGAGGTCAGGAACCCCACCGAGCCAGATACAGCAAGTGACCTTCCTGCCCACAATGGGAGGACAGGAACCCCATCCAGATATAGGGGATAGAAGAAACAGCAAGTGACCTGACCTCTCTGTCCACCATGGGAGGTCAGAAGACCTAACCCAGTACTACTGGTAGCATAAACAAAACAGCTCTGATAATGCTTTTATGATAAGAAGAATTATTATTACAAAGCGTTTGTCAGAATAAGATGACTGGTGCTTGGCCATCAATGTTAAATCCAACCAGGTTGGCCTACAGCAGTTTAAAGAATATATAAAAATGAAAAAGAAAAATCGCAAAGACGTGATTATCTTAACAATGTCAGTAAATGATTTTTATTTGTATTAAATAATATATAAAAGGAAAGATATAATCTAAGTGAAATGAGTACGTATTCCATTCTGGTCATTATTCTTGGTAAAAATGATGATTGTCATCATTCAAGAAAATGAACTCAACTCAAATTATAATATTAACGACACCTCTTGGAGACATGAAATAAATGCATAACCTATTCTAATGCTACATAAAAATTTTTTAAAAAGTCAATTACAAAATAAAAAGAAAACAAATAAATACAAATTGAAAAAAAAAATAATAATAATAATAACAAAAAGAAAATAAAACTTTAAAAACATAACTATAATGTAAAACATAATATTGCAATAAACTGCAGCGGTCCTGAAATTTGCTGGAACAAGCAATAAGTTTACATCTTTACGCAGAGAGGCTGATGAAATAACAATAACCTAAGTAGAACAAGCCTAAAGTCAAATGGAGACTTTTTCAAACTTTTTGACTCCTCCATCAATAAAAATTGAAATAAATAAATAAACAAAACTACGCAATTCCCTGCCCGCCAAGCCGTTGTTAGATGATGATCAAAAACACTGCAAATGAAGAAAATTCCTCCTCATAGTGAGATATGTAGTCTAGAGCTTTAACGACTTAAATAATAGAATTATTTGACATTGCTGCATGCTGAGATAATTCAATATGAATTCTATACGAAGAAGGGTCTCTATAAATTACCATAACATTAACTTATTTCACTTGCAAGTTTGGATTAAAAATGATATATAACAAACAGTGATAATAAATATATAACACTCTTCAAATTATTTCGTTGCAGCCTTCTCTTTGTTGTAATTCATCAACATTTTTTTCATCTCACCGATAGCTAGGCCAGGATTCAAACCCTGAAAAGACATGAAATGAAAAAGAAAATGAGAAATTCAAGAATAGGAAATGTCTAATGGATAAAATGCAATACGGTGTCAAGATATGAAATATACCAAAAATGTGATTTAATACCAGTGGTGGAAAACAGAACCAGCTTATACTGTAGCAAGAGAATGTTAAATCTGAAATGAGGCATTAACCTCCCCTATTGTTAACTTTTTACTTGTAATAAATTGTCTTACTTGGCTTATTCCAATCTCTGCTCCACGAGGCTGGGGCTGTGATCACACATATATAAAGCACTGAAGAAGAAGAAGAAGAAGAAGAAGAAGAAGAAGAAGAAGAAGAAGAAGAAGAAGAAGAAGAAGAAGAAGAAGAAGAAGAAGAAGAAGAAGAAGAAGAAGAAGAAGAAGAAAGGAGGTAAAAGATTTCTTCTATATCTGGTCAGAGTTAAGATACAGTCCAGAATGGATATATCGACATCGTCAGGACTGCGGTAAAATGTCAATACCAGCGTGATGTCAATATATCAGTCATTCCAAAAAATGAAAGGGAAACAAATGAGAAAATGTCAGAAAATAACAAGAGAAGTCAATCTTGACGGTTTGGTGACCTTTGAAAGGACTGATTTTGAAATTTATGACGGTTTACTTCATATGAATTTAATATTAATATTTTGGTCCGTCTCTGAAGGCCAAGAATAATTTTATGGACCCTTTCCTCAGCACTGGCAAGGACCTCAAATAAGGAAGCACCATCATGAAGTTGCTGTGAAAACCAGTGGGGGGTCTTGAAGCTACTATGGTGGCATGGCCGGAAACTGGTACCAATGGTAACTTATCCTCATCTGATTCCACATCGGCAATGTCGTCTTCTAAAAATGAACAATTATCGAGTGGTATCGTAGCAGCGTTGACCATGCCCATAATAACAAGACCGATAAGCAGCGCATCAACACTGCAGCTAAGAGAAATTGAGAAATAGTGTAAGAGGTCTGTCTCATCTACCGACACTCAGTCTCGGTTCCAGACTGGGATTGGCCGGGCAGCTTGCGAAGACGGGAAGATAGTGGGTGATGTGGAGAGCGTTTCTTGTTAGCCTATTTGTTGAAAGCCAAGAATATTGATATCGGGAATTCCCGGGACTAGTCTTGACGGTTGACATCATGATTCTGATCAATTATTATAATTATTATTTGATATAGTGCCAGTATCCACAAATAGTAGTCAGAGGTGCTTTACAACAGTTTTTTTCTTTTCAACTACAAAGTCACCAGAACAGTCACACACATATCTTGTTCAAAGTTCACATAGACTCATGAAAAGAAGAATGAAAAAGATTGGTTTTTAAATGCCGTTTGAAGGCCAGTAGACTTTCAAATTGTCAGGTTTTAGGTGGTTAAGAATTCCATCTATAGGAACTGAAAATGCAAAACCACGCTCAGCAAACTTTGTTCTTGGGATGTTTTTCTCCATTAGCGAAGAACTGGCAGATTGCAGAGGTCGAGTGGTCTATATTCCCTCACAAGGCATTCAAGATATTCAGGTAATGTGTGGTGAAGGCAATTGTAAGCAAAATATGTGATTTTGTATTATTCTTTTCTCTATTGGAAGCTAGTGTAGTGACTTAAGGACCAGTGTTATATGGTCCCAAGGCTTTGTCCTTGTAACTATATAAGCAGCTTTGTTTTGCATCAACTGTTACAATAATCCAAGCTGCTGGTAACAAGGGCATGGATGAGTGTTTTGCATGTTTCGTCATCAATAAAATTTCGTATTCTGCATATCATTTGGAGAGTGCTATGAACCGCCTGACAGCACTTTGTTATATGTACGCACATGTCTAGGTGAGTGTCAAAATAGAAACCAAGGTTTCAAAAGACACTGGAATTTTTAATAATAGATTCACTGAAGGACAGTTGATCAATGAGTATATCCTTTCCTGTCTTTTTGAAAACAATCAGCTCAGTTTTGTCCCTGTTGATCAATGACGATTCAGAGGATGTTATTGGACAATAATCTTGGTTTTTCTTTGACTGTTATTTTACATCACAGTGGAATCTCTCTGCATTTTCATTGACCGCTGTGTGGTACTTGCCCTTTTAAAATTGTTTTATTTAGACAAATTATTGCCGGTATCAATATGTCAATATAACCATCTTGTGCTAAAATTGTTGTCATTATAGGCGACAAATATTTACTAATGCTATACAACAAGAAAAAAATCCCGGGACTTTGATGTCATGTCAATATAAGCGTGATGTCAATATATCCACTCTGCACTGAAGGTTAATTGGTAAGAGAACAAATAGTCTTGAAGTCCAAGCAGAGTTAGCTTTTTTTTCTAACACTGTCATTAAAAAATAGGAAGCAAATGTTACTGTCTAATTATAAAAAGGAATCGGGATGGAATCTGGCCTTAAGAACTGTAGCATCTGAGTTAAGACAAAAAAGAAAAACTTTAAAAAGAAAGAAAGAAAGAATGTTGTTTTTTTAGGGGTGTTATGGTGCCTATGAAACTTTTAGGTCATAAGAAATAAGGAATAAAGAATAAGAAAAATAAAACAAGACAAAACAAAGCAAAAAGAGAGAAAAAGCCCAAACAAGACATAAATAATAACCTACAAAGAAATCATAAATTACAAACCTTAGGACACGTCTTGGAACAGTTCATGATAGTGTGGCACCTGTAAAGAGAGTAGCTGTCTTCCATCATGGCTAACCTCTCATCTGTGTAGTCATCTCTGGAATCAATCATCCACCTGTTGGTTTGAAAGCAATGTTTTAAAACCAATCAAAAGAGAAGAAGTGAAGATCAGCTTTTATCTATAATCAATTTTATCCACAAATAAATACAATAAAATACATGTCATGAGTGCCATAGGGATACAAAAAGATTTTGTTAAATCAAATCTATAAAACAATGTGAAAAATATAGGAAATTAACCTTCTAACAAAAAAAACAACAAAAAGAGCAGCATGGCTCAGTGTTATGGTCTTTGCTTTGTGTCCAAAAGGTATCGAGTTTAAATACCCTCTACGTCGCGTTGTATGACCTTGAGCAAGTCACCTCGCCCTATCTCAGTTTGTGCACTAGACTGTGGCTGATGCCTGGGTTATTCCAGTCATCCTTTGAAATAGACCCTAGACAAATTTCCCCTATGAAATGAATAAGGGGAATTTTATTTATTTTAGTTTTATTTAAAACAAAAAAAAAAACCAAAAAAAAATTATTAAATAATAAAATAAAATAGAAGGAAAGCGGTTTGATAACCATCTCCAATAAGACGGCCTCAATACCATAATGGCAGGCGATAAAGACAAATTTTTTTTTAATAAAAAAAAAAAAGGGAGAGGTGGGGGGTGTCGAGAGATTTTTTGGTTCCCCTAAATCAATAACTGCGCTGTTAAACTTTAATAATTTCTTTACCTGTAAGCTTGCATGAGTACTGCAGGGCCAAGGTATTTGTCCGAGTTCCACCAGTAGCTTGGACATGATGTGCTGCAACAGGCGCACAAAATACACTCATACAAACCATCCTAGGAATGAAGTAGAAAATAAATTCACTCAGACTCATATTGTATGGCAATGTGAGTACAAACAATATATATGTCAAGTATATCCAGATTTAATTCACTTGAGAGAAAGCTATACTTTTCCTCAATCTCATATTCATAATCCTGGAGCACAACTTTTAAGCAATCTCACATAAACCAGAACTGATAATACAAAAACAATAATACCTGGCTGGGGAGAAAAAAAAGGAAATAATAACAATATATAATCAGAAATAATACACATACCAGCTTGGCACGGTCTGCCTGGGATTGAAGATAGGATTTCTTTCCAACATCCTCCTCTTTGATGTCTTTCTTTTTAAGATATGGTTCAATAGCACTATACTGGGCGTAAAAGTTGCTCATGTCCTGCGAAAGATATTTTTAAAAATATGATTAAATAATATAAAAAGAAAAGTATGCATTAATTGAGATTTTGACACCAAACGACAAATTAAATTTAGAAACAGGAAATTGGATTGAGATGTCAGTTATAAGATAAGAAATCCAACATGATGTCTGTTTCAATGTAATAAATCTATCATATTTGAGCAAAAAGATACTTACTGGTACAAGATCTTTCACCACATACATATGAGGGAGAGGGTAAATCTTCACAGGCTTGCTTTTGTCATTGATCTTGCTATTAAAGGATTAAAAAATAAAGAAATTGTTGAAAGAAAACACCTATATCGATACATTGGAACATGAAAAAAAAAAAAGTTGCAGAGTACAAAAGTTGAGGTTTAATAAATTTTATGTTAAAAAACATACTGCTTTAACCACCACGACGCAGGCCATACAATAAAAATGCAAGAGCTTTATCCAGATGTTGGCGAATTTGAAAGATAAATCAGGGACAGCTAAAAAAGAAAGTAACATCCTTTCTCTTGTCGTGACATTGTTATAATTCCATGAAAAGGTACACAGATCTATCCCACAAATGTGTGTTATCAAGAAGAATCATCCATCTTGTCAAGTAAACAAATTGGGGAGTTTATCTTGCCCAAAGAAAACAAAGTGCCCAAAGCGTGACTCAAACCTAGAACCTCCTCCCAGCTATAGTGCATTGCCTCACACATTTAGTTACCTCCCCTATAATAATACTTGATAAACCCAGCATTAAACAAACACATACACACACACACAAACATATATATATATAATATATATATATATATATATATATATATATATATATATATATATAATATATATATATATATATATATATATTATAATTTCTGCCTCCACATAATGTCAACCCCGAACACAAATTATATATAATTTGGTAAATGTATGAGGAAATAAAAATTAATAGTAATGGTGTGTACTCGCCATAAACATGCCAAAGTATTAACTCCATCAATGTTCATTGCACAAGAGCCACATATACCCTCACGACAAGACCGTCTAAAAGTGAGAGTAGAATCATCTTCATTCTTGATTTTGATGAGAGCATCCAAGACCATAGGACCACAACTAAAACAAAGAGGAAAAGTATTTACAAATGACACAAACTGTAAATCAGTTTGAAAAACAAATTTAATAAAAAGTAATTAAAGTAAAAAACAAAACAAGATATGACCAAAGTGATGAGCACTGATAAAAAAGTCCAAAAGCTCAAAGTGTGGTTAATGGAGAAAAGCTGGCTTATGTCAACAATTTTGTATATCTTGGTACAAGAATAGAGGCAAATGGAAAATAGACCCCTGATATCCAAAGGAGGAGAGCAATTGCCCAAAACAAAATTGACAAAAATGATGACATTATGGAAAAGTGAAAGCATCCAACTGAAAATGAAAATATTAAGAACATGTACATTTCCAACAGCATTATATGGATGGTAATCATGGACAATCACAAAAAAAAAAAACGATGAGAACAAAATAAAATTGAAATGAAATGCTACCAGAAAATTCTCCACATTCCCTGGACAGCATAGGAAACTAACCAAAATGTGAAAAGAGTCCCTGGGCATTAGGGAGCCATATATCATCAAGATGATACAGAAACTAAAACTAGATTTTTTTTTTTTTTTGACATATCGAGACATGACCCTCTGGAAAACATTTTCTAGAGGGCATTGCAGAGGGTAAAAGAGGGAGAAGGAGACCAAGAAGAAGATGGTCACAAAACATCAGCAAATGGATGAATAAGCCAGTGACTGAATGTGGAAGGATGGCACAGAGGCCACGTCCATGAGGGATAAGCCATCATGATGATGAGAACAAGATTTTTAAAAATATAATTTATCTCATTTTAAGAAGCTAAATTATTCAGATTGGAAATTGAGATTCTTTATCTTTATACAACAACTGGATGTTCAAACTTTGTAATTTCTGTGATATAAATAGTCGCTGTATAGAAGTGTGAAACAAAAAAAACAAACAAATATTGACGCTTCAAATTTTCAAAAATAAAAAACACTCAAAGAAACAAAATCAAATCCAAAGTTTAAAAGACAAATAACACCTTACTCATTCAAATCCACATCATAGGTTTGAAGTTTTGGCTTGTCTCCTGGCTGATCAGGATTCTGGATAGGATGGAGAATTAATTACAATTGAAATTGTGTAAAAACCTATTTCTTAACCACATAAACCACTATCTTTCACACTAATTGCCATTTATCAAATAGCAAGTGTTTGATATCGTGAACGATTGAATAATGTTCAGGTGGCAGACTAAAAGAGAATAAAAGCTTTTACATGGAACACAACAGCTTCTCCTATGCAATTTGAAATTCACAGAGCTTAGCAATGAATCATACTGCAGAGCTGCCAACCCTTCACATTCTTAAAGTGGAATCAGAGCATCAGAAATGAGTAATATAAGACCTTAACAACAGGAATTGGAATTTTACGATCATTTATCTATCATTATCTGCCAAATTTTAGCAATTAATGACCTCTCCAAATTACCACTAAAAACATGAAGATGGAATTCTAACACAGCTGGCAACAAGAGCACCTGTCCTAGGGTATATAATGGGGAAGGAGGAAGGAATAAAAATTAATTTTCCTACTTACATTTGGTGTGGCAATTGGTAAACATAAAATTCTTTTCACCTTATTCCCCAGAGTTTGCATGAATCCATGTGTGTGACTCTTGGGCTATGATTCAGTTTTACATTTATCCTACTTCTTTTCCCACCATATTAAAAAAAAAAAAAAAATCTTGAGTGCAAATGAAACATTTAGCATGTGTAGGGGTGCGCTTAATAGGATATGTGTGATCAGAAAAAGATAATATGATTCTTCTTTCCATACTTGTATGGATGGTTTAAAGGTTTCTTTGACAGAATACTTACCCATCTGTAAATTTGAAACTTTTTAATATTAGCTGTCTGAGTGGCAGGTGTGGCAGCAGTCTGAGTAGCCCGAATCTATAAGAAAAAAAAACAACCCCAAAATCAAACAAAAATTAATCATTCAAACATGAAAATCTAAAAAAAAGGTAATGTGAAATCCTAGAGGTTGTCGAGGATGCAGAAAAATCTAAATTTAACAAAGTGGTTTTACAGAGTCTGATCGCATTAACTACACACAGTTATCCAGTTGAGTTGCAATAACTTTAAACAGTTATCCAGAGACAAGTCTAAAGTTGAGATTACAATGACTTATCTTCCCTATTTGAATCTGATACGTGTTTGTAGTTGCGCAAACACTTTTTGGATTTAGTGCTAGTCGATGCTGTGTGCATAGATGTCATAGCAACAAATTTCTGCAACCAACCTCTTTCTGAAACTGTTTGCAAACATGCATGCATTGAAAACTTTTTGGACGTTCGTTTTCTATCATAGACAATGCCACAGAGTAAATGATTCAACATGAACATTGTTTGTTCTGGTTTCCCTTTTCTTGTGAATGATATATAAGTCTACGACAAAAATGAGAAAATGGTTTGTGACAGATGCTTGGTTCAGGTCTCTTTGAGAAAATCTTTTGGGTCTTCTCTTTAAGGGGGGTCCCAATAGCTCAGTTGGTAGAGCACTTGTTTCACAAGCAAAGGGACCAAGAACGATCCAGGGTGCAGTCGAGACTTTTTCTGGCCCCCGTATCCACACAGCAGTGATTGGATAGCTGAGTAGATTTAGCAGAAAGTACTTTGCGATATACTAGCCACCTATCCAGAGGGAAGTAAGCAATTGCTATTGTCTGTTTCAAACTATAGAAACCGGGATAACTCCAGCTCCATGAGCCTAATAGCTCTGGAGGACTATTCTTTTTTTTTTCTTTAAAGAGTCAATGTACAACCATTCACCTAATTGAGACAACCAATACCAACTATTTTGTATATATGGATATATGATCAATATTCTATAGCTTGGCTATAAATAGAGCTCTCATTCCAAGCTACCATGATTGTTTAAACTATCAAAACAATGAAGCAAAACTGGTGGCAAATTCTCTAGCACATAAATGAACTTTACATTACGCAGATGTCTGTGCAGATAGCTCAGTGGGTTAGCCCACCTTTCATTAATATGTTTTTGCTGCACTGGTTCGAATTGATGTTTATTGTTTTCCCTTTTCTTCTGTTTCTATAATGAACAGGAGTTTTTAAATTAATATAATTTTTTTCCTCCCATTATTTTTCAATTTTTATTCATATATTTTGCTTTAATACATTTATTTGAGTATGCTCCGGTATGTGGGGTGAATTTTTAATTCAGAAAAGTGAGTGGAGCAGGCACTTATGTTGGTAACAACAAGATATGAAGTGAGTAGAAAAGTGCCAGAAGACAATAGAGAATAAAAATTTTTTCGCGGCGGTGGTGGGGTTTGAACCTGCGACCTTATTGGTACGACAACTCCGCCTGGCAGGTGAGAGCGTGGCTCTACCGTGTGAGCTATCCACGAATACAAAAATATTCAGAGTGCCTATTTAATTTACTTCTAGGGGCAACACTTCCTCGTGATTATATATAAATACATCCTGCTATTACTTTGTCTTAACTTTTGAGCCAGAGTAAAACTAAAAAAACTAAAAGTAAACGCAGTGGCTATTTTTACAGTCCCGTAAAGATGGTTCTCGGGGCTATTTTTACAGTCCCGTAAAGATGGTTCTCGGGGCTATTTTTACAGTCCCTTAAAGACGGTTCTGGTGGCTATTTTTACGGCGTTGCGGTAATAGATTTATAAATAGGAACAGATTGGCTGAGTAGACGCCATTAGCTCTAAAACTCTCACTCACTTCGTTCAGGTGCGGCGAGTTAGCAGTCTCTGTCTCTCTCTCTCTTTCTTTCATTCTTTCTCTATGTCCTTCTCTCTCTTCTCTCTTTCTTTTCTATCTCTCTCCCTCTTTCTTTCTTTCATTCTTTCCCAATCTCTTTCTTTCTCTATTTCCCCCCCCCCCCCTCTCTCTCTCTCTCTCTCTCTTTCTCTCTCTCTCTCTCTCTCTCTCTCTCTCTCCCGGTCTTTCTACATTCTTTCTTTGTTTCTCTTTCTTTCATTCTTTCTCTATCCCTTTCTTTCTTTCTTTCTTTCCCTATCTCTCATTTTCTCTCTCCCTCTCTTTCTTTCATTCGTTCCCAATTTCTTTCTTTTTCTATCTCTTTCTCTCTCTCTCTCTCTCTCTCTCTCTCTCTCTCTCTCTCTCTCTCTCTCTCTCTCTCTCTCTCTCTCTCTCTCTCATTTTCTCTCTCTCTCTCTCCCTCTCTCTCTTTCTTTCTTTCATTCGTTCCCAATCTCTTTCTTTTTCTATCTCTTTCTCTCTTTCTCTCTCTCTCTCTCTCTCTCTCTCTCTCTCTCTCTCTCTCTCTCTCTCTCTCTCTCTCTCTCTCTCTCTCTCTCTCCTCTCTCTCTCTCTCTTCTTTCTTCTCTTTTTTTTCTTTTTCCTTTTCTTTTTTCTCTATCTTATCTCCTCTTCCCTAGTGGTACCTCAAAGCCTAGGCAGAGGGGTCTGACCACAAGGTGAACACCGCTTTGGCGGAGAACAATAAAACAACCTCCCAACGGGAAGGGAGGAGCAATACAGCGACCACTCTTGTCTGGTCGGAACAAACACTGGGTCAATCGGTAAAGGAGTAGGAGCAACGCGATGGTGGGACCAAAGTAAAAGGCCCTCTCCACCTCGGCGCCCCAATGAGGATCAGTCTTGGGCACCTCTATTATTTTGGATCATGACCGCCCATGGGAGAGAACTATCATCATTATTTACTTTCTTTTTTTTTTTAAATATTATTCAAAAGAACAATATTTAAGCCTGAGGTGTTTCGCAATGTGCATCTTTACCATGGACATCCACATGGGGGGGGGGGGGGGGTAGTCATTTGTCCACAATATGGTTTGGAGTTGGAGGTGGGGGGGGTTTCTAAAATTATGGTCAAAATGTGTCCAATTGGTTTGTGAACGGCCTCTTTTCTGAAATTGGATTCAAACCCACTCTCACGTGAGAAGACTGCACCCTGAATGTTAGACGTCTACGTCTTTTAAAATTGTATAAACCGTTAGTCCTTCCTGAATGGTTATACTGGTAAAGTGTAAACAAAAGCCAACCTGTAAAGTATTATATCTTGAGGGGTGTCGACTCAAGCAGGAACTAAATATGCTTTCAGTGTTTGATAATAGATCTATATTATGTATGTTTGACAGAAAAAAAAATCAAGACATACAACCTAACCTGCCCACTGATGATAGAAAACGGGCTGTTCTGTACTGCAAACATAACTTATGCAAAAAAAAAAAAAATTATATGTAATAAAAATGACAGTACCGTAAAAATCGCTAAGAGAATTGACTTTGACTTTACATTAATTGTTTGTTAAGTTTAGTTTTAGATTTAGATCTAAATATGTTAAATGAAATTAATTTTGCTTTCATTCACCGCCTCTAGATCTGTACATCTAAATATCGGGAGAAATGATATGTGAAGTTTTGTGAATACTGCAAAAAGATGATAATCTATAACTATGCGGATAATTGAACAGAATCGCATCAACGCCGTAAAAATAGCCATGAGAACCGTCTTTACGGGACTGTAAAAATAGCCCCGAGAACCATCTTTACTGGACTGTAAAAATAGCCCCGAGAACCATCTTTACGGGATTGTAAAAATAGCCCCGAGAACCATCTTTACGGGACTGTAAAAATAGCCACTGCGAAAAGTAAAAGTAAAAGGAGGCGTCTAGACAGAGTCTAGGTTATGTTTTTGTTTGTTTGTTTTTAAGGGTTTTACGGCGCTTGCAACACATTTAGGTTATATCAGCGCCAGTAAAAAGGAAGAAAATGGTATAGTAAAAAGTTCTAGAATTACAATTAAAGCACCCAAGAAAAAGTAAGACAAAGGGGAGCTGAGAACAAATAGGGATCAGATGTAGATTCCAAGAGCATACCACCAATGTACTTAGTTTGAAATCACCTACAAGTCTCATCCAGACACAAGCACAAAATCCAACAAAGAGGAACACACTCAAATGCTTACATTATACATTCAAAATAAAAATAATAATACATAACAGAGAGATGATTTACACGGAAAAAAATATCATCTCCCAAAACAATAACTATGCATTTGACTGTTTCCCTCCCAGCTAGGATCCCGCCAGTGCCAGGACAAAACCAAGTAATCTCATTCCAAGACAAAGACAGAAAGCATGTCGGAAGACAGATATAACGGGATAGAAGACAGTGTGTACCTCCCTGCCCACTATGGGAGGTCAGGATCCCCACCCAGAGAGTCTAGGTTAGACAGACCCTGCATAGACTACTACTAAGCACCACAATAAGTCAGCAATGGCTATAATTGGGAAACCATGGAAAATGTAAATTATTTACCTGTGCTAATTGAACCAGAGACTTTGCTGTTGGCGAAAGTTTGGTGATTGCTCTATGCATTGACATCTTGGGTCTTGAAGTTCCTATTTGACTTTGGTGATGACAATCAGCTGTAATGTTTTCAGTCCAAAGGAAGTTGAATGTGGGTTGGTTTCATAACGTGTACCATAAAGTTATTCAATTAAGATGCCAAAGAATTCTAATAATTACTGCCACAGCTATAATTATACAGCCACCAGTTCAAACTATATTATTAGGCCGAGAAATAATTTTTTTAAAAATACTACTGCTGTTTGTGAACAATTAAAAGTGATTAAACTTGTCCAAAAAAGAATTTCTAGTTATAAAGTTCAGAGTTAAATGTAAAAATTGGCAAAATAGGATAATTTCATAAGGGTCAGCAAAGGACAATACTTGATAGACCAATACCAATGGATTGTGTCTTTCGGTGTTTGATTAATCAACTCAATGTTCTTTATTTTCCCTACAATCATGTTGTACTCATACTATTACAAACAGTTTGCCTGCATGCCGCTTTATAACAAATCAATCTCTCATGAGTTAAAAATCTTTTGCTACTTTTGAAGAGAAAATACGAACAATAAAGTTGTACTCGTAGTCGGATATTTGTTCGACCGGGTCGTATAGAGCAGTAAAGTTAGGTGCCCCAAACGTAAACAAAGGTCGAGAAGCACGTGGCAAACCACATGTTCCTGTCTTGACAGCTCACGTTCCAATGTAAATAATAGAAAAAAATAACCTTTAAAATTTGGCTGTTAGGTGGCAAAAGAAACACATATTCATAAATACTCGATCGTGCATCAAATAATGTCTAGATATGGATATTTTATGAACAAAAGGTAAAATTTTCTAAAATTTATCAAAAGTTACAGTCTATCTATTTTTAGACCAGAGCAAATTATTGCGCTGGTGTGAACAAAACGAGAATTATTCGGAGCCTGATTTTCATAATAATTTAGCCTTATATTATTATTTCTGCAACTGTTAGATTTTATGTAAACATATTTTCAATACTGAAAGTGTATTGCCTACAACTCAAACTACAAAATTGGGAGACCTATATTGTGCGTAAATTATTCCGGTCCCTAACGGAAATCACTAGCAACTTGTTATTGTTTACGTTTGGGGCACCTCACTTTACTGCTCTATAGAGCAGTAAAGTGAGGTGCCCCAAACGTAAACAATAACAAGTTGCTAGTGATTTCCGTTAGGGACCGGAATAATTTACGCACAATATAGGTCTCCCAATTTTGTAGTTTGAGTTGTAGGCAATACACTTTCAGTATTGAAAATATGTTTACATAAAATCTAACAGTTGCAGAAATAATAATATAAGGCTAAATTATTATGAAAATCAGGCTCCGAATAATTCTATAGAGCAGTAAAGTGAGGTGCCCCAAACGTAAACAATAACAAGTTGCTAGTGATTTCCGTTAGGGACCGGAATAATTTACGCACAATATAGGTCTCCCAATTTTGTAGTTTGAGTTGTAGGCAATACACTTTCAGTATTGAAAATATGTTTACATAAAATCTAACAGTTGCAGAAATAATAATATAAGACTAAATTATTATGAAAATCAGGCTCCGAATAATTCTCGTTTTGTTCATACCAGCGCAATAATTTGCTCTGGTCTAAAAATAGATAGACGTAACTTTTGATAAATTTTACCTTTTTGTTCCATAAAATATCCATATCTAGACATTATTTGATGCATGATCGAGTATTTATGAATATGTGTTTCTTTTGCCACCTAACAGCCAAATTTTAAAGGTTATTTTCTTTCTATTATTTACATTGGAACGTGAGCTGTCAAGACAGGAACATGTGGTTTGCCATGTGCTTCTCGACCTTTGTTTACGTTTGGGGCACCTAACTTTACTGTTCTATTACGCATGCGTAAGTTGTTTAGGAATGGCGGAGTAAACAAATCGCTTGGCTTGGTAGGTCGCCAAAATGTTATGTATTTGTTAATTCTTGTATTGTGTAATGTCTGTTCATTATTATAAAATAACATGCAAATGTTAAATACGATTCTCTAACTTTTTAAAATAAAATATCTCGAGGGACATTAGGGAATATGCACTGACCCTTCTCGACAGAATTCAAATATTTCATACAATTAACACTCGCATGTCATAACATGACCGACAAAGAAGAAAGACAGAAGGTATACCAATAATGAGGAGGATCAGTGATGAAGTGTTTAACTCATGCTGCGCTAAATAAACGTAGTGCTTTTATTGGAACAGATTTCTACGTCTTATTGACGGGCTGTCGTTATTGCCAGATATAAAGAAAATTGATCATTGGCAGAGACTGAGAGTCAGTGAGACAGTTCAGTTGAGACTGTCTGACGTAGGCAGTTTAGTGAGCAGCAGCAGTGGCAGTCAAATTGTGACCCAACTCGCCCATAAGAAAGTTGTGACTGGAAATTGCCGTTCGCGTTTTGGGGGATTCAATTAAAGATACATAACTTCGTTATAAAGAAGAATATCGCAGATATTTTGATATCATTATTTACGTCTTTCAATTTCCTTTGAAATGGTGCCAATTAAGGAAAAATCCATGAAAAATTCCAGAAGTTATATGAAGTTAAAATTTGGCAATTTTAAAATGCATTTATTTCTTTATTTACCGCGTGTGTTTTTAATTTAAAAACGCTTGTTTTTAGAATAACATCTAAATTTTATTCATGATAAATTTCAGGGCTCTATATCTATGCACAGACACTTTTTAACTCTGCGCCGAAATGCCATGTTTACATTATCCTGTCATCATGGCTGCCCGACGATATCGATAGTCATATCGATATTTTAAATTTAGTTCTGTATTATTTAAAATTTAGTCCATAATATTTTCAGTACTATTATTTACTTCATTTTTATTTTGAATACATACTTTCCAACTTTTTTTTTAATAGGCATTTTGTGGTTTTTGTTTTAAAAGTTCGTAGATTTCTTCTCTTTGTGAAATTTGATATTAATAATATCGATATTTTAAAAATACCAATTGCTTTGATTTTATTTTGCCATCAAGTCATCAAGTTTTTTTCCCATATATGTTTAGATATGTTTATTATCATTTGTATCCATATTCTAAAGGCCTTAGCCTTAATAATTATTATGGTTGAAGTTCTACTAGTTATAAATTTTGACACCCCTACACATTGAGAGAGAAAGGGGGGGGGGGGGCTGGGGGAATAAAATTATATTAATTGTCAGTTCAAATGATGTAATAGCAATAAACCCAAAGTGGTTCAACAGAATTTTTTAAAGTATTAAAAGCCAACTTTCCTTCTAATTAAAATAGAGAATCCATTTCAATTTATTTGTACTTTTTCAATCTATCATTTTATTCCTTTATTTATATGCAGTTAAATTTGCCAGAGGTAAAAATAAACTCATTATGTCATTACACAACATGTTTATGTCGTTTCATTTAAATACTCTCCAACTCAAACCCTTTTTTATTCTCTATGTATTAAATCAAAGAGGGGAATTATTTGCAATTGTTTCAGTGAGATATTGGAGATAAATCCAAAAGTGATATAGCAAATTGTTTCTTACGTCTTTTAATTAGGCCTATGTAACATTTGTGTCATATTCTGTAATAATGTGTTAATTTGAAATGTTTATCTTCCTCTTTATTAATGTCGTAAATGCATTGTCCTTGATAAGACGAACATTTTGTTATACAATATACGATAAGAACTCCATATTGACTGTTTTAACCATTTTTTATTAACATCACGCGATTTCGGTTACAACTTTGTAATGGTAATTTTGGGGTAAAAATTGGTCTAAAATTTCAGAATTTGAACTGTCGTAACTACATTTCTAATCAAGATAGAAACAAAATTCAAACTGTTTTGTAATCTGTGTTGCCAGCTCTTTCATATGGCATTGGTTTCAAGTGTGTGAGTTACATTTAGAGTTTCTATTAAACTCCAGTTGCATTGAAGGTAAAATAATTTTTTAGAAAGACCTTATTAAATGTGTTGAGCGGTCAGGTGGCTTCGTAGCGCAGCGGACAGATGTCAGACTCTAACCTTGAAAGTACCGGGTTCAATTCCCATTGTAGACATTTTTTAAAAAAAATTTACCTTATATATATTTGCTTTTTTTTCTTTCTTTTTTTTTTCAAAAACTTTTTATCATGTTTTTAAAAAACTTAGATTTTAATTTTCTAAAATTATTTATTTATTTAAGATCAGTATTTGTGTGCCATGTTTCTTTTTACTTTTGATTTGTTTAATTAATGTTATTAGTTTTTAATTTATTGTCATTGTATAAACGTACTTCGGTAATCACTGACTAAGCAGCGTGCTAAACTACAATCTAAAACTATTTAAACCACATGGGCGTATGCAGCAACATTTTCATTAATTTACCATCACCGCCAATGGAGGTGCATAAAAACGGCACCATAAAATTAACCAACAATCAATAAATCAGTCGATGGGTGATGGATACTGTATCTACACAATATGTATCGACATTCGTGTGGATGTCATGGCCGAATGGTTAAGTCGTCTGCCTTAGAAGACTTGTCAGAATCGTCGCTGTGGGTTCGAATCCTGGTTCTGCGACTTTTACAATTATGGTTAGACCTAAGGAATTACTTAAAGTTAAAGGCTGTGACCACGAGTTTAACTATACGGAGTGTCTACGTTCACGGTAACCGGGCATCAAGCATCAGGGTCTACGTACACGGTAACCTTGGGAGGGAAGGGCGAAGGTTGCATTGAGCTTATTGCACAGTAACTTATGAGCTTGATTTCTTTCATTCCTACTCCTACCCCCCCCCCCCCCCCCCGCCCTTTGTGTTTGTTTGTTTCTGTGTGTATGTGTGTGTGTGTCATAGCTGGGCTGTCCGACATTTGGCTGATTAAATTGGCCGCCAAACAGAGAGTCTATAGTTTGGTATTAGACACCCACTAACCGATGCCTTGATTTTTAATCCATTAGCCTAGGCCTAGTGAGAGACAAATCCTACATGTATTTGCAAACCGAGCTGAAAGTTTCACCGTGAGATGCAAGGGGGAAGGGATGACACTATGACAAGAGAGAGAGAGAGGGGGGGCGGTATTGGGGAAGATGAAAGAACAATGGGTCGCCTGATGACGTAGATCAAAGGGGTGCTTTACAATACGTGATTCGTGCAATTTTAACCTCTTAACACCAACACTGATTTTTTTTTCGTCCAGGTAATAGTTTCCCTATTGTTAATGCAGAATAAATCGTTTCCACCAATTAAGCTATAATAGCATAGCTTGTCTTTTAATGATAACATTAAGACTAAGATCTGGTGTTAGGTTAAAGTAAGATTGAATCTCGCTTTTTATGGGTTAAATTGTATTGTTTGATTTTTAATAATAACACACACACACACACACAGAGCGAGGTCCATCCACCACTTGTATTGCAGCGCAAACCAGTTACCAGAGTTACCGTGTACGTAGATCCTGAGGCTAGGTGCCTGGTTACCGTTTATGTAGACACTGCCTTAACTATATATTATATATGCAGTGTAAATCAAAAGTATGGATGTCCAACAAATGATTTGTCTTACAGACAATTGGAAAGGGAGAGGGGAAGAGATATTGTTATGGGCACGATTATTCAGTTCAATTTTTTCTAACAATAGCAACCAAAAATAAAACAAACACTGTCAGGTATTAGGTCTAATTATATCCAGACATCTAAATTTGGATTTCTCTAGTCATCGACATAGCCATGTAAATGTGAATCAATCATCCGTCTTCCCCAAAACTGCAAAGGCATGGAAGTGATACCAGACGCCAATTTACTTCAGATTTGGTTAAATATTCTGGGATTTACTGAAAAGAATATATAATAATGTTTAAAAAATTAAAGTTAGGTAGCAGTAGAGATACTCTTGGAATGATATAGAACCAAGTTTGTCCACCATATTTATTTTTCATTTTAACGTTACTCGAGACTGAAACACACAGACCTGAAATTTCAGGAATGGCAAAAGGGTTTTAATAGCAGATGATGCTTATCCAGGTCAGGCCATATCAAGTCAGTAAACATCCTCTCGCTCATATATGTTCAGTTTTAAAATAGTTTAAATTTTGCTCAGGTTTTCGCATATTTCTACATTCCATATTATGCACATATTTTTTATGTATTTGTACAATTGATAAAGCAGATATGCTTGACATTGATAACCCATATACGGAAGAAGTCCTTCTTGTCTCAATATTATCATTTTAGTCTTGGATGTTACCTGAACATGACAATGTTTTAGCGTTGTTTTATTTTGGACAGGGATCCCCTTTCTAAAAACTGCCTTTTGCACTGTGCATTTCGGGTTCACCAATGCACTTGATTACACTTTGCTAGCTGCTTTACAACTTTATGCATCATTGATAAGAAGGGAAAAATATATAGATTTTACAATTTTGTTTAAATGGTTTAAGTTTTATTTTTAAGAAAAAATTTTATCTTTAAAATGTTATCACTTGAATTAATTTTTATTCATTTTATTTTTTTCTTTATCCAGCTCTTTTTAAATGGTATGAGACAGTGTTGCCAGGTATTCAACAAGTCGTGTGCGAAGCATAAAAATGTCATCCACTGCAAAGTCTGCTGTTTCAGATTATGAACATTTGAGGCACAGATTTGGTGATGAGAACCAAATTGGGCTGAATGAAAGTGAAGATGAAGATTTTTTACCCCTGAAATCACGAGTCAAACTCAAAGGATGTCCAAATGGAGCAGATTCAAATCAAAATAATTGCGTATCATCCTCATCAAAAAGTATTCTTGAGAATGGATTTGATTCAATAGAAAGAGTTCCTGTTCCATCAGCCTGGAGTCCAGGGATGATAATCAAACCAAATCCTTCTCTCCTTGTCACTCCTGAAAAACTCAGCAAAGGTCCAGATAAAGACAACATTCTAGAGCCCAGGGACCTTAATAAAGTCCCTGCACCTGTAGCATGGAGTCCTGGTCTAGAGCCAAGACCCTCTGTATTTATTACCCCTGAAAAAACATTAGGTGGTGAGCTCACTAGTCATAAACCAGCTCTTCAAACAACAGATACAACAAAGACCAAAGAAAAACTCTCGGTTAGATTTGACCTGCCTTCCAGTTCTTCAGGCGATGAATTTTTAGACAGCAGTGCCTTTTCAAGTTCTCATAGTCCCATCACAATAAAAGGAAAGGAATTTGAAGAAAAAGAAAAGGTTTTGATTGATTCCTCGTGTCCATCAAAAGTTTATAATCCAATGGTTTATTCGGATGATTCTGTTCTTGATGATTCTATATCTGGAGGTAAAGAAGCTTTAGATAGTGACGCTGTTAGTTTATCGACTTCTGCAAATTTAGTAGAAAAACTCAATCAACTTCTTATCAGTTCTCAAGTTCACAAAGATCAAAACTTTACTCAATCAGCAAATTGTATGAATAATACCTCTCAGAAAGATTCATCTGATAGCCAAACAAATTTGTCTTCGTTTAAAGCAAAATCCACTTTATCCTCTCATCAATCTGCAATCAGAAAAAGTTCAAGTAGTTCAAATATCAAAAAGTCTTCATCATTTAACCCTGTTAATAAATCTTCCAAACATCCCATTCATACCCATCATACTAAGGAAAACAAATCTGGACATCACCATTTGAGCTCCTCTGTATCTCCATATTATCCACCAAATTCTGGAGCATGTGTTGTTAGAGAAGCTAAACATCCAATGGTATCAACAGATTACTCTTATCCATTTCAAAATGCGGATGGTAATCAAGAGCATGAACATATATTTTCTCGTCCTGAGTTCAACTCAACACTGAAGGTGCGCAGTGAGCTTGACAATCTTTGTGACCGTGATGTAGATGTCCAAAAAGCTGTGGAGGTCAAGTTGTCAAAGTCCAGCACAAAACAAGCAGAGATTCACGAAAAGGTATGTTATTTCTGTTGGCACCAATGAATCTACAACTCAAAAATATATATTATTTTGATATCCTTGAGTTAGATTTGATTATGCTGACACAAAAAAATAAAACTGAGAATATTACACCCCTCCTTCATTCCCCTCTCCCTCATTCCCCCATTTACATATCTAAATGAATTTATATCCCAAATCTACCACTAGTACAGCTTTGTTTGGTTTGTTCAAATCTTTATTTTTTACCAATATTTGCCAAATATTTGAATCAAGTCTCCTCCCCCTTTCACACCGCCCCCCTCTCTCTCTCTCTCTCTCTCCCAGATAGGGATTTTGGAACGCTTTATTTAAATCTAAATCATTTTAAAGTGACCATTCATGAAATTAAATGGGATACCCAGCATTATGACTTATTTCAGAATATTTTTCGTGAGTTCAGATTATTTCATCAATATACAGATTGTTTTGTTTTGTTGTTTTTGTTTTACAATGCCAGGTCTTATATTCCTACAAACAATTGTGTCGTTTTTTGTTTGTTTGTTTTTCCAACAAGATGAACAGCTTTATATATATTTTTCGAATTTTATTTATTTTTTACAATTTAGAAACTGAGGAAGACAACTTAACATAGATGTTTGAAATCTTAAAAATGATTTTAGATCATGGGAATTTTTGTGCTGTGAAAAGTTGTCTAAAGTACATTCTTAACTGATCTTTTATCACCATAGGTGTAGAATGAGTACATGGCCGGTGAATGCATTGTCTCTGTTAAAACAAACAAAACACCAATGTAAAGTCCCATCTTGGGATCTAATTCACTATATATCTAATGGAAAAACTCTCCCATTTCAGGCTGCTGTTTTCACCAATCAATTGTCTGATCAGTTCACCAACCTGGTGGATTTAGAACCAGTTGTTGATCGCTTATGTGATCGTGTTGTACGTATGAGGACAAGCAAGGTAACTACTCAAAAGAAAGGATACAAGCAGCAAAAGGTTGGTATTGTAGGTAAAATGGTGAAAATGATGACGATGATAATAATAATACTAATAAAAAATGATAATATTTAATTTTAAATTTTTATAATTATAATGATAAATACAATGCTAATAATAATAATATGGGGGTTGGCTGGAAAGTTTTGCAATTTTCCTTATAATTTCAAAGATATTTAACTTAAACCCTTATCATTTGCTACAAATTCTCTCTAACCAATTGGCTTTGTTGTGTCAAAATTTCTAAGGTCCATAACGTCTCTGTGAGACGTAATCGCTTTTGTCCTATTACATGTTCAACACCTTGGTAAAAACAAATAATGAAAATGGCTGTACCAAAAGATATTAGATTCAAGCAGCGTTATTGAATTTCTGAATTCTGAAGGCTGTTCACCCATTGAAGTCCATACCAGAATGGAACATGTTTATGGTGACGTTTGTGTTGATCATAGCACGGTTTGGCGATGGGTAAGGTTTGTGGAAGGAGGAGACCCGATCGAAACAAAACTTCAAGGTCAAACTCTTTGTGGGAGGCCCCAAAGTGCCTCGAACATCAATAATCAAAATGAAGTCGAATACATGATTCTGGCAAATTGTTATGTTAAACGAACTGACATTGCAAAAGAAGCAATTTCTGTACTCAATTATTTGCAAAATTTATGAATCATTATATTGTAACACTTATTTACATTATTGTTAGGTTACAACATTCAGAAGTTAAAATTGTTTATTATTAACTTTTATTCTCTCTGAATATGTCTGTTAGTCTGTATGTGGGCCGGTGAGAGAGATAATGAAAGAGAAAATAGACCTCAGGTTGGCATTATACACAATATATATGTATATATATATATATATTATATATCTTTCCAGAAAACCTCATGCCATAAGGAACCAGACCTGATGGAGTTTTACCATTCAGATCTACAAAAGGAGAGTCCAGATCTAGGTCTTCTTGGTATTAGTCCAGCAGTACCTGACTTGATCGATGCCCCTCAAGACCAAGCTTTTGACTGTTATAGACATTACAGAGTATGGAATGGACTAAGAGACTTCTAATTTCTTAAATAGTGTTTGATATTTATTCATAGAATAAGTAATCTGTCATAGTTTGCGCACCAGGGATGAAAGTTGGGCATTGACAAAATTTTAGGGATTATTGATATTTTTTGCTCAACCTGCACTGGGAATTATTTACTTTTCTTCTTTTTTTTTTCTTTTTTTTTTTTTTGTCACCAGGGATTGGCCAGGAGAAATTAACAAAATAGTCTGAATTTTAAAACTGCCATCACAATACAATATCTTTTCTTTTGGTGACGAAGGGATGGATGTGAGGTGCATTAGGGATTTGGACCTTACCATGTTGGTTTTCAGGGAAATCGATTGACCTCAACTTGTAAACACAAACTTTTATGGCATTGACATGCAGTGAGAATTTTTTAAAAATTAATTTATCTGTTCGTCTATCATTAATAGAGTATCAGTTTTTAATGCTAGATATAGTGAAAAGTAATTTGTGAAATAGATCATTGTCCTGCTCAAAAGTAGGTAAGCTGTTTTTTTTCTAAAGGACGACCCTCAAAAGCTAACAGGAAATTTAGTGATGTCTATTAGAAAGAGCTTGAAATAGTTGCAACATTTTATTTTTTCACATGGATGGATAGATCGTACTTTCAATGATTATGTGTCAAAAACAGAGAATTTAGGTCTTGTTGATTATTGTGGTAGGATAAAAAAAATGAAAAATCACTAAAATTACAGTGCAAGCAAGCAGTAATTAACTAGTTTTAGGGCTGTAGTCATGTGACAATTGCATCACCAGGTGTTGCCAGATTATTTTTGCAAACAACGCCAAACAAGTCGTATAAACAAAGAAATGCTTCATGGTTTGAAAAATACCAAAATTTTCTGGGCATTTATGTAGAAGAAAATAAAATCTTTAATCTCTTATCTCGCTAGCAACAATAAGAATCATGACTTGTTTAAAATCTCATCAACAACAAAAATAGAATAAAGAAAGAAAAATATCAAAATGCCAAAGTCCTATTGTATCATGATGGACTGCTTCAAAAACAAGTTTTAGGAGTTTGAAATGTTATTTTGTGTGCGTGTTATTGATTGCGTAAGTGCTTGTTGTTCATGTGTATGCATTTGTGCAAGGGATACTTCTGTTCTGATTTTATGAATGCATATTAAAATAAAAATTGTATGAATATGTCTGCATTTGCTACCATAAAGTTTAAAGTTTATTTTTAGGTCAAAACTTTATATTGCCTGGACTAGCAGGCGAGGTAGGGGGAGAGGGGGGAGGCTTCTCAAAGTATATGAAATTTGTCCTCCTGAATGGTGATTCATATTTAAGTGACGAACAATGGAAATACTTTCATTTCTTATTTTTCACTCTCATTTTTTTTTCTCCTGAGACAAATATAATTATTTTGTTTTCAAAGTTTCAGTGATTTGAAAATCATTTGTTTCAGGATGTGCCTTTGTCCTTGACTACCCTCTTGACTATTCTTTAGTTTGATCAGTCTCTCCATTTCTTCCACTAATTCAGAGTCAATAGCCGATCCTCAAGGAAGCAACTCAATTTTTCTGGTCTATTAAAAACGAAAGGGACCCATTCTCATATCCGCATTATAGTCGGAATATATTCCACCATTATCTTAAAGATGAGCTATGTAAGATCTGACTTTTCAATTATTTTTGGGGGTATTTTATTGTCATATATTGATAGGATATTGATAGGAGAAACAATACATAAATTTGATGAATTAATCTTCCATAGTTTTTGCAATTTCTATTCATATTTATCATATTTTAGATAATACAACCTTAGTTTCTACTGTACGAATATGTATATTTTTTCAGTTAATGGCTCTGCTCTTTACTCCCATATGCCTGTAAAATGGTAGTGCCATGCTCTCCTCTGAGACGGGTAATGAACTATATCAATGCCCATACTGTATTTATTATGTACAATGAGCATTTTACTCCATAATAAAAAGAGATGTCATAAATATTGTTTCAATAAGTAAACTTGTTTTTTTTAGATAATTAAGTATCATAGGCTGGGTGGGATATTCTGATCTTCCTTGGTGAGTAGAGAGGTCACATGTTAGGTCTCCCATATCCCCCATATCTCTTTTCTCTTCCCATGTTGCTCTCTGTCTTTGTCCTGGATTGAGATTGCTCAGTTTTTTCCCTGGTCCTGTTAAATCACCTCTCTGTTTTTGAAACATTTGAGAGTATCCTTTATTACTTTGCTGGTGCCTGGATGGGACTTTTAGGTAACGTCAAAAATGGCACATCGGTGGAATTGTGGAATCTCCTGTTCCTTATTTGAACCTGTTCCCTTTGCCTTCTTGGGGCTTTTAACTTTTGATCTAAAACTTTTCCTTTGTCGTTCTCTTTTTTACTGGCGCTGAAATGACCTTAAAGTTTTTCAAGCGCCGTAAAACCCTAAACAAGGAAGTCACAGCAAAATATTGACCTCTTAAACATAACATGTGGTTAATTTTGGTTGTACTTTGTGAAAACTGCAATTGCATTTCTAGCCGTATGTTGCAGTATATCTAGGAGATTATTCTCAAATATTGCGATCTGCCATCCCACTTTATGTATCCAACTGCCCATAGTGGGCAGAGAAGTCACATTGGCTGTGTCTTCTATCCCTTTCTATGTTTCTCCCTGTCAGTGTCAGTGTTCTGGATTGAGATTATTAATTTTTTTCCTGGTCCTGGCAGTGATCCTTAGGTGGGAGGGAAACAGTCAAATGTATAGTTCCTTTTTCTTGAAAGATGATAATTTCTCTCTCTCTCTCTCTCTCTCTCTCTCTCTCTCTCTCTCTCTCTCTCTCTCTCTCTCTCTCTCTCTCTCTCTCTCTCTCTCTCTCTCTCTCTCTCTCTCTCTCTCTCTCCCCCCTCCTCCTCCTCCCCCCCCCCCCCCCCCCCCTCTCTCTCTCTCTCTCATGTGCTATCATAGTTTTTAATTTTGAACATATTTTAATTTACTCTGTTAACATTTGACTGATCCATAGCCGGATACTTTGAGAGTGTGCGATTGACGTCACTCAACTGCTGACGTCGTCTTTAGACATGCATAGAGGCGATCGGTTCTCACCAAATTCTCTTTTTTAACTGAATGGAACCCATCAAAGCTACACATACGTATTCTGTGTGTAATAGGCAGCAAAATCGGAAAATATTTTACTTATTGCATATTGTCATTGTTTTTAGCCCGCCAGTTGGGTAATCAGTTCTCATTTAAGTCTCTCTAACAGACTTTAAACGTTAAAGGTTACAAATAGCTGTGTGTGTGTGTGTGTGTGTTGATACCATTCATTTCATCTGGCGGTTGGAACTTGTGCATATTTTACATCAACGCATATTATACGTAGTTTGTAGAAATAATTTAAGGAGAATTGACAAAAGACTCCTTTTTACGTCCATGGTACTAAGATCCTATTCTACACAAGAAAGAGCGGAATGACGTCAACTCCATCCTTTCTTTTGGATAATAAATTAATTATTATGGTACCTCATTCAGTCCTTAGTTCAGTGACTGATTAAAAATTACAAGTTTTTATGTGATCTGTGATTTGTGATTTTTTTAAACACATTGTCATCAACAAGACAAGCCCTTTGGAATATTATTGTGTCCATCTGAGAATTCCATAATATAACCGTGTTCACTGTGTTGGGCACAATTAAGGGACACAAAAAAAATAACAGCCGTATTCCTCTGATAGACAGTCTTTTTTTATTTTGGAGGGGGGGGTGGCTCAGCCGTACGGTCTTTGCTTCGATCACCCGCTGATGCGCTGTGTAGCAAAGTCACCTCGCCCTAGCTCAATTTGCGGCGCTGCACTGCGGCTGACGCCTGGGTTATTCCAGCCTTCCCTTGGAATAGAACCTAGATACAAATTTCCCCTATGGGATGAATAAAGGGAATTTTAATTAATTAAATTTAATTTTAATTATTAGTTCTCACTAAAGTATATCAATCAGACTATAAACGCTAAAAGTTACACATGGTTTTGAGTGATGGTACTTTATGCTGGCTGGCGGATATTGTATTTTACCTATACGCATATCACAAATAAACACGGTCATATTATTGTTTCTTATTATTTGCATTATGTCATTTGTTTTTTACTTCACTGATCACCGTTCTGTGATATAATAATAAACAAATTAAACTGAAAAGTCGTTGAACATCTAGTGTGTAAATTGTGATTAGTGTTAACGCACAAAATTTGACGGATTTTTTTTTTTATCTTCTTTGGTCGCTCTCTCACTCTCAGATCAAATTGACATAGAGGCATAGATAGTCATGTCTTTACTGACAAGTTTGATCCTCCGCCGTTTGTTATGGATCTACAATAACAATACTGTTTCTTCTCCGTCGATCTAGGGATTATTATTTTTCTCTTTGCAAATTCTTTCTTTTCGTATTGGCTTCCATCCTTGGTAAGTTTTACAAAAGGAATAGGTACATATTTTTACCACCATCATTCTGAAATAATGATAGCAAGTCTTTTTGTTGTTTATTCCCCGTGGATAGTGTGTGTTGGGTGGGGTTTTTTTTTTTTTTGGGGGGGGGGGGGGGTCATAATGATCCTCATGTACATTTTTTTTTTTTGCTATTGTGTGGTTGTTGATCACAAAATGATGATGACGACGACGATAGTGATGGTATGGATAATGATAATGGTGGTCAGGTAAATGGGAGAATTTTCTCTCATGATGATGATGATTGTTGATGGTGTTGATGGTGATAATGATACTAAAAATGATGACGATAAGGATAATAATATTGGTGGTGATGATGATGATGATCACGGCGACGGCGGTTGTGGTAGCAATGATAGTAATAATAATAATGATTATCATATTGATTATAATGTTAGTGATAATAATCATAACCGTGAGGATGATAATACGACAACGACTACTACTACTACTACTACTACTACTACTACTACTACTACTACTACTACTACTATTACTACTACTACTACTACTACTACTACTACTACTACTACTACTACTACTACTACTACTACTACCACTACTACTACTACTACTACTACTACTACCACTATTATTACCACTATTACTACCACTATTAGTACTACTACTACTACTACTACTACTACTACTACTACTACTACTATTGCCACTTTTACTTCTACCGCTGCTACTACTACTACAACCACTACTAATACAACTACTACTACTATTATTATTAATCACTTCTACCACCACCACCACCACTACTACTACTACTACTACTACTACTACTACTACTACTACTACTACTACTACTACTACTAAAACTACTAATACTAATACTAATACTAATACTACTATTACTACTACTACGGCAGGACTTCCATAGTTTCACAGCCCTTTTATTCTATTACTTAATCTGCGATTACGGAATTTAACTTAGTTGCAATGTCCAATAAATATTATTATTTAAGATAAGCTTAATTTTTGTAAGGTGTGTGATTTTTCTAATTTCAAAACAATTTGCTGAGGCGGTTGACGTTTACATCTCCGGCCGACGACATTATTACTTAATGTGTTTCCCATCAGTTTCGATATTGAAAGTGATTGCAAACATTGTTTCATCGGGTTATAATATCTCTAGGGTTGAAGGGGGTGGGGGGGGGGGGTGGTCCCCCCGATAATGAAAAATTCCCCTCTGTAGGTAGGTGCTGTGAAACTACGGAAGTCCTTTTCCACTACTACTACTATATACCACTACTACTACTACTACTACGACTACTACTACTACGACTACTACTACTACTACTACTACTACTATTATTATATTATTATTATTATTATTATTATTATTATTATTATTATTATTATTATTATTATGATTATTATTATTATTATTATTTTAAAAACCTTAGCTTGAGATTTTATATTGCGCAATATCCACTAAACGTGCTAAAGGCGCTTTACAGGGAGTGCCTAGCCAAGGTCAACATTTAACATTAAGGACGAGACACGATGCCTGTTAAGACGATATTATATTTTCTTTTTCGGACAGAGACGACGTTATTAACTGTCAGGTACTCACACCTGAGTACGATGAGAGAATGTGACTAAAAAGCCCTTTTCAAGGACTCAACTTGGATTTGAACCCAGACCTTCCGATCCGAAGGCAAGGGTCATACCACTAGAACACTTAGCCGCACAACCATAGCAACAACAACAATTTAGATAGTGCAAAATATATCCACACAGAACTTATAAAGAAGCGCTTAGAGTCTGGTGTCTCGGAGTTATAGCGCTATATAAGTTTTCAGCATTATTATTATAATTACTACTACTACTACTACTACTACTACTACTACTACTACTACTACTACTACTACTACTACTGCTGCTGCTGCTGCTCATGCTGCTGCTACCAATACTGCTACTATTACTACTACTACTTCTACTACTACTACTACTACTACTACTACTACTACTACTACTACTATTACTACTACTATTTCTACTACTACTACTACTACTACTACTACTACTACTACTACTATTACTCCTCCTACTACTACTACTACCACCAGTAGGAGTAGTTGTAGTTGTAGTAGTAGCAGATGTATTAGTACCTAGTAGTGGTAGATATTTTAAATGGGTAAATTGGCAATAATGCGTGTTGTGCTCTCTCGAAGATGGCATCTAAAACTCACAAACAGCTGTTATCTTATTATTCCAAACGAATGACAATCTCTTCAAATAGGGATTATGTCGTATTCTATAAACTAACTCCTTCTCACGTCAATGATTTGATAGCGTTGTCATTTATATTTATGTAATTGCAGAACTGAAAGCCATGATCAAACGACCCTCTGAAAGAACTCAAAAGCTGATGACGTATATCGGCGGTTACATCGCGTTATTGCCCAATGGAATCACTTGGTACTGGGGCAATGTATCGATCTACGTATACTCATATTTCCACCACAAGAACCAGTCCTTGAAGATGTCTGCCCATCAGGACTTCAAAGCACCATGGCTCCTCTCGATGTACGTGATCAGTATGAGCACAGCCATCATGTTTTCTGGTTACATCAACAATAAAATCGGGAGACGTCCGACTCTTCTTCTAGGCATAGCCATGTTCGACGGTGGGCTTATGGCCAGCTATTTCGTATTCAGTTATTCGATATCCATGCTGGATATTTCTATGGGAATTATGTGTGGATTGGGAAACGGTCTCATGCATTCAATGATTTTACAAACCGTTGTTGAATGGACATCAAAGCATTTGGGTCTTATTACAGCTTTCTTGCTGACGAGCTACGCCATCGGATCCATCGTTTCAAATCAAATGATTACTCATTATTTGAATCCAGAGAACAAGAAAGTGGACGTTATTATTGGGAAAACGCACTTCTTTTCACAAGAGGACATTCTAGATAGGGTTCCATCGATGTTTTTAGCTCTTTCGACCACTTGTGGAATATTCCATTTCGTTGCGTTTTTACTTATTCGCATCAAGAAAATGGGAACAAAATCGAAGGAAAGCGGAACTTCATGTGAGGAACAAAGAGGCAATAGTATTGAAAATAATACGACAAATCGAAGAAAACATAGTTTTCTCTTGCCAAAATCTAAAATGCTTATTTCGAGGTCCGATTCCAATCTAGATAAAATTGGCACGATTCAGGCAGATTCTAATTCCAACACGTATCAATACAACTCGATGGATGATCCCAGCGAATGGTCAAATTCGATCAATGACGATAGTGTAAGTTTTGACTACAGACCGAGATCTGTTTCATTCTCTGACAACCACATTCCTCCAATTACTGGTAATATCAGCAACAATAGTAATAACGAATACATTATCGATAAATCCCCTAGTGAGGTGCTTAGATCTCGTATCTTCTATGTCATTTGGTTCTTAGTTTTTGGGACAGATGGAGCATTTATGAGTTTGTGCAACTACTACAAAGTCTTTGGGCAGGTCTGGATTAAGGACGACCATTTCCTTACGAATCTCGGAACTACTTTTGCCGTATTTACCGTTGCCATGAGATTGGTTTGGGGACTCCTTACCGATTTTATGGGACTCAAGCCTGCACTTGTAACATTCACGTCTGGCTTAGCTTTAATATCTACTGGTTACTTCTTTACAGCGGCTCTGAATAAGTGGTTATTTTTTGTAGTGACCGTTTTATTTGGGTGCATTAATTGTGGAGTATACGTAAACTTTATAGTTGCGATGCACAGCTTGTATGGTGCAGTTAATTTTACTAAGAATTACGGATTATTGGCCAGCGCCACCATATTACTAAACCTGTTATTCCCTCCTTTGACCAAACTACTTCTCTCTCATTTCGGGTGGTTTGGACTGTTCTTCTTTATAGGTTCGTTGAATTTTTGTTCCCTTGTTCTTGTTGTTTGTTCCTTGTCGGATTGAGTTCACTTACATCAATGTTTGGCTTTTTCTTTAATGAAGTAAAGTACCTGGGTGGGGTTCTTGACCTCCCATAGTGGAAAGAGGGGTACATACTGTCTTGTTTCCCCTTATATCTGTTTTCCAACATGCTTTCTGTCTTTGTCTTGGAATGAGATTACTTGGTTTTGTCCTGGCCCTGGCCGGAGTCCTAGCTGGGAGGGAAACAGTCAAATGCATAGTTATTGTTTTGGGAGATGATATTTTTTCCCTTGTAAATCATCTCTCTTTTATGTATTATTATATTTGTTATTTTCAATGTATAATGTAAGCATTTGAGTGCATTCCTCTTTGTTGGATTTTGTGCTTGTGTCCGGATGAGACTATTAGGTGATCTCAAACTAAATACATTGGTGGTATGCTCTTGGAATCTACATCTGATCCCTATCTGTTCCCAGTTCCCCTTTGTCTTACCTTTTCTTGGGTGCTTTAATTGTAGTTCTATAACTTTTTACTATCCCATTTTCTTCCGTTTTACTGGCGCTGATTTAACCTAAACGTGTTGCAAGCGCCGTAGAACACTTAAAAACATAAATGTAAAGCAAACATATTATGTAATAATTATGATAATGAGGGGAGATAGAAAGAAAGACAGAAAGAAAAGAGAGAGAGAGAGAGAGAGAGAGAGAGAGAGAGAGAGAGAGAGAGAGAGAGAGAGAGAGGGGGGGGGGGTGGGGGGGGGGGTAGGGGGGGTAGGGGCAGGCAGTTGGCTGCTAAGGATGGTTCACAGTTGTGATCAATTTAAGTGTGAATGAAATTTTCTAACGCTGCTGGGCCACTTCTATTCCTTTGTTTGTATCTATCTCCTTTTTCATGTCGGCTAACTTTCTATTCCTACCTATTCCTGGAGTTATCTATATCTGGAGAGAAAAATAATATGTTAGATCTCTTGTGCTTTTATGTATTGTTTTATGATCCACAATAAACTACCCGTGATTACATATATAGAGTTTGTATTATTTGTTTACGTTATAAAAACCATTTCTTCCTCTACATTTTTTTCTTTTGCATTACTTGTACCTGTCCTGCAAGTGGAGGAGCAGGTAATTGGAATTTCTAAATTTCTCGTCCACTAAGAGGTAACCGAACTCGACTATCTGGGTGGGGTTCCTGACCTCCCATACTGGGCAGGGAGGTACATACTGTGTCCTCTATCCCCCTATGCCTATTTCTCATCATGCTTTCTGTCTTTGTCTTGGAATGCTGGCCCTGGCCGGAGTCCTGGCTGGGAGGGAAACAGTCAAATGCATATTAATTGTTTTGGGAGATGATTTTTTCCCCTTATAAATCATCTCTCTGTATTGTTTTATTATATTTGTTATTTTGAATGTATAATGTAAGCATTTGAGTATATTCCTCTTTTTTGAATTTTGTGCTTGTGTCCGGATGAGACTTATAGGTGATCTCAAACTAAATACATTGGTGGTATGCTCTTGGAATCTACGCCTAATCCCTATTTGTTCCCATATCCCCTTTGTCTTACTTTCTCTTGGGTGCTTAAATTATAATTCTAGAACTTTTTACAATGTATCTCATTTTCTTCCTTTTTACCGGCGCTGATATAACCTAAATATGTTGCAAGCGCCATAAAACCCTTAAAAACAAAACAAAACGAACTTGACTATACTGATCCGAGAAGGTAACGGAGACGTGTGCGTTCGTGTGTGTGTGTGTGTGTGGGGGGGGGGGGGGGTGCGTGTGTGATCGCGCGCGCGCGCTTTTGACAATTCAAAGAGAATCAAGAAAAGTTACTGTCCACTTAACGCTACAGATACCGGGATAAACTCTGGTAGACATTTATTAGCTGTGGTCTTCTGACCTCTAATTGTGGGCATGGAGGTCACTGTTGTCTCTTTCCTCCATTTCGTCGTTGATTTCACGTACTATCGTAAGTGATATTAACTGGGTGGGGTTTCCGACCTCCCGTAGTGGGAAGGGAGATACTTGTGTCTTCTATCCCCCTCTATCTGTTTTCCAACTTGCTTTCTGTCTTTGTCTTGGAATGAGATTACTTAGTTTTGTCCTGATCCTGGCCAGAGTTCTTGGCTGGGAGGGAAACAGTCGAATGTATAGTTATAGTTTTTGGAGATGGTATTTTTTTTTCCTTGTAAATCATCTCTCTCATGTTAATATATATTTTTTAAAAATTCTTAACAAATGATTTGTAAACATTCGAGTGTGTTCCTCTTAGTGGGGACTTGTGTTGATGTCTGGTTGAGACATTTAGGTGATCTCAAACTAAGTACACTGATAGTATGCCCTTGGAATCTACATCTGTTCCTTATTTCTACCATTCCCCTTTGTCATGCGTTTTCTTGGCTACTTTGATTGTAAATCTATAATCCATTTTCTTCTTCTTTTTTTTTTACTGGCGATGATATGACCTAAATGTGTCGCAAGCGCCGTAAAACCCTTAAAAACAAACAAACAAAAACAAGTGACATTAATATAAAATAAATATTGTTATATAGTTTGTAATTCAGAAAAGTGAGTGGAGCAGGCACTTATGTTGGTAACAACAAGATATGAAGTGAGTAGAAAAGTGCCAGAAGACAATAGAGAATAAAATTTTTTTTTTTTTCTACTCACTTCATATCTTGTTACCAACATAAGTGCCTGCTCCACTCACTTTTCTGAATTAAAAATTCACCCCATACACCGGAGCATACTCAATGTCTCAATCGTTTCTATGTTATATGTTTGTGATGAGAATATTGGCTATTAAGCTTAACTGCTGGTCAAAATTACTTCGCGATGGTGGTGAACGAATCGGCGATCTCAAGAAGTGGGTGAGAGAGGGATCTAGAAATGACTTTGGGTTTGAAACGAATATTTTTGTGTTCGTGGATAGCTCACACGGTAGAGCCACGCTCTCACCTGCCAGGCGGAGTTGTCGTACCAATAAGGTCGCAGGTTCAAACCCCACCACCGCCGCGAAAAAAAAAAATGTTTATTCTCTATTGTCTTCTGGCACTTTTCTACTCACTTCATATCTTGTTATATAGTTTGTACAATACAAAAAATATAATCTCCCAAAACTCTTAACTATAAATTTGACTGTTTCCCTGACAGCTAGGGTATCCGGCCAGGGCCTGGACAAAAGGAAGTAATCTCATTCCTAGACAAAGACAGAAAGCATGTTGGAAAACAGATATAGGGGATAGTGCCTCCCTGCCCACTAATTGGTGTGGACTGATTCTGCTGGAAGGGCCTTTTCGTTTATGTGCCATTCACAGACCTGCTTACTACATAATACGAATTTTGGCTCCAACCTGATATCAATATAAAGATGAGTTTGAGTTATTCAGAAAAACGTCTTGAAGTTCTACAGTCTGAGCTCGATTAACGTGTTTAAGGTATTGAGCGCATTATTTTAATGTAAGTATTAATGACAATAAATTGGTAAATTTTAAAGATAGTTATATAGGTGTCAACTATGATATTACCCCTGAAAACCACAAATTTTTCTTATTCCACGTAGTCAGATCTGCATTCACTGTAAACTCCAGCAAATTTCTGTTCAACTTATTCAAGCCGAGCAATTTGTGTGGGTAAGCGGGAGGCTGCGAGGTGATGTGACGCAAATTTTCTTCAAATTGTGCTTAGTCAAAGGGAAGGAACCAATAAATAACCTGCAGGGAGATCGTCTCTTGATAGTTTCCCTTAATTTTTTCCCCATCCACGAAACGTAATTTTAATCTGGTGAATTTAAATTTCAATGAAGGTAAATTGGGAATGCCAGTGATTTAAATGTTTGGTCATTCCACTGTGAATATTTTCATCATCATCATCATCATCATCATCATCATCATCATCATCATCATCATCATCATCATCATCGTCACAATGATAATGATGATGATGATGACGATTATGATGATATTTATAATAATAATAATGATAATAAGAATAAGAATAATAACAACCATAATACTGATATTATTATTAATTAATAATAATAATAATAATAATAATAATAATAATAATAATAATAATAATAATAATAATAATAATAATAATAATAATAATAATAATAATAATAATAATTATTATTATATAAAACATGAACGTCTCCGTTTTTGTTTTTGTTTGTTTGTTTTTTTTAAAATTTTGTTTATTTGCATTGTTACTTATCATTTGTTAAGTGACGAACGACGTGTACATATTATGCAGATCAGAATCCCAACCCAATTATGTTCCTAGTTTAACATTGTTTTATGGGCAATATGCGTCATTTTTTTTAGATTTCCATTAGGCTACAACAATGAGCCTATAGGGTAGAATCGGGTAAGTTCGCCGACGGGGAAATTCGCCGCGACCCTCCACCCCCAAGAAATAATGCTTGGTGAACATTTATCCTTACACCCCTCACGTTGGAATAGTCCATATTCAAAAGACAAGATGTGAATGTACGTATTGCTTCAGTTTGAAGGAAGCAAATGAGAAATCTTTTAAGAGTTATAGCACTTCAAAATGACATGTAGTAATCAAGATGTTGTGACATCCTTGACTTTTTTATTGTAACGGCAACCCTACACTAACGTTCCCCTAGTTTGTGCAGTTGAATGTGAAGGCCCTGGTCACAAAATCAATGTTGTATTGACTTTGTGGTCATCCATATCCATTTTATTTTCATTATCAGTGTATATTATCATCAGAAAAATATTTCTAAAAATTGTAACACAATATTTCAAAAATCTATAATTTCGGGTAAATTCACCGGTACTCTCGGGTAAATTCGCCGCACATCACTATCATCATACTATAATTATTCCAAAGACGATTTTAGTGTGCAATAGACGCTGTGCGTTAGCACTAAAATATAACTAAGTTAAGAAAAGTAAATAATAAATATGTAAGTGGGTTTAATAACCACAAATCAGTCGACTCGGGTATGGATGGGCAGCAGGCTATGATCTTGTGATTGGCATTGTAATGTATCCACAGGAAGGCACTTTACATACATCATTACACTCGATTCAAGTGCCAGTAAATATGTGTTAATATTGCAGTATTGGATAATGTAGAGAGATTTGAGGACAAGAAGAGTTTAAGAAATGGAAATTGTTCCTCATATTGTCTTGTAGGGAGAAAAACTAAGTACAAAATCTCGCGGCGAAGTTACCCGCCAGTGGCGGCGAAGTTCCCCGACGTGCGGCGAATGTACCCGACAACAGTGGCAGTTTTAAAAGGACTTTTGTGAATAAAATACAATATAAATCTACGTTAACACTTCACAAAAAAATAATTGATTGGCCAGGTAAACTTATTGTCAGTGTTTGGATTGCCCAATTGGCAAATTGGCCTCCCACGGCAGGCCAGAAGTGAGACAGTGAAAAAACGGCGAAATTAGGCCCGATTTTACCCTAATGAATTGGGTTACCAGGCTACAAATTAAGTACACGTCGGTGACGAAGGATACGTACTCGAAACGTTCAAGTTTTGTATTGCCTTTCTTTTATTCATTTCTTTATTATTTTCATTATTGTGGTCCACATCAGGCTTCAGCCTCTCTATCAGTTGATCGTTCTTTTTTGCTATTAAAAATGTCCTGTATCTAATCTTATCCACCATTATCAAGCTCTCAAAACAAACACACCTCTCTCTTACTCTCTCCCTCTCTCACCTCTCTAGCCTAGGCTCTCCTGCGATTTTCATTTCCGCCAGGTTTGTGTAATAACGACTACAAGTATATCTAATATTGTTGGTATCGACTATTGAAAATTCGTAATAAATGTCATGTTGTCGTCTCTATTTGTATCATATAACGTAATGAACTACACTTTTTAAAAAGATTATATCTTGTAGGTATGAATTCATACGCAAATGAATGAGATTTTCAGTTTTGAAGAGGAAGCAAATGAACTGAAACACTCTTAGTCGACAAAACATAGAACAACACAGTATTGGAGAATTCGTAGAGCCGAGAAAAGTACACAGTAGTGAACTGAACCTTTCGTCGCAAAGGTAGAAGAGTTGATTTTCAGAAAATTCGGGCAGGCTACTGAGACTCATCGTAAAATCTAAATAAACAATTTGTGTTTTTCATCCATAACACATTATGATTTCACAAATAACTAATGGATACTGTATTTCAATTTCTTCATAACAACAGATGGTATGTAATTGTTCTATTTTTGTGTTTCATTTGGAACGTTTTAATTAAACATTGTTGAAAAGCCCAAGTGTGTGTAGGCTGTGTAGGCTGTAGGGTTGTCAAATAATAAAAAATGATGTTGGAAGTTGAGCTGTATATTTTGGCCTTGACCTTATTGTTTGCTGCTATCAGTTAAACAAATTATTTTGGAAAGTTTTCATATGTCCAATGTTCTAATGGATGAATGTAAATTAATTTTTGTAATTAGAAAACTTAAGATTTGTTTGCTTCATCATCATCAATGAAGTGCCAGCAGTCAGCAGCAGGGGCCATTGCCGCCTACCTTTCTTGCCTTTGGATTTGGTTGACGGTCACCAGCAGTCAGCAGCATGGGCCATTGCCGCCTACCTTTCTTGCCTTTGGATTTGGTTGACGGTCACCAGCAGTAGTTATTCGCATTCAATCATTTCAATTTCAAGTCATGATTATAAGGCGAGGCAAATGCCAACTCATGAACTCTTCTCGCTCAACAATCTAAGTTTATTTAAAATGTCTTTTTTAAAATAAAAATCTCTAGACGGATCTAACACTAACACTAACTAACACTTTTAAATATAATAATAATACACGCTCATCAATTGACAAATTGACTCACTCACACTCACTCCAAGTGATTAGGCGAAGTGATCATTTCTAGTTTATATAGACCTGTAAATTCTCAGTCAATTAACTGAAATCAGTCAATTTGTCAAATTCAAATATTTAAAAAAAGAAAGAATTCACAAATCGTCGAATGACCGTAAAATAGTTAGGAGTGTTCCACAGCGCTACGCCACGCATAGCTCATGGGGACCGTTTATATTAACGATGTATATATTGCCAAGACAAAGCAACGCTTTTTATAAAAGGCGTGTCTGAACACTTCCCTGGGTATTTTCACACATCCTTCGTAAAATTATTTTTTCACTTTCCAATCCGTCGTGATCCCAACTGTAGCCAATTTTAACTGAGCCACCGAGCGATAAATTTCACTGTTTCATCTAAGCCAAAATTGACCACATTTACCCTTCGAGTCTCAAAACTATGATAAAGTAAATTGCGAATGCCGCAAGTCCGTTATGTAGACATCTTCAAATCGAAAGGTAGGATAGATTGCTACAAGCACATTTTGATTGCCTCACGTTGTAAATAAACTGGTTGACCGTTTCTTCACTGATTGAGTACCTGATCACAAGGAACAATGGTAAGTAGCCTAATTAATTCCCGTGCAAATCAGGACGTTTTCTGGCATTATTTTGCTCAAGCCCAAGCGAGCTTGCTGTTTTGTGGCGATTTACCTTCATTTCGATTCTTTGATTTTTTCCGCTACGCCTGCCGAAGTTTCTTCTTGATAATTCACTTCTACTTAATAATTCAGTGTATTGGCCTGAAGTCATATTTATTTAAGTTTTTTTTACTCTGTCATTTACTGATTGAAAATCAAGTTTGCTCATTGCTACATTATTCTAATGTTCTCACAATGGCTGAGCTGTTCGTGGATCGCCATTCAGACTTGTCGAGCATCGATAAAGATGTGAGTCCCGTGAGGAATAAATTCAATTGGTCATGGCTAGAAGTTAAAGATGATAATGGTGATTATTTTTCTATGTCAAAAAATTTCCAGAGGCAGGAATATAACTTTGATGAAGTCATCTTTACCTATATGAATGACATGCTTATTAGCATTCCTTCTACATCAAATTATGGCAGTCATACTTCCAGTAAGAAATAACACCCACTATTTTGATATATTGTATTTATCACTCTCCTCTCCAATGATGCCCTTATTTAAAAAAAAAATAATTGAATCTTCTGTTTGTCGAAGAGTTTCAGTCAATTTTTATAGAGCTCATTTACAGGTCTATTTATAGTAGTTTCATAATGGAATGATTTTTTAAATAACGACGTTGGCAATATAATTAATATATGATTATCAGTATTACGAACAATTGACGTTAGGGTTTTAGATTAAGCAAATGAACGATGACGGTGAGAAAGAATAATAATACTAATACCGTAATACCGAGACTCGCTGGTTAGTCACTTACGAATACTAATACTTCATTTCTCAACCTCAAACTTAATAAACTGATAATTCCAATGATTGAACATCACTGTGTCAATAATTATTTAATAAATTCAATGGCCAGGTCCCACAATTGTGTAGATTTAGTTTTTAGTTTTCAAAATCCCTTGAAAGTAATTATTGTAAAGTCTTTCAGTTACAGTATAACTGCAAATTTAATGGATAAGATAAAAAATCTTCAGGTCTCAGAGGCTTGGTGTATTTTCAAAAAAGAAGTTGTGACAGCAGTCGACGTTCACGTTCCAAAGGCCAGAAAAAGTCAAAGTAACTAAACCAAACTAGATTAATCATGAAGTCAAAGCAAAGCTCACTCAAGGAGAAGAAGCTAGAAATATTTAGAAACAAGAGAAGACATCGACTTTTTACGCTACACAAAGGCAAGGAATCAAGCAAAGAGTATATGTAGATCAGCAGTTAAGGATTATGAGGAATCAATTGTGATGATGGCTAAGAGAAAGCCTAAAAAGTTTTTAGCTTTATTGCTTTTACAATTGAAGATCTCAGTAACGTACCTACATGTGAAAAATAAATCCTTGAGGAGTGTATTGGCAAATATTGAATTTACTAAAGACAAAATGTTGAAAAATAAACTAGACAATTTCAACCAGAACAAATCACCTGGCCCTGATATGTTTTACCCACGCTTACTGCACTCATTATCAGACAAACTCTCTGAACCATTAGCTATACTGTACCAAGACTCACATGATTCTGGTATACTTCCATCTGATTGGAAAGAGGCTCAAGTGTCACCACTATTCAAGAAAGGAGATAAAACCGATCCGGGAAATTACCGTCCTGTTAGTCTCACTTCTGTTATTTGCAAAGTAATGGAAAGTATTATCAGATTGTCGACATGGCTTTGTCTCTGGCCGTTCATGCTCTACCAACCTCTGACAAGAAACGACTGGACAGAAATGTTAGACAAAGATTAATCAATCGATGCAATCTACCTAGACTTTGCTTCTAAGGCATTTGACTCTGTCCCACATCAAAGACTCCTCCTTGAGAAGCTGGAAACATATGGCATTCAGGGGGATACTTTAAGCTGGGTTAGACACTTTCTTGTAGACAGAAAACAGAGAGTTAGTGAAGGCATAGTATCTGACTGGGCTGCAGTAGTCAGCGGGGTACCACAAGGTGGCGTCCTTGGACCAGTCCTCTTCTCTGTCATTTTCATTAATAATTTACCTAGTGTCTTATCTATATCTAGTTCATCCAAGTGTTCAATTTACGCTGATGACACCAAGGTATACAACAAAGTAAACAAATTGAGCGACAAGGACAATCTGCAAAAAGATATTAACAAGCTAGTTGATTGGGCTGTGCATGAATGGTACTTCATCTAGGAAAGAAATACTCTCAGCTTAATTATGAAATGGGAAATCACCACTGAAATGACACGACAGCTCTCAGTAAATCTAAATTTGGAAAAGACCTGGGGGTTAACGTTGACACTGAAGTTCAATATTCAAAGCACATTGAGACCCAAGTTAATAAGCCCGATAGAATCCTTGGATTCATTAGAGGGTCCTTTACATTTCTCAATTTGGAGTCCATGGGAATGCTTTTTTATGCTTTAGTTTGGCCTCACCTGGAATTTAGCAACTCAGTATGGTCACTCAAATGTGAAAAGGACAAGAAGCTGTTAGAATGTGTGCTCCGCAGAGCAACAAAGATAATACCAGGCATAAAAGATAAAGGCTATGAAGAACAACTGAAAATGATTGGAATTCCCAATATGGCATATAGGCGTATCAGAGGCGACATGCTAGAAACGTATAGATTTATGCACGACCTGTACGATGTCCAGAAGGGATTATTTGTGTTTGCTCACAGGAACACCAGAGGCCACAGATATAAATTGAACAAAGCCAGGTGCAACACATCACTCAGACAACATTTCTTTAGCCAGCGAGTAATTGATATATGGAACAATCTTCCAATCTCAGTTGCGGAAGCTCCAGACCTAAACGCCTTCCAGAGGCAATTTGACAGTCTCTGTCTAAACTACTGATTCAGCTTAGCTGAGCCCCCCCCCCCCCCCCCCCCCTTCAAACTGAGATAACTGCAAAGGATTATCCATACCCTAGATCAGCAATGGCACTGAAAACCTAATTCGCTGGACACTCTATTCTATTATACTATATTAGAATATTCAGTGTAAACATCTTTATTTTAGTCCCATTCAATCAATATTGAGGGAAAATATTTTTTGATTTGCTTACTTAAAAACAAAACAAAAATGAAGGCTGTGTAGTATTAGGTGGAAGTGAATACTGCAATATCTGTTATCTTATGTTTGCACAATTTGGGCAACGACTTGTGTATCCTGCCTAAAATATTTCCACTGATATCACCGATTTTTCATTAGTTAACTTTTATGATCTGACTTTTGCTTTGTTATGCTGAAGATGTTTAACAAATTGTAGGTACAACGATTTTTAAAAATTTATGTTGGAAGACTGGGATTTCGTTACGGGGGGGCGAGGAAGTTGCTCTTAAGCAGGTCTGGATGATTGTGAGCATGAGAGATGAGGATAAATACACCCAACGACATGTGTGCTAAAACTGTTTTTCATGCATTCTTTTTTGGTTTAAAGCATAGAAGTTGTGCTGAAAACCATTGTAACTAATTTTACAATCTTGGGGTCGGGGTGAAAAAAACATATAAATAAGTGGTTTTCCAAAAGGTTTGTGAGTTTGGTGTGTTAGTAAAAAATGGTGAGATACGAGAAATATATTTCACAGGTGTATTTCTCTTAAACTCTCTCTCTCTCTCTCTCTCTCTCTCTTTTACATAATGGCTGCTTTTGTCATTTTGTTTGTCATCCATGCTTCAGCAGTTGTCTCCGTAGTGAAGAATTGGCCTCTAAATTATCGTTTTGGCATATGAATATTAATGATAATAATAATGGTGATAATGATATTAATATTACGTTAATGGTGGTAATGATTATGATTAATATTACTTTTGAAAAATAATGAAGTTATTTTTTCTCATCTTGTTCATCTAAGTTAAAGCTTGTGTGTTCCTTAGGATAAATACTCTTACTCTTAGGCAAAGGTCCCACCACATTGTCAGGAAATGATAGAGGCCGTAGTACCAATCTTTCTACTGGGCAATGGTAATAATAATGAAGTAGAACTTGTGTAACATATTTCGTCCATTCCCTTACAATAAAGTTCTGGGAACATTACATTCAATCGTGTGCCAGTAACAAACTCCATGTATTATCATGGGACTGCGTGGCTCAGCAGTACAGTCTTTGCTTCGTACCTGAAAGGTACCAAGTTCGACTACCCTTGAGCAAGTCACCTAGCCTTAGCTCAATTTGCGGCGCTGCACTGCGGCTAACGCCTGGGTTATTCCAGTCTTCCCTTGGAATAGACCCTAAAGAAAAACTTCCCCTTAGGGATGAATAAAGGGAATTTATTTATTTATTTATTTTATTTTATTATTTATTTTTTTAAAAAGGGGTATAATCCTCCCCACATCCCATCCCCTCTCCAAAATAAAGTTGCAAGTTAAAATGAATACAGTGGAACCTCCCGATTACGACACCTCCGAATAGCGACAACCTCCTGATAACGACATTGACCCGTGGTCCCGATTTTTTTTCTATTTAAGATCAGTAAAAAAAACATCCAAATAATGACGCACTTTTTGATAAAACCTCCGAATAACGACATCATTTTGGCGATTTTCGGCAGTTTTCGTAGATATCTGATACTAAAAATACCGAGTATGAGTACTCAAAGTTTATAAAAACGATTCCTGCTTGAACTGATGAGAACGCAGCTTTTGAAACCAATGAGAACGCAGCTTTTTTTTGACGAATCTTGGCTGATATGCATTAATAAAAACCAAGGTATAAATGTTAGTGTAAGCAAGTAAACACAAAATCTTGGTAACTGTGATAGTAGTAGTAGTAGTACTAGTAGTAGTAGTGGTAGTGGTAGTAGTAGTAGTAGTAGTAGTAGTAGTGTTTTTGTGGGAGGAGGAGGAATTTTATCTAACTTGCAGCGTCCGAATTACCTGTTTTTGTTTGTTTTAAAGGGTTTTACAGCGCTTGTAACACATCTATGTCATATCAGCGCCAGTAAAAAGGAAGAAAATTGGATAGTAAAAAACATTCTAGATTTACAATTGAAATGACATAAGAAAAAGTAAGACAAAGGGGAATGGTTTAAATAGGGAACAGATGTAGATTCCAGGAGCACACTATCAGTGTACTCAGTTCAGATCACCTAAAAGTCTCATCCAGACACACGCACAAGAACCCTCTAAGAGGAATACACTACAATGTTTTGTTTGTTTTGTCAATGTTAATAAAAACTGATCCCGCGGGCCTTACCACGCCCACTTTGTCCGCCATCTTGGAAACCTCTAAATAACGACACCTCCGGATAACGACATAAAAACTTGGTCCCGTGGCATGTCGTTATCAGGAGGTTCCACTGTATCATCATGAGAGGTCAAAGTCAAAGAAGGGTGATGTGATTTCAAACTTTGGAACTATCAGTTCAAAACAATTATTTAAAATGCATCTTTAGATTCGTTTTCCTTTCCTTATAAACTTGCAGTATCGATCCATTAGGACGAGCCTCTTTTTTACAGGGATAGCTTACAATTTGAGTACTCACCAGGACAGTCTCTTGTTAGGGCGAGGTAATTGCTGACTACCTAGTGGTTATCCGTAAAATTGTCTTGCTTTCCCCTGTGCATTTAATCCCACTCACCACAACGAACAATGTGGTAACTCCCCATTTTCAGTATATACCACTGTGCCTCAGTTTTATTTCATGACGAGGATAATGATAATTTATAAGAGGTAAATCAATTGATGTTTGTAAAATAGCAACAACACTAATGTACTTTACTGCCATATCCAAGAAACATTTTCTACTGGGTGGGGTTCCTGACCTCCCATAGTGGGCAGGGAGGTACATACTGAGTCTTCTATCCCCTAATAATGTCTGTTTTCTAACATGCTTTCTGTCTTTGTCTTGGAATGAGATTACTTGGTTTGTCCTGGCCCTGGCTGGAGTCCTAGCTGGGAGGGAAACAGTCAAATGCGTAGTTATTGTTTTTGGAGATGATATTTTTTTTCCTTGTATGTAAATCATCTCTCTGTTATGTATTATTATATTTGTTATTTTGAATTTATAATGTAAGCATTTGAGTGTATTCCTCTTTGTTGGACTTTGTGTTTGTGTCCGGATAGGACTTATTAGGTGATCTCAGACTAAGTGCTTTGATAGTGTGCTCTTGGAATCTACATCTGATCCCTATTTGTTCCCAGTTCCCCTTTGTCTTACTTTCTCTTTGGTGCTTTAATTGTAATTCTAGAACTTTTTACTATCCCATTTTCTTCCTTTTTACTGGCGCTGATATAACCCAAATGTGTTGCAAGTGCCGTAAAACCCTTAAAAACATAAAACACAAACATTTTCTAAAAAGGGTTATATATAAATAGTAGAAGTTAATGTCAACAAAACCGTATGCATAGTGGTTGAATAAGAACTACAGATAGAAATGTTCTTTAAAATACTAAGTCATGGAGGAAAAAAATTTAAGCCTGTGGAAAGCTTACAATATTCTGGGTAAATAACACCTGATGGAAGATTTGACCCTCAAAATGAAAACAAGGATTGACTAGGCGAAGCACGTTTGTGTTGATTTATGAAACAATAAAGACCTTCTAGTAGAAGCACAGTCGCAATGGCTTGCACATTGGTGATAACAACATAACATGACTACAGAAATAGGTCATTATTCAAAAATCTTTTATCAGACCTTCCGAATAGACTTACTCGAAACCGTTGTAAGATATTTTGTCATTGACAGTGTAGAGACAAGGATAACTATCTTGACAACAATATTTGAAACAAATTAAATGAGAATTTTTCCATTTCTTCTAAGTTATAATAGTATAAGCTGTCAGTGCCTTTGCTGATCTAGGGTATAGACAGTGATGCCAAAACTCCGGTTTCACCGGAAAAAACTCCGGTCTGGAGCAAAAAATTCCGGGCTCCGGGCAACTTCTGTCAAATGTGTGGTATAAATGTACATATATACTTGGATGAGCTAGGTAGGACACTTGGTAAAAAAAGCAGTATTTGTTTTGCTGGTCTTAGCTCTATTAAAATAACAGATTAAATTATGTTAGTATTCGTATTATAATATAATACAAATACTAACATAATTTAATATAGCTATTATTTTAATAGAGCTAAGTCTATTGGATATTCCATTATTATTCTCTAACTCTATTCCATACCTAGAAAAAGAAAATGTAACTACAATTTAATATAAAGAATTCAAAATGTGTTTATTTTAAAAATTATTGTTACATTTTGGGGGGCAAAAGTAAATTGACTTCAAGGGTAAGTGGGCAGTCCCCCCTTTCACCACATTGTTCTCTCTCTCTCTCTTTCTCTCTCTCTCTCTCTCTCTCTCTCTCTCTCTCTCTCTCTCTCTCTCTCTCCTCTCTCTCTCTCTCTCTCTCTCTCTCTCTCTCTCTCTCTCTCTCTCTCTCTGATTGGTGCTAACATAAAACATCCTGTAGTAAATAAGTGGAATAATTCGATGAATGATCTTTATACACTATTCCAGTCGGGTTTATTTCTATTGCGATTCATATGTAATAGATTTATTATATCTTGTGTTATAAATGTTCGTCCCCCAGTTTATATAAGTTTTAGTTAAGCAGTATTGTCATTATTGTTGGAAGTACAAGCTTACCTAAGTCGTAGAAGCTATTCATTGTGTTTTTTTTTTAGTTTTTTTATTTTTTTTTTTTTGGGGGGGGGGGGGGGGGGTTCAGTTTATAATCAACTTAAGCATGATTTTAGTATGCATTTTCTTATAGTCACTCATCTAAACGCTTTCAAATTCAAATTTGTTCATTTATAGGAAGATGATGAGTTGAATTTGATGTCTTATCCTGTAATCCAGTCAACTTTTGCAATTACAATGAGTCTATTTGATGAAAAATAAACCCACCAGCCATGTTAACATGTTACGCTGTCGGTTAGTGGTTTTGGTTACATGCTCAGATTGTAGAGGGATTCTGAACACTACTTTTTGACAGGTCAACATAGTTACAATCATTTGTTGTTTTGGGTGGATTTTTAAAAGATTAATGAATTAAACAATGATTGACAATGTCTGTCATCGTCAACCTGGATTTCAGTGTTGTTTTTATCTTTTAAAAGCAGCACCTTATCTTTTAGATGAACTGAGCCGTCCTTGCTCTGTTGATTCTTTGGTGAGTTGTTAACATATCGAACTTGCCTTTCATTACGATTTTTTAATCATTTATTGTCAAAGTTCAGATTTTCTGATTTAAAAAAATTGTTCAGCTTGAAATTAATTTAGAACAGTCTTGAATATTATTATCAATTTAAAGGATTGTGTGCTCTCTTTGTCGCTGTAACTCTAACTCTAACATTAATCATCTCTCAGTCAAACAGTGTAAACTCGTATAAGCAAAAAGCTGTTTGACGAGACATATATAAAATTGTTTATTTTCCTGCTTCCTCTAAACTGATATTACTCAAACATTGATGCCACGTTTATGTGTATACAAAGGGGGAGATATCGGGTAATTGTTGAATCAATTATTCTGATGATGAACATACAATATTGTATGGAGCAGACCCGTTAGCAGAGTGAGGTAGTTATCACTAAATTTATAAATAACTGCATGAATCAACACATTTCATTCATAAGGATTAAACAAATGCTTTGAAATCCTTAATTAATATAATATGCTCTGACATCATATTTTGAATTTAAAAAATATATGTATAGCTCAGAAGTTGGAAGTAAAATTCTGTGGCTCCATAATTAATATGTGTATGCTCTGACATTATATTATTTTGAATTTTAAAAATATATATATACAAGTTCTGGAAGTATAGCTCAGTAGTTGGAAGTAATTGTGTAGCTCCATGAATTTAATTTTACCTCAAATTAATACGTATTTAATATACTTGGCAAATGAATTAAACGGATTTCCCTTTTAAGCCGGAATAACATTTATAAAAACAAACCAATAAAAAGTGTACAGTCCCAGTTAATTTATTGTAAACACAGGATTATAATGTGATATTTACCAACAACCATTATTGATTTTTTATTAAAAAGAACCCCAAACCCCTTGAATTCACACTCTACATGAAAATATTATATCTGATTGCAGGTAATCGATTTGCCATTTTATAACAAATTATATTTTGTTTCTCGTGGAACAGATGCAACATTCGATTATCTCTCAAGGGCTGTAATAGTTCCATTATTCGATCAACATCATAGAGAGGCTTCAATAGTCCCTCAGACGTTTTGTAGATTTCTACTTATCCATATGTTTTCAGATTTTCCTCAGTGAAAGAATTGGTCTCAAGTTTATTTTTTCTTTCATCTGGATTATTGGAGCAGAATAGTTGCCTTCTCTCCAGAAGACCTACTTCTTTAAGGAGAGTCGAGTTGAAAACTATGACAAATTAAATGATAAGCTTGTTGCTTCGTGTGTACTTCCATTATACATCTCAGACTAGGCAAATGTTTAAGATAAACACATTTAGCTGTAGAGAACAAAATGAATCAGACAAATTGTGACAATAATCATATGGTCTAGCAAACAATACGGTCCGGGGACTCCGACATTCATACATTTCTTTCTCTGCTTTGCTTGCTTTCTTTCCTCGTCCCCCTTCTTAATCAGGTCCTCGGCATCCTGTCGATGACACTTAATGAATGTTAAGAATGTTTTAAGATCCAGGTAAAATATTTTTAGAAGGGGACAGAGAGAGAGAGAGAGAGAGAGAGAGAGAGAGAGAGAGAGAGAGAGAGAGAGAGAGAGAGAGAGAGAGAGAGATTAAACGGGTTGATATAAGTTTTATGCGTTAGGGGGGGGGGGGGGGGGGGGGGGTCCATAGCAGTTGAAAGAGAATATGGAAGACGGGCGGGTATCATGTTGATTTTTATTCTTTAAAAATAAGATGAATTTATAATCTTGTGACAACGAAACGAACTCTCGTCTCCTCTTGTTCAAATAAGAAATACGTATCCGCCTGGTCGTAATCTGTGCTTTCGGTTACAATAAAGAATAAAGAAAGAGAAAAGAAGATAATACCGAACTCCAAGTGTAATGATTAATAAAATCTCCAAGTTAGCGTTAGGGGATCTGGGTAATACTAATACGTGGAACGCTTGACGTACCTCCTTCATGTTTATGTTCATGCAGTATTCACTCCTGGAGGCTTTTTAAAATTCGGATTATCATAATTTGATCTAAAAACACTGAAATTCAGGTTGACGATGACATTGTCAATCATTGTTTAATTTATTAACAATCTTTTAAAAATCCACCCAAAACAACAAATGATTGTAACTATGTTGACCTGTCGTGTCAAAAAGTAGTGTTCAGAATCCCTCTACAATAAGTACTGGTTGTTCGTGAAATTAATAAAGTATAAAGCCGTCCTCCCGAGTATGATGTGAACATCACAATGTCCTCTTTACTGTACATTTGTAAATATTCTTACAAAATTGGTGCGGGTCTTTTTTTTCTTTCGTTATAGATGGCTATGGTTGTAAGAATTAAACTTGTTGGCGGTTAGATCTCATGTTTGTTTTAATATTCTCATTATATAATATTATATTATTTGGTATATTTTTTTTTGTTTATCAGCTCTCTCTCTCTCTCTCTCTCTCTCTCTCTCTCTCTCTCTCTCTCTCTCTCTCTCTCTCTCTCTCTCTCTCTCTCTCTCTCTCTCTCTCTCTCTCTCTCTCTCTCTCTCTCTCTCTCTCTCTGTGTCTTTCTGTCTTTCTCGTTTCTATACCACTTCTTTTGCCAGCCCAATTTATTTTTAGCACCGACATGCTAGATATCCAATTATATTTGTTTCAACAATATATTGAAAGCTCCAAATATGCCCTGGTGTCAAATACAGCTAAAAAGTGTTTTGTTTAAACCCCTGTTTGTTTTTGTTTACTTATTTACCCGCAAGGTTTTCCGCCGGTATTCACATCCTGTTTTGTGTTTATGGCAAGTTATGATCGAAACGGGTTTTTCAGTTGGATTGTGCCACCCATGTTTCATCGCATTAAGTAGTTTCACGCGGATATATATAAATATATATTATATATATATATATATATATATATATATATATATATATATATATATATATATATATATATATATATATATATATATATATATATATATTATATATATATGCACCGGGTGTTTTTTAGACGTTTATTTTTTAGGGGCTGGCGAGTGGTCAACTCTTGCAGTCTCATTTTTATTTTTCGACTGTTGTCTCCACCCATGTGACTTTCTACCCTTGTCAGAACAGTCTGGAACTGGTCTCGTCCGTTTTGCATTGGGAATCTTGGAGAAAAAGGGGCAACTTGTAAATAATACGCACATAATTTGTGGTAAATGATAACCCCCCCTCTTTCTCCTCCACGGAAATCGTCATTGTCCTTTACAATAGTAATTTGTAGGAAATCATCAGTCGTGCGTCTCTTTTGGCGAGGATCCTATGCCAGTTTTTTAATGAAGCTATGGTAATCTGTGGATATATACACTCGTGTTGATTTTTATGGTTTTCTTTCTTATTTAAATTGTTTATTTTGGTCCAAGTCCCTTCAGTTTTAGTACCTTTTTATTAATGGCTATTGTGACCCATGAGTTTTACAAGTCGGCTGATCCTCTCTCTCTCTCTCTCTCTCTCTCTCTCTCTCTCTCTCTCTCTCTCTCTCTCTCTCTCTCTCTCTTTCTCTCTCTATCTCTATCTCTATGGGTGAGTGGTGTCATCTTCAAATGCCTGGTCGCTGATTTGACTCTTTTAAGAAAATGAAACCAAATATACTCCCACCCCCCATCCCCGGTTCTCCTTGGTATTTTGTTAATCGATATTGGCAAGTGAGCTCGAGCCAACGCTAAAACTTTTTTTTAAGGCCAAAGTTCTAATTAAGGTAATATAATAAGAACATTGATAAATTTAACGGCGTCGAAATCGCCGCGATTAGTTTGTAATGTTGTGATAATCATTCTGAAGCGCTGCAATCATGTAAATATAATACATAATAGCCATTGTGTTTTCTATTTCTAGGGAAGTGAAAACAGCTGGCACTACATCGTATTTGTTACTACCGCACGTACGGTGCGGTAAAGTATACCATTTTTGTTCCGATTTGAATGTATTACAATGCGCCTGTAACAAACTATCAAATAAGACTTTAGTTGCAGATCAGAATAGTGCTGTTGTCCGTTCTTCTTTTCGTTTCTTTTAACTCTTGTTATATTATGTTTATTGTTTGCTTCCCTTTATTGACTGAAGCCTTTCAAAACAGATTCGTGGAACTTCCAGTCGGGTTGTTAATCACGATATACTATCTTTAAAAAAAAAAAATCACCATTATAATAACAAATAATGTTCTAACAAATACGAAATATTATATCTTTCTTTTTTTTTCTTCTTCTTCTTTTTGCTTTTCAGATCCCGCCACTGCTGTGCGCCATGCTTGGCTGGTCGTCTTTGAGGATTCATAAATGGAAAGATTTGTAGTGTAAAGTTTGAGCCTTACGGCACGGAGGCTTCGAATCCCAACCTCCTCCTTTGCCTCCCCCTTCTGGGTTCATGATAAACGCATTTCCTTCATGCTACAGAATCGACACCCTACACCGAGTATGTGTGTGTGTGTATAAGAGCGTATTATAAATATGAAATTATATTATAGTGAAGTGTCGTTATTTTTTTTTATTAATAGTTTGGTAGTTTTCATTGTCATTGTGTGTCAGCTCCGTTTTAAGTTTTTCTCTCTTTCATTAAGAAGAATAAAATTATATTAGTAAAATATTGTGATTGTATGTCAACCTGTTTTAGGTTTTTCTCTCTTTCATAGAGAAGAATAAAATTATAGTAAAACAAAATTGTCGTCCTGTGCGTGTAGGTGGGTGTGTTAAAGTTAGGGGGGGGGGATGTGTGTTTTGAGTGTATCATCCTACTGGTCACACTCCACTGCCCACTCTTTCCATTATCTATCGTCATCATCTGCAATTTTATTTTTATCGTATCATGATTGAGAATTTAAAGAAAAGAAAAAGATTGTAAAAACGGTCCCGTGCGTTGTAGAAAGCCTGGCGTGGCTCAAGGATCAGATAATCAAGAGTTATTGTTATAATTTTTATAATTATTTTATATTATTCTTGTCATTCAAATAATTATATTAATGTATCTGACTCATGCATAATATTCTTTTCGCAATGTTACTTACGACGTAGAAGAAATCCGTAGTGGTTACAATTTTGAAAAAAATAAAATTAAAAGAAAAGTAAAATGTTTTACATTATTGTGTTAATCGTTAATATCATCGTTGTTGTCCATATTAATTTAATTTAATTTTTTTATTATCTTCCTCTAAATGTTGAAATTGTTAGGCGGTCTGTAGACATTTGTCATCGAAACAACATTTCTATCAACAACATCAAGATGTCTCGTCTGCTGCTGCTGGGATAGAGAACGTCCTGCATACAATGAAATAATGAAACGAAACGAAATTATGATTTGACTCAGAGATCGGTTCAAGACTCGGCGGCTTCTCTTGGCTTACCTTGTGCTGTGTTGCGCTGAGGAGCGAGCCTGTGGTTAATTAAAAAACAAATTAACGTCACTTTTCACACAAGGAGTAACATCTGTTGGTGTAATAGTGATTGTGGTGGTAGTGTGCAAGAAGGTTGTTGTCTCTTTTCTTTCTTTTTTTTTTTCTTTTTCTTCTTTGAATCTCAAGATTAAAAAAAAAAAAGGAAAACGTCTTATTCTGTTACAACTGATCATCATCTTCAACAACAACAACAACAACAACAACAGCAGCAATATTATCATCATCCAGAGATGTCGACAGACTCGTTATACATTTCAAATGGATGATACTAGCATCCTTTGATCGTCGACATTATCATCATCTTCATCATTAAACAAACATCGTCGTTGCCGCCATCATCGGTATTTTTACAGGACAGCTACAACTTCTGCTACTCTGGATTGTATTATTTATTTCTCAGTGTTACCATGGATACCCGACTCTACATCCGTCAGTTCCTATTGAGTTTGACCTTCATGGTTATCCTGGTAAGTTACATTTCATACTGACTATGGTTTTCTCTCTCATTTTCCTCCTCAACATCTTTCTTTAGTTATCCCCCCCCCCCACCTCACACAGACTCACACACACACACACAAACACACACAAACACACAGACGAACATAACTACCCTTCCTTTTAATCCTCCATCACTCTCTTTTCCAAATTAAAAAAAAAATGTTTTTATTTTTGTTTCTTCTTCATTATTATTATTATTATTATTATTATTATTATTATTATTATTATTATTATTATTATTATTATTATTATTATTATTATTATTATTATTATTATTATTATTATTTCATTTTATTTGTCCTTCTGAGCCACAAGGTACAATTGTAGAGCCCAAGTGTATCCCTGTTAGTTGTAACTTCCTCCTCTTCTGCTATGGAATGACATGGGAATTATAATAACCCTACTTGAGGAAGATAAATGAATCAAATATCATGTATGAATGTGGTGCATAATTATTTGTTTTACTCAAATTTTACCGGAAAGTCAATGGTCACCCGGATTGTGCTCGTCATTCTATGCATTGTCGTCAATTATAGTCCTCGGAATGAATTGACAATTGATTCGGCATGTCCTTAAATAATAATACACAGTGACCGCATTGTCGGGAAATTATAATCATCTTCTTTAGTGTGAGTAAAACCCGTATTATTAATTCTCGTGCTCAAATAAGCATTTGATTGAATTCAATATCATATTAACATAAACATTTAACTCTCTCTCTCTCTCTCTCTCTCTCTCTCTCTCTCTCTCTCTCTCTCTCTCTCTCTCTCTCTCTCTCTCTCTCTCTCTCACCGAACCTGTGATCGTTCGCTCTTGATCTTTACCATTATCTTCCCTCGTCTCCCAGGTAGCTGATAACTCAGAAGGACTTATCAATGCGCAATGGCAGAATATTATACATAAATATCTCTTCCCAATATCTCAAAGCTTCGTAGCTTATAACTGTAACCGGCGTTAACTTGCAACTCCGTAGCAACACCCCCCCCCCCCCCCCCCCATCTATCTATCTAATACATTATAGCATATTTATATTTATGTTATTATCGTATATTTCTAAAATTACATGTTTCATGTCGGCAGCAATGTACATCCAGTAGCAGTCTACTTGGAGACGAGATATTTATACACATATTATAATAATGTTACCCTCTTTTAATCTCGAACTTACATAACAGATGTTTGTGCATTTCTAAACCAACTCGGCTGTTGGGTCGGCAAACTCTGTGTTGGGCTGGTTTATCAGTTCAGCTACCGACACAAGTGTTCTCGTGGCCGACGGATTGTCTGTACAACCGGATAAAAACGGAGAAAATTGAAAGCATGGATTTGAAAGCTTTCAGTCGTTGTTACTCGACCACTTGCTTCTTGACTGTTATGAAATTCGGGGTCTAAGTCTCGGGGTTGAAAGTTTGTCCTGTGATCTAGTTTCGGTAGTTATTATAAGCCCCAGAAGTTATTTAGCGCTAACTGTCTCGCCGCCGTAGTCAGTGTTTGCATGGGGGCTATCGTCGCTCTATTTGTTTAATATCAGTCTTTTCATTTGCCTTATTGTGATTGTGTGTGTGTGTGTGTGTGTATGTGTGTGTGTGTGTGTGAGAGAGAGAGAGAGAGAGAGAGAGAGAGTAATTCTATCTCTCTTTTTAGGTGTTGAGTTTCCATACTGCCTTCTGATCAATTACCTCATAATATTTCCCTCACAAATATTCATAATCCTTTGATCAATAAATATTCACCAGTTTTTTTTTTGTTTTTTTTTTTTTTTATCAGCGAGACCATAACAAATAGTTGTAATTAACACATAAACAACATAAATACATCGTAATCATTAAACACTTATGTTATATATTATGGTATAGTAGTAAATTGATATGTTGAGAATTGGTCACCCTTCGTATTGTTTAAATTACCTATACGTTATAAACGATAGCAACGACGGAAAATAGAACGGCGTCTAGTTATTAAAGGGAAACCGGTCATTTCCAATAATATGAAAGGTTTAATATCTGCATAATGATGCATATTACCGTGCGAGATGTACGAGAGAGTGGATAAGAGATTGCACCTTCATTAGTAGAACCTGGGTTGAAATCCCCGCTTTCGGCTCAACGTATCTTGTCCTTGAGTACAAATAATAACTTGTTAATGGTTAATTTTTTCAGCACCTTTATTATTCCGTTCACTTATCGTTATACGCCTTCAAATTTCTCTTGGGGATGCATAAAGATTTTGCAAAATTATTGTTTATTTCTTTATTTGATGGAATTGCTACAAGTTTATATATTAAATAACATTTATTTAAAGTAACATTATCATTATTTTGTCAACCACGTGTAATAAATATTTTAAGAACCAAAATATTCCATTTCAAAAGCTAATTGGCATTGCTCTTTGGTAAACAAGGCAGTCACTAATAGGGACTTTTTGTGTACACAACTCACTGTATACTTTGTCCCTTTCCCCTTCCTTCCCCCTCCAGTCCACATCTCTGGAGATTCGAGAGAGAGAAAAAATACTTTCAACCCCGTTTACCTGCCCTTCCGGTCATTTTTTATTTCCTTCTCTATTTCCCTTGTGTGTATGTGTGTGTGTGTGTGTGTGTGTGTGTGTGTGTGTGTGTGAGTTATTGTACATAACAGACAAACAGTGACACGACGGAGAGGAGGGGGGGGGGGGAGCACAGCTATGACCATTACCGTTTTTGTTTGTTTAGTGTTGTGTTTGTTCTCGCCTGGCCACTAGTGATCGCAGGCAAGCGGCAGGGGCAAAGACTGGGAGAGAAAGAAATAGTATGAATATGTAAAGGTGGAGTAGCAAAACAATGGCTTTAGAGGGGGGGGCGGGGGGGCTGAGAATCGAACGGAACTGAGGAGACTTAAGAGTAAACGTTGTTGTCGAACCTGAGGTGAAACCTTAGTAATAGTAGTGTTATGCCATTATTCTAATCGCGTGATGAACTGTGGAGATTGAATTAATATTATATTATGACGATAACAGTCAATTATCAGAAGGCCGTTGTGGAAGTGGTTACTGACGCCATTACCGTCATCATGCATGCCACCTTATTATAATAATGATATTAACTGCAAGACCTTGCTTTGCCATTTGGTGTGTGAAATGATGAAATGACCAGAGTGCGGGGTTGGTTGTATTGTGTGGTCTCTCTCTCTCTCTCTCTCTCGCTCTAGTGTATGTGTGTGTGAGTAGCTGAGTTGGTGGATGGGTGAGAAATGGATTGGGAGTTTTTAAAAGATGGATGGATGGAATGGTGGAAGGACGATAGGGTGGATGGATGGTCGGTCGGTCGGTCTCAGGTTTATCACTTACATTGGGAATCATTTTAGTCTCTCGATATAACATTATAAGATAAAAGTATTATGGCCAAAAGTAGGAAAATGTGTTTTGTCAGCGCATGCCAAATTATGACGCTGCTTAGTATTTGTCTTGTGATATGATTTTTATCCTTTCGGTCAATTAATATTATTGCTTTCTTCAACTCAGCAGTTATCGTTATCTTTACTGGTTTGTTTCTCTGTAATTTATCAAACTTTGTTTCTCAAATATGTAACTTCAGTTTATAAAACGATATCCAAAATGCATTTTAGTTGTTATGGATGGCATGTGTTAGAACAAGAAAGAAGAGAAAGAAATTAATTAAAAAGAATAAAAGCCTCCTATCTCTGCCTTGAGCTGGCATGTTTTCCCGTCCCTTTATCTTTTATTTTCATTCTACCGCTTGTGTCTGTCTTTTGGGTGTTGTTAAGTTCTTGTGTTATAATTTGATTCAAGCAATAATAATATGTCACGCACCGCGAAGAGGTTCCTGGTGTAGCAAGGTAACACAAGCGTTGATAGAGTTGATAAATGTGACGACAGATGTGCCCTTTTTTCTGGTGAAAAGAATCTTTTACCTAGTGGGCCTGTCCGATTTTGATTTTTTTTGGGGGTTTTTTTTTTTTCAAGGATCCCCACACTCTCTCTCTCTCTCTCTCTCTCTCTCGCTCTCTCTCTCTCTCTCTCTCTCTCTCTCGCGCTCTCTCTCTCTCCCTCTCTCTCTCCCTATCCCTCTCTCTCTCCCTATCCCTCTCTCTCTCTTTTGAACACACACACACACACACAATTACAAAAGACACTTTAAAGAAATATATTACTAAGTAGCAATTATTTTGTAGAAGAGTCTCGACGATAACAGAAAAAGAGGTCGGTACAGGACATTAATCCTTGAGTAACAGCGCCTAGGTTGTGGAATTCCCTTTCATACAATGCCCAAAAACAGTGAAAATTTAGATACGTTTTAATAATTGAAAACTTAATTATTTAGAAGAGCTTATTTTGACAATTAATGAGCAATTATATATTTTACATTAGGGTAGATCGTATTGTAATGTGTATGTAAAGAGTTTTTGTTTTTGTGTGCTAGAATGTGGGTTTGAGTGTACGGGTTTATGTGCGTATGCGTGTTAGTGTGTACGATAGTTTATATAATATAGTCTTAAGTGATTGTTAAGCGCCGCAGAGCATTCGTCAGTGGGCGCTATATAAGTATAAGACTTGCCAACCAGTATGACTTCTCATATTTTAATACGCTTTCAGGTCCAAAATATGAGAATATGGGAATATTGACTAGAAATGCAAAAACTCAACAGAGTGTAAAAAAAAAGAGGGGGGGGGGGGGGGGGGTTATTTGAATTTTATTAATAAATACCGTCACCGTCTAGATGAGAATCGGAGTAGCCAGACAGGTGATTGTCATCGGAATTTCCCTAATTTCCTAGAATTTCCCACCGTCTCTTAGCTTGACAATTCTCCATAAATTCAGCGAATGTTAAATTTGAAATTTTGGATGGTTGCACGTGTTGAAACTATGATTTAATGGGTAAAAGTGTGAGAAAATCGGTATAAATTGGGGAAAATAAGATTAATATTTTCAAATGGTTGAGATTGGTTGGCATATCTGGTATATTATATTATTACTGTTAAATTATATATTCGAGTCGATTTAAATCTCAATTTTGAACTTTTAGCACGTCGGTCCCTCTCTCCAAGCACACAAGTAAATATTTATCATACATTCGCTGTGAATAGTTTTGTTCAATCTTTAAAATGATCTTCTGACATGGTTTTTTTCTCTTTTCTCTTTGGTTGATATTCAACGAACAGTAATCGTTAATCTAGATATTTAGGGTTTTTTTTTTCTCTATTCTCTTTGATCATGGGAGAGATTCTTTTGATCAGTTATGCTATCTATCAAACCATGCTATCTGTCTGTCCATCGATTTGTCACTATCAGTCTGCCTCTTTGTCTATCTAGTATAATCTATCACACACACACATACACACACACACACATATATATATATATATATATATATATATATATATATATATATATATAATACATACATACATACATACACACACAACTCTCCATCTGTCTTGACCTATGCGCCATTTCACATGAAGGTGTCGTAAGCGCAACTAGTAGATAAAGCAATAGATTAATTTGATTAATAGATATATCGATGAATTAAATAAATTTGTAGAAAAACAACAAAATGAAAAGCAACGCAATGAATAAATATAAATAAGGAAGAAATAGATAAAAATAAATGAATTAACGTATCAAGGAGTGCCGGTGCACGTAGCTTCTTTCACTACTTTTAGCCGTCACAATCGGGTTCAAAATGAGCATTCAACTACACAGCATCGCAATATACAACTTTTAAAACTAAACTTTTCCGGGCGCTCATAGGTTGTTTGGCACATTGACCTTTTGTCAGGCCCATGTCGCTAACTCTCGCCTTTGCCAAGTTTCACCCCAAGATTCGATGCAACAGGCGCGACCAGTTAAACTTCAGTATTGTATTATTATTTTCTCTTTTTTTTTTTGTTGTTGACACAAATGTAGCGAAAGAAAAAAGGATGGGGGAAGATTGAACATAATAATTTTATGACTGCGTAAATGGATGGGCATTGCAAATAAAAAAAAAGCTTTGCATCTGATGCTCTGTGGATTTAAATGAAGCTGTTTGAGAGAGAGGATGTCTGATATTTCTTTGAGTATTTGCTTTGTACCCAATGTAAAGCGGTTAGACGATTTGCATACACCTACATAACATACGATATATGTACATTTATTCTCATATTCCCAGTCACTCTGTCCTGATAATAGTCTTTTCTTGGGTTAACAAACGAAAGCCTGGGACTAGCTAAGGCTCTATGAGTACATCAGGTCATGTAAAGGGTATAGTCTTGTATTTCTTTTCATAATAATGAATGGGGAATGCGTTTTGTTTTGCTAATCATTTTCTCAAATATTGCAGGCCCTTGGAAGTGGTGAGGAAATCTGAATTGCAAATTGTATTATGGAAATTAATTTAACTAAACAGAAACCATCCGAGCATATTGCTAAATATATAGTCTTCGCACATACATATTTTCTGAATATATTTACTGTATTATTGTTCTGCAAATATGAAATTATACGGGGGTTTGAATCAATGCGGGCCGTAATGTTGGAAAGATTTAATTTAAAGTGAGTAAGAAACGTGAAATGATTTAGTCTTTTATACATTCGAAGTGGAAGAAATGTCAGTTGATTTGAATAGTTCGGAGGGTTTTGAACAGGCACCCATGAGCCAGTGTTGTAAGGTTTAGTTATTTTTCAGATTATTTCTCATAAATTATTTTCCACCAGGTCTGTTTTCTCGATATTTCACCGTGCTCTTTATTGTCATATTTGTGTTTGCAATTTCAGTGGCCAATGTTGCTTTGCTTGCCAGTTGTCGCGGTGATAGTTCTTCTGTAATGCCATTGCTACTGGTTTCCTGCTACCTGGCCTTTACAGGTTGGCCTGTTCCTTGTTTGCATTCGACGACTCCTTTTCGCGTTGTGGCATGTTTGCTGTTTGCCCATGTCTCGACCGACCAGGACGTTGAAAACCGGCAGCTATCCCAGCCAGATATCTTGCTATCTAAGCGGGCTGTTTGTATGTTGAACGTTTTATTTGTTTTTAGATTCATTTGTTCGTTTGTTGTTGATAAACCTGCCGCCCGTTTCCCTGTGACAGTTTTGTTGTGTCACATACAGTAGTGTAACAAAGGTACCAACTGGTTTTGATTTTGATGGGTTTTCATATTCCCTGAGAGCTGTTTTTTGTTTTTTTTTTTTTTTTTTTCCATTAATTGGTCAATAAATTATGGACACATCTGTTAGCTCTCATGTGATAATTTTAAATGATTTGACTTTGACAGGGAGGGTTGTTTAACCTAGCTTTCGTTGTCCTATTATTGTTCTCCTAATACAATTCAATGTTAAAGCATTGTAGTTGTAGACTAAGTTGATCTTCCTCCAAATGACGCTTTACATTTAACAAAATATGGTGGTATGCCTTGATTAGCTGAAATACTTTCGTTTCTTCCAGAGGTAATAAATGTCGGAAGAGACGTTATCGTCTGTCTAAATAACGTTTTATCTATTGATTAAATAAAAAGGAAAAAGAAGATGAGTAAAAAATATTTAGATATTTTGGCTTTGTCCTGACAAAACCTTCAGATCTGCTGGTTGTAGTCGCAGTCTTTTGTATATTTAAAAAAAAAACAAAAAGAAAAAAAGTTATCCAGGTTTTTATCACGAAAATGACATTAACTTGCTTGCTACCTCCAGAATATGACGCTTGTCTAGTGCATAAAAGATGTACATGGAGATCAGGAAATGATAATAGGGCTTCCTTGCCAGTTGCGTCAATCTATATCAATTTAATGTTTTGGTTTTTTGCTGCTGGTTGGAAATGGTGTCTTTGGGAAAAAATATATATTTATGTATATTTGATGGTGAGTCATTTACGTAGAAGCCATTTATGCCATTGATTTGCATCGCGAACATTATTAATTTGTGCCTTTTTTGTTGTGTTTTCCCCCTCGATCTATTGATGTTTTCACTCGAATCTTTGCACAATTTAACCAAAAAAACAAGCACGTTTTAAACCTTGCCGTAGCTGCACCAAATTCGTTTTTCGCTACTCTTCATACTGTATTTACTTCTAGTCTCTCTGCAAACTCTTGCTTATACACGAATGCCAATACCATTATGCTAAATTCCCTCTTCAAGCAGTGTCGTGGCCCAAGGATTCCTGTCAACAGGTGTCACCGTTGTACAAGTTTATGGCCGCTCTATTCGAGGGCTATCTTCCACGGCTTCTTTGTTGTTTTGATATATTCGCTAATATCAAACCACCGTGCACCGCTTGCTTGTAGTCTACGTCGTTTAGGGCCTTCTATAAATGGCATAGTGCCGTGCACTATGCAGCATTAATACGATTCACATAAATTCTATTCATTTATCCATTCCAGTTCTCGTATGCCTTACTTCTGACAGTTTCGGACATGTTTACTGCCACAGATCTTTGGTGGCGTTTTGTATAGACCAAGGGCTTAAGATAAACTTTGAACGTTGAACTGGATGTGAAAAGACGAAAAGTGCAGTTTCACGATAAGGCTCTCCCTCTCTTTCTTATTCTGAAATTACAAAATCATACTATTTTCATAAAAGTTACAAATGTATGCTAACTTGAGACAGTTGAGTTAAAAAGTGGCCTGGCATTATTGTTTAAGGCTGTGACCAAAGGTTTCGATTCACATTGAATCATTATCAAGCTGTTTTGAAGTTGGGGCGGGGGCAAAAGCTATTGTGCTTTTCGTTTAAGTCAAATACTCACAAGATCTGCCCACCAGATGAAGCGTGCCCTTGAAAAAGTGTATGGTCTGATGGATATTAGTGAGAACTAATCGCGCAACTCCCGGTCTTAAATCAGTAACAAAGAGCTGAGTAATGTCAACTTCATTCCTTCTACAGACGCATTCCGTTTTCATCAGTTTCTTTGGGTTGAATTTTAATCCAAATCCGAGGGTCTGGCAGTGAAATGATACTATAGTAGTTTTTTGGGGTGTCGAAAATTAATTATTGTTTTGTTTTGTTTATCAGTATGATCCCTTCTCTCTCTCTCTCTCTCTCTCTCTCTCTCTCTCTCTCTCTCTCTCTCTCTCTCTCTCTCTCTCTCTCTCTCACTCACTGTCTCTCTTTCTCTCCCTCCTTGCGCGAGATATTTTGAAAGCAGAATCCGAATCGCAGTAACAGAAATGATCTTTTAAATAGTATGCTGAAGTCAGACGCCTATTTAGACTATTCTTTATTAAATTGAAATCGGCATTTTCTTGTCTAATCCTCCCTCTACAGTTCTTTTACTCTTTTTTTTTTCATATTAATTTCTTACCTTTCCCCTTTATTTTATTCCCTCATCCCCCTGTCTTGTGTCTTAGAAAAAAAAAAAAAAAAAAGAATATATTATAGCTAAGCTCTCACGCCCCCTCACTCGCCATTTTATAATACTTACCGTCACACATACAGCCTGCTCTCTTTCTTAAAATTGAAAAAAAAAGGGTATGTCCTGTGGTCACTCATTAGTCAAATGACAACACCCTTTCATTCACGTGATGGCTTTGGGCTCCTCTGTCCTTCTGAAGAGAGGAAGGAACTTTGCTTATTGCGTTCTTTAATACGATTTTATACACTATACTTCTTTGTTATCGAGAGAAAACTCATAAAGACACAAGATTTTTTTTTTCTTCCTTCATTGCCCAAGGGATAGATGATGATGATGGTGCGGAATATACTGTGGACATTAAGGCGCTGGTCTGATGGTGATGATGATTATGTCAACGATGATGGAGATGCTGTCGATGATGACACAGTTTATGATATTCCATTGGGAAAGAAAAAGAAGAAAAAAAGGAGAATCTTTTGTCTCAGGGAAAGACTTTTGAAGAAATGACCTTATCCTTCATCATATCTTTAATTGCCCCCTTCCTTTCTGCCCCGCCTGTTTTCTTAGTGTGGGCACTCTCTTCCCTTCCATCCAATTATCACCGTCTTCTTCCATCCCTCTCCTCTTCTTCTCCTTCCTTAATCCCCTACCCCTCTTCTCTCCATTTTTTAAACCCTCATCTCTCTTCTTTAACTCTTGTAGCTAGATGACCATCTTAATTTCGACTTCTCGTGATGATGTTTATCCTGGTTTCTATAGTGTGAAACGGACAATAGCAATTTCTTGCCACCCTTTTGAGAGGATGAAAGTCAACCCCAAAGTATTATTCGCTAGATCTAACAGACCTTTGTTGGATGTACAGGAGGGTCTGAAAAAAAATAATATCGACTTTACGAGAACGAGTACTCTTCCGACTGAGCTACCGGGACATCCATCTTGTGATGCTCGGGCCTTTTTTCTTTTGTTTTTCCCCATTTCTTTCATCTCTTCTTCTTTGGCTGAGCATTATTGAGAAAACGTTATTTTACGTTTTAGCCAAAAAATGTCTCCTTCATAGATCGATCGATTAAAATGACCTCCGCCTCAACTTCTGGGGGGAAAAAAGCATTAAACTCGAGACTCAAAGAGGATACAGATTGTGTATGTGTGTTTGTGCGTGCGTGCGTGCGTGTGTGTGTGTGTGTGTGTGTGTGTGTGTCTGACAATTTGGGGGGGGGGGGGGGTCATATTGATTGGCCAATAAGATGTCGAGTAAAAGTAAAATGCTTAAACATGCATTCTAAGATAAAATTGATAAATTAGATTAAGTTCCTTTTCTTCATTACCGAGATGAAATTTGTTTTCAAGGACTACTCCTAGGGGAAACACAGGCGTAAGCCGCGGGGCAGCGCGTCATAGTGAGCTCAAGGCTACACGGCGGAGCAAGAAGTGGAACTCGTTACCCTCTGGGTACGATGTAAAGGCCACACTTGCTTATTTTGCTGTTCATTTTACTTTTGTGAATATAGTATGTAATTGTCTAATCAGTAGTGCGGGGCGGTCCTTGGCAAGCTTAAGGACCACGGTCCTACGGTCCTTGGGAAATGAAGACTGCAAGGACCGGTCCTTTTCGACATTGAACATTCCTGAGAGACTGTTGGAAATTCGAACCGGTTTGACCTTTGAGACCATGGGATCGTTCATTCTTGAACCGTTAAAGACCGCTACACGATGAAAACCGTGGTCTACAGGAGTAAAACACACGGAGTAGTCACACTCATTTCAAATTGTAACCTAATTAGAGAAGAGGGGTGATGCCTTCTTTATTTGCTCACCGTACTTCATTGTTACTTCAATAATTTAATAAAATTTGAAATTTATCCCCATTAACGGAGATAATGGCATCGCCCAAGGCGTTGATCGAGTTGTTCGTGGCGTTGATACACACACGCAACTCCTACCCCCCCCCCCCCCACACACACCACACATTAGAGGGCAGCGAGCATTGAAGAGTAAGAGAGAGACGTGAAGTTATAATAAGAGGGGTGGATGAGGTAATAAGAGGGGTCGATGGTGACTTTTCGCCAGATCTAACAAACTCAGCTACCCATTCATTGCTGAGTAGACAGGGATTCAGAAAAAAATCGACTGCACCCGGGATCGATCTCTGGCCCTTTGCGTATAAAGAGAGTGCTCTATCAACTGAGCTATCGGGTCCCCAAATATTCTATTGGACTTTTTTAAAATTCAGACGTTATAACTGGGTTTTTTGGAAGGAAGAAACTAATGAAACTCATATTATTTGATTAGTAAAAACACCAACGAAATTTTAATATTATTGTATTATTTTAAATGACAACACTGCGATAGAAAGGAGTGGTGACAAGAGATGGACAAAAGAAAACAAAAAATCGGATTTGCTACTTGCTAGGTTCGACACACACACACACACACACACACACACACACACAAACACACACATCTTTTGTAGTCACATACATTTCAAACAATAACCCATTAGAGAAGAGGGGTCATGCCTTCACCATAGATCATTGTCATTGCGATCATTATGGTGTAGTAAATTTTGAAATTTACCCCGTATAATGGAATCGTCCAAGGCGTGCGCCTCCTGTTCCCCCCATCTCACACACGAAAGGGCGGTTTGCGGAGTGGAGGTTGGTGGTCGTCTGCCTGTATGGTCGTCTGTGTCGTTTAGTGTATGGCAAAGGGGGGTGGGTGCGATTAATTAAGTGGGATGGGTGGTGATTGGTGGAAGATAGGCAACCGAAGCAACGAATCGCTGGGGCAGGTTTGCCAGTTTGGCATTTTAAATGCCAGATTCCAAAAATCTGGCATTTTTGAAAACCGTTTGGCATTAGAAAAATCATTTGGCATTTGGCATTTTCATTTGGCATTTTCTTTTCTTGTATATTATACTTCAAATGACACCTTTTCTTAATTATTTCTAAACGCGTAAAAACAAACATCTTCACATTTCTTTTTCATTCTTAAAATCCAACCGTGGTGTAGTGGTTTAGCACTCCACTTAGTAGTCAGTAGGTAAATAATTACCCCAACAGGAAATTTAGTATAATTCAAAAAAAAAAAAAAAAAAACAAAAAAAAAAAAAAAAAAAGAAAGAAAAAGAAAAGAAAACACGCAAGCCACCAGGATATGATAGTAAATTGTCTATCAAAAGTGAGTAGTTTTCTTAGTGGGGGTGGGAGTCAACAGACTTTGGCATCTTTTTGAGTGTTTTGGCATTTTTTGAGTCTTCCCCTGGCATTTTGTTGAAAAATAATCTGGCAACCCTGCGCTGGGGAAGTAGTAGGCTATGGCGCGAGACCGTAGGACCGTGGTCCTTGCAAGGACCGCCCCGCACTAGTTGAAAGGTGATAAGAAGTGAGGACCGCCGCCGATCTTCCCCTAAGGGACCGGTCTTCGGTTCACAGCTAAAAGACCGTCGGACCGCGGTCTAGACCGGTCTTCAGCGCGGCACTACTAATCAGTAAACCAGGACTGATTAACATTTTCTCCTTTCACCGAATTACTGTGTGTGTTTTGATACATTTACTCCGTCACACATAGTTTGATGCTCACAACCTCTCTCTCTCTCTCTCTCTCTCTCTCTCTCTCTCTCTCTCTCTCTCTCTCTCTCTCTCTCTCTCTCTCTCTTTCTCTCTATTTCTATCCTCCCCCGTCTCAGGTCTTTCTCACCTCCTCCTCCCCTCCTCCATATCTGTCATTCCCATCTCCTCTCCCCATCTAGGTACCTCGGTCGTTCCGAGTTAGCTCAGTTATATTAGATGGTGTGTTCCATCTCTCTCTCTCTCTCTCTCCCCCCCCCCCCCCCCCCCCCCCCCCCCCCCCCCCCCCCCCTTGCACGTTGCGATTCACGGGCCCCCATTCTGTATTCATTTGTTTTCTTTCTAAAACTTCCATCTTTCAATTTCTCTATATTAATGTAGTCTCGAGACTCTACTTTTTGTAATGTACAATACTCTACTACCATTTCACTTTTAGTAGTCTCATTAGTTATAGTGTTGTGGTCGCAGAATAACAATAAGAATCCAGTCATGGCCATTCCCGCCGCCTGTCGTCTTGCCGACTTATCGCTCTCATTTTATGAAATAACTCGAGCACAATCCACGGAAACGAACATTCTCGATACTGCCATCTTGTTAAGACTCCATTTTATATACTTCATCCTCGAATAATAACTCCCGATTCTTCAAACAACTACTGTGGTACATTAACATTTGAAAAAAAGCGTTAAAAGTACTGCCTGTCTGTTTAGAGATTCCCCATAGCTCTAGACCGTGGTGTCACAGTGGTATTAATCCAGTTATTGTCGCCAATACCTTACCCCCGCCCTCACCTTCACCCCTTCTTTTGTTGTCATTTTAGTACTTTATAATTATTGGTAGCCTGGAGAAGGCCAGGTTGTTTCCTTCAGACTTCACATACTCATACTGTGCACAATAATAATATATAATATACACGATGTTCGCTTTTCATTCGTCATGGTTATTAGTTTTATATTATTATCATCATCATCATCATCATCATCATCATCATCATCATCATCATCATCATCATCATCATCATCATCATCATCGTCATCGTTATCATTATCTTCATCGTTATCATTATCTTCATTATTATTATTATTATTATTATTATTATTATTATTATTATTATTATTATTATTATTATTATTTTATTATTATTATTATTATTATTATTATTATTATTATTATTATTATTGTTATTATTATTATTATTATTATTATTATTATTATTAATTATTGTTATTATTATTATTATTATGGTTGTTGTTGTAAAAAAAAAAAAAATTAAAAAGAAGCTAAAACATGACACCTCAAGCGTGAGGAAATAAAGTTTTATTATTATTATTATTATTATTATTATTATTATTATTATTATTATGATTATGATTATTATTATTATTATTATTATTATTATTATTATTATTATTATTATTATTACCATATTTGTGGACAATAAAGATCTATTACTATTATTATTATTATTATTATTATTATTATTATTATTATTATTATTATTATTATTATCTGAAGTCAATAATGTAATCGATAAAACGTCATACCTGGTAGCTTTGCATACAATGCTGCAATATAGAGCGAAGGGACCGATTTCACAACCTTCAAGGTACAGTAGGACAGACGTCCCGTCGTTTGCTCACACTCACTCGCTCACTCACACTCACTCGCTCACCCACACATTTGTGTGTGTTGTGTATGTTTTGTGTATGTGTGCGCGTGGGTACATACGCGCCTGTTTTGTGATGTAATATTGTTGTGTGTGGCATATGAGTTTGCAGATTGCACATGGTTTTAATAATAGGGTGCTGCTGCTCTGTTAGGATAAATGTTTTATTTTCATTTTCATATTATTATTATTATTATTATTATTATTATTATTATTATTATTATTATTATTATTATTATTATTATTATTATTATTATTATTATTATTATTATTATTATTATTATTATTGTTATTATTATTATTATTATTATTATTATTATTATTATTATATTAGTAGTAGTAGTAGTAGTAGTAGTAGTAGTAGTAGTAGTAGTAGTAGTTGGAGTTGGAGTTGGAGTAATAGCGGGAGCATCAGCTACAGCGATGGTGTTCTGTTAGTTACCCATGAAGCGCCAATTTAGTCATGGCTAATCCGATGATAGGGAAGTTAGTCTGTTATGGACTGTAAATGTAACAAGTGAAGGCCGAATAGAATGATGGAGGTCGTGAATCGATCAAGTCTGTCACATACGCAAGGGCATCAGAGAGCCATTCAATTTACCTTTAGCCAGGCATGCCGCTCTGTTGTTGACAGTTATTGTGTTGTTAACGAGCGTGTTGACCTTGGTTGGAGTGCGATGATGTGTTTTTGCCACTCTTTATTAAAACATCTTTATTTATGTCTTTTCAACGTCGTCGCCTTAATAGGATAGCTGTCAATTTTGTTCATTTTTTGGGGGACAGTTAACGTATTCTATCTCACAATAAAATGTGTCTACCAAAGTAAAGGACAATATGTGCTTTGAAATGCATGCAATTTCGAATGTTATACTACTGCTCATTTGCCTTGGATTTTTATATGCTTAAGTTTTTCAATTATTAAAAGATAACATTTGTAACTTCTGTTAAGTGCAGAAAATCCTCATATATATATAAGAAGAGGTTAAGAAGAGGATACTGGCAGGCTGGAATAATTGGAGGAAGGTAACTGGAGTTATGTGTGACAAAAGAATTTCCGCAAAGCTGAAGGGGAAAATATATACAACAGTTGTCAGACCAGCAATGTTATATGGACTAGAGTTAGCAGCTACAACAAGATAAAGAAGTTGAGGTGGCAGAAATGATGATGTTGAGATGATCACTTGGCTGGGCAAGTAAGATAAAGTGAGAAATGAATGAATTCGAAGGTTGACTGAAGTGAAGAATGTATCAATATATGTAAAGTAATATGTCCATGTAAAGAGACGAGAGAGGGAGTACGTGGGAAGGAAAGTTTTGGACTTACAAATAGCGGGAAAGAGGAAAAAGGGACGCCCAAAAGACTAGATGGTGGGATAAGGTAAAGGATGATATGAAAGAATTGGGCCTGGAGGAAGATGATGCGTTGAACCGAGATGCATGGAGATGTGGCATTCGTAATGGCACCCTGCAAAATGCGGGCTATCAATGTTGAAATCTTGTTAACAAAGCACGTATTGCCTATTTCTATCTCTTCCTCTTGCCCCTTCCCCACTCCCCCTTCCGACCTCTTCCAAATATTATGTATTAAGTGCAGCGAATCAAAGCCCATGATATCCAATTTGCGTATGTATATCAAGTTAAACTTCAGTCACATGCATGCTCATATTAAAGTATGTTTTAGCGATAATCTGTCAACAACAGCCAGTCTTAACATTTTGAGCAAATTAATGAAACATTACAAAATTACATCGCTTTTACTTTTCTCATCTATGTCAATATATTCTCCAAATGTTTCCTTTTGTAGAGGTCTCCATTGCTTGTTATTTAATATGTCTCTGACCGGACGGGGCATTTTTAGCGAAAACTTTTGATTTCAATACACATTTGACCTACTTTGTTTAATTCGTTACATCATGTCGAAGCTTGTCTCTCTTCTCCATTGTATATTGTGACACTATTTGTTTTGATTTCGCCTCTCTCTATCTAATCACGGTTAATGCGGTAGTTGTGCGAGTGATTAAATATTAAAACAGGACTGATAAATCCTCGGCCTTATCAGAGTCACTTTTGATACTTTCTACTAGCTTTTGAACCTCGCCGAGGCTTTTGTCAATGTCAGAGAAAACTCATGATAAAAAGACCCTTAACCAATTAACTGTCGTACTCTGGAAAAAACTCAGTGTTTAAAAATTTGGCCATAAAACTCGTCCTTCGCTGCAAAGTCCCAGGTTTGAGAGTTTTTGCCAAGATCATTTGAATTGATCGGATGAGGGTCATTTAAATTAATTGGTTTTTGGAGGACGAGTTTTCTGGCCAAATTTTAAAGACACGAGTTTTTTTTTTCAGAGTACGGTAGTTAAATGGTTGAGGGTCGTTCACATTTATTAATCATTATTTTTACACAATGAGAATTGTATATGTATATGTAGTTAATATTATTCAGTTTTGCCGTCGCCTATTATTATTACAGCGACTATAACATTAAAAAAAAATTAGAGTTGAATTTTCATTTTTGTGAACATGTCGTCTGCTGATCGTAGTATTTAATGCCTATCGTTCACGCAGTCTAGATAATGCTTTCATTTCACTCGAAATAGTAAAAAGACACGAGAGTTGAAAATATAACTGAGGTTGATTGATGGTATAACCGTCTGTGCTTTCATGGCTGCATCAGTTGTAATAATTTGGATTTGAATTTTAAACATTTTATGCACCAGTCAAAGCAACCACGAATGCTTCCCTTGTGTTAGAGTACAGATAAGCACAGACAATGTTACGTTTGTGTTCGCCAGTTATATACCATGATCGTCGATAAGGCGATTTTGGCTGAATGATTCATAAATCAGTTAACGATGAACTGAAAACAATCCGATTTGCCTGACTTAGAATTGGTAGATTGCGTTAGATATTTTGCCTCATTTGCCAATCAAATTAAATGGTCATTATTCTACACCAATCGCATTCATTAAAGTCAGTAAAGCATGCATATGAAATGCACCAAGGTTAATTATAAGCATCTTTTTCATTGGCACATTCTGAAATGTGTAATGTATTATGATTCAACGTTTGTTTTTCTTTTCCCTATCATGAAAGCCTCATGCTCCCAATGTTTTCATAATGGTTTATCTGTGGTGCTCTATTTCTGTTCCATTATTATCGCGAGGAAACAACAGACAAGCAGCATTTACAATATGTTTTATGGTTGTAAATACACCAATTCCTTCCAGCAATGGCATTCTTCGTATTAGCATTATTATATTATCCGCAGAAAGGTCATGATCACAGGTCATGTTTTGAAACGGCATAAATTAACCAGGCTGTACTGTATGAAGCTTAAAAGCGAGGAAGTAAAGAAGAAGAGAAAATGGAGGGTTGGTTGCCTATTGTTGTCTTCTGTGGTATGTTCCTTTTCCATTTCTCAAAGAAAGCATTGGTAGTGCGGTCTGTATTTGAACTTTTCTTTTGAGGGCTGGTTTGAAGGAGAGGTAAAAAGGGATCCCCACCTCGTTGATGCCAGCTTTAGTAGAAGGAAGGGTGAAAGCCTCGACGAGATGAATTGGAAAACAAAAATCAGTGGTTTTTTGTTTGTATGTTTGTTTTTTGTTTATTTTAAATAACTGTTTCTGTTGTTTTTTTTTTTGTTTTGTTTTGTTTTGTTTTTTTTTTGGGGGGGGGGGGGGTTGTGTGCAATGCAGTAGTATCGTTTTCTTAAGGTTTCACGATGTACATTATTATCGTCATGATTTCACGAACGGGGTCAGGGTTTTATAGAATTGAAACAAAATAAAAATATTATCAGACAAATGATATTTTAACACAGTTTTAATTTGAGATATATTTTTCTTATAGCGTCAGTTTTGTATTGGTGTCCAACACCTCATTCATATATATATATATATATATATATATATATATGAATCTAAATATTTCCAATTGGCATCATATTTAAGGCCAGCCTAGAAAACGAATGGACCAAAATGTTAAGACTGGCTGTTGTCTGACAGATTATCGCTAAAATATAATTTAATAATATATATATTTAAAAGTATATCGTTGTTGAGTTCACGCTCTATCGTTAGTGGCATTTCATCACTTTAATGATATATAAAACATATACTATTATATAGAGTTCTTCTATTTAAAGATCATTAATTTTTAAAGATTATCACGTTTATCAGGAAACATTGATATTTTGTGCTTAACCCACAGTTCTGTGGCTCAATCTAACTTTGCTTGAACTTTTTTTTATTTTTTTAAAGTGAGTGAAAGTGAACTCATTATGAGTTTTGAAAAAAAAATAATAAAAGAATACGGTATGAATTTTCACTTTCTTATTTGAGCCAGACAACGTTTCACTTTGTCAAAAAGTGATGATAATGTTGTTGGTCATTCGTCATAGAACATTGCACGGTTTTTTATTGATGTTTTTTTGTTGATTTTGGGCTTTTGTTTTCTGTGTTTATTTTTTTAATGTAGCGAAAGCATTCACAACGTTGTCATTTAAGGCCTTTTTTTCTCTACTCTTTTGTTGCTGAGATCTCTACTATCTCTCTCTCTCTCTCTCTCTCTCTCTCTCTCTCTCTCTCTCTCTCTCTCTCTCTCTCTTTCTTTCTTTCTCTCTCTCTCTCTCTCTCTCTCTCTCTCTCTCTCTCTCTCTCTCTGTATTTGTATCTCTCTCATTCTTACAGATTCCATTATTTATTTTCCTTCACTGTGCGGGACTTTTACTTATACTATATATATTTGTTTGAAAAAAAAACAAACAAAAAAAACCAAAAAAAATATATATATATAATTTTACATCGTTGGGTGGCTGGTTACCTCAATGCGTGACCTTCTTCCATTCAACTCATACCAGGGGGCAGGGTTGTTTACATAATAAAGACATTCCTCTTCTATTGCGAATTTATGCAAGGTTTTACGACCGTAAGTTACGATAACGTAGCGACCGACAGAGCAGGAAGAAAACAACACTAGGTGACCATCTCGTAGCTTGTAGCTGTCTTGTATGTCGCAAAGAAACAAATTTTAACTTCAGCACAGCTCTCCTGTTGATTTGACATAAATGTAGATATTATTTCATGTGTTATTGCTAGCTTCTGTTGAAGCGTGAAGACAGTCATACGGTGATCATAATACTGAAGGCCTCCGCACTGTTTTTTATTTGTTTAAATATTTTTTTTTTAAACTTCATTTATTTATTTTATGCCTATGATAAAGTTAGCAGCATTTACTTCTTCATCGCCCATAGTCGTCGTTGTTGTTATCATCGTCGTCACCATCACACAATCGCTATGCATTATGAATGTGTAAATAAATGAAATACTGCTCATTGTCCTTTGAATCTATGAAAGATAATAAATAAGAAGAGAGCACTCTGGCCTGATAAAATACAAATCGATAAAGATCGTTCACATTTTCATTTTAATGTGTGAATGCGTGAGTGAGTGTGTTTCTGCAACACAGTTCGTTTCCACGAAAAAGGCACAGCTGCAGTACATATATCATTTGTGTTTGTAGATATTCTTTAATTATATATTTATTTTTTATTTTTTAAATTTATTTATTTAATTATTTTCGGCCCTGCAGTTATGGTAGCTGTCGTCAAGAGATAAATGATTGGATTTTTATATTTTATTTTAAAAAAAAAAAAAGAAGAAAAAAGACGAGGCTTTTATATAGAGCAATATCCACTAAACGTGACAAATAGCAACAAGCAATATGTTTTGCGCCTGTTAGGCGATATAACAATATTTTATCCGACAAGGACAAAACGTTGTTAACGGTACTCATTCTGCATCTGAGTACAGTGAGGGAAAATGAGTAAAGAGCCATTTCCGGGGATTCAATTATGCGCCGAGCAAGGCTTGAACCCAAGATCTCCCGATCCAAAAACGAGTGTCTACCACACGACCACATTGTCGCACATTTTATTGATTTATTGTTTTCAATATGGCTGCTCACGTTTCCTAACACTAACTACTGCCTTTCCTTATAAACCGTAAGTCAATCCTCTTTATTTATTAATTATTTCGTTTTTTATTAATTAATTTATTCATTCATTATTTTATTTATTTCTTTGCTTATTTATTGCGAGCCAGAAAAAAGATATTGACTGACACTTTTTAAAATAGAATTGCACTCACTGATTTATCACATACGTACACAGCCTCACATATCGTCTTCTCTGACAAAAGTCAGTACGGGTTGCTTGACATGGAGAAGATGGCCGTATTGTTTTACACGCCGCTTAAATGGATTCTAAGATGATGCAGCGTTTTTTAGATTTATAATTGACATTCGCTAAATTCAAGAATCGGATCGCAGTTCAATTTAAAAAAAAAATAATAGATTCTATCTTTGATAATACTGAAACGCATTGGGGGAAAAAAAAGTACAAAAGAACTACAGAAGGCCTCAAAGACAAACACAAAATCAAAAGCAAGCAATAAAAACGACTATTGAATTGAAAAAGTGGTCTTGAAACATCTTCTGTTCGGTGGATAAGAGCTGTTACAACGTTTAAGTTGAATGTGAATTCCATTCACTGTCTTGCAATTTTTAAAGATAAAATCGGCATATCCTGATACTATTTCTCGTTTTCACGATGTTGCAGTCCTCCCCATCTCCCCCTCCCCAGCCCCCCATCCAGTGTCTTTCTGATTCTGTGCGAACCAGTAAAAAGGAAACTTTACAATATTAACGAGAACATTTTTATATTGTATTGTATAATATGTTTCGGTAAATTATATATATTATTTTTTATATATATATAAATATATATATAATATATATATATATATATATATATAATATATATATATATATATATATATATATAATGGTGGACTGGGTAGCGAGTGTTATGTAGTAATCCAAGTGTGTTGTTATGTATGTCATGTCTTAGGTGTGACGGCTGCCGGGGTTAATAGCGATTAGAATAAAGATACCATGACAACAGAGGCTACCTATCAAACATTTACGTCAGTTACTCTCCAGCACCGCGTATTATGTATATTATATTAATTTTACCACTAATTATTTAGTATTACTCGCACAACAAGACGGTTTATTATGGAGAGACCGCTCTCACCATCACGTGGTAATAATGTTAGCAAGTTCTAGTTCCATCTGTGATACATGCTTTCCAGTTTGGCGTTTTTAATGCCGAGTTTAAAAAAAAAAAAAAGAACCAAAAAAAACAAGCGTTTTTTAAAACTGTTTTGAAATCCTGAAATAGAATTGGGCATTTTGGTATTTAATAAAACTGTTGGCATTTTTTCAAATTTCAAACTTTTACCCATAAAATATACAAATTAACTCATTTTATAAAATTTACTAATCTTCATTGTTAAACTGGCAGGACGATGTTTAATTTTGATTAAATTGAGACATTTACTCACGACAGTAGGATAAGAAAATTAACTATTATTTTCACTTTTATGTGCTGAAAAACATGGTTCTGGACAGAAAAGTTTGGCTTTTTCTGTGACACTATTTTTTTGCTAAATAAATCTGGTAACACTGCTCTGATTCTGTCTGTGACAAACAACGGATGTCGCGTGTAAGACGGGCAGCTTGTCCAGCTGATTAGAATCGCCTATAGATAGAACGAAGTTGTCACTCAGGTCTTCGTTATTGTTGTTGTTGTTGTTGTTTTTTCGTTTTTTAAAAATTAATTAATATCAATCGTTTTTTTTTTTTTTTTGTTACTTTCGATTGTAAATGCACTGTAATAAGTAATTAAATTTAACTGAATCTAAACTACGTGCAGATTGATTCCGTTTTGCGTGTTCTCGTAGAATATATATATATATATATATAATATATATATATATATATATATATATATATATATATATATATATATATATATATAATTAGGATGAAGTGACAGAAGAAAGCGGAGATGTAAAAACTAGAAGCCCCCCCCCCCCCCCCCCCCCCCCCAAAAAAAAAAAAACAAAAAACAAAAAAACAAAAAAAAAAAAAAACCAACAAACAAAACCAAAAACAAACCCAAACAAATACGAAGCAAAAGCAAACGAAAAACAAAACCAAAGAAAACAAACCAACCAAAAGTAAAAATAAATAAATAAAAAACAAAACAAAACGTAAATTAATTTTATTCAAGTCCATGTACAGTATTTATGTTTGTTGCCTGGGAGGTCAGTAATGTTTATTTTCGCACCTCCGTCACATTTTTTTCTTCCTTTCTTTGCCGTGCCTGCTATCCACAACACCAACGTGACTACTGCCGCCTTTAAATTCAAACATTGTAATGCTGATTGTTCCACAAAGAAATGGGCATTTGGTGCCGTTGATTCTGCTTCTATAATTTTAGAAATTCTGTATACAATAAATGCATTAAGGTGGAATTTTAATTATTTTTTTATGAATACTGGTTTCATTCTCGTCGTCCCCACGCTCCTCTTCTTTGCCCCTCCCGCACACTCAAAATAAGGGCTGCAGTGGCATGAGTCACAATTTTGGTCACAATTAATGTATATCACTATCACCCCAGTCGGCCCTAGATGTTTGCTGATGATCTTTGAAAGTTTTGTTGTTTATTCGTCGAGGAGGAGGGGGGGGGGGCTGTCTTTTGTGTCCATAATCGCCAATTAAGTCACCACATGTTTTTATCTTCCTTTTAATCGATCAACATCTCAGCCCATCTATCAATCTTTTCATCTGTCCATTTCCTTCCTTCATTCATCCTACCTTTCTTTTCCTCCTTCCATCCATCCGTCTATCTCTGCCTATATCTATCTATCTATCTGTCTGTCTGTCTATCTATCTATCTATCTATCTATCTATCTATCTATCTATCTATCTATCTATCTATCTATCTATCTATCTATCTATCTATCTATCTATCTGTCCATCTATCTAGCTAGCTATCTATCTATCTAGCTATCCATCTCTCTACCATTTTATCTGTTGGTTTGTTTTCTAACAATGCGATATATTTACGTCTATCTCCAATTCCGTCAAATCGAGTGTTATCGTCGCGCGTGTTTGAATTCCTATCTGGTTGAATATTGTACACCAGACGATGAGGTGTCATGCCCTTGCCCTGCGCGTGCGGTGTACAGAGAAAGAATCTCTGGCACTGTATGTGTAAGCATCACATTATTGTGAGCCTCGTCTCATGGTAGCTGTAGCGAGCGCGAGACGGTACATATGAGTCCTCCGCCTAATATCTAGAAGCTACTCCTCTCTCCTGTGAGTAGTGTCTGAATTTTACACACAGAATGATATTATGGCGTGCTTGGCATTCCATTGTGAGGTACTCTCTCTCTCTCTCACTCTCTCTCTCTCTCTCTCTCTCTCTCTCTCTCTCTCTCTCTCTCTCTCTCTCTCTCTCTCTCTCTCTCGATGCTATTTACAGTGCTTGCTCTTTTAGACTCCACGATATGAATGACGACATAATGATGGTATTGAATAGAGTGTATAAGTCGTCAACGTCCACATATTATTATTATTATTATTATTATTATTATATTATTATTATTATTATTATTATTATTATTATTATTATTATTATTATTATTATTTATTATTATTATTATATTATTATTATTATTATTATTATTATTATTATTATTATATTATTATTATTATTATTATTATTATTATTATTATTATTTATTATTATTATTATTATTTTCTGCCCTGCCTAGCCTCTGCTACAAACAAAACTTTGTGTTTTGATTACTCACCCCCTCCTCCTCCCTTTCTTCCCCCTGTTTCACATATCGTGGTGATAGGATGGATTTTTTTTCTTCTTTTCTTTGTGGTCTCTCTCTCTCTCTCTCTCTCTCTCTCTCTCTCTCTCTCTCTCTCTCTCTCTCCTCTCTCTCTCTCTCTCTTATATATATATATATATATATATATATATATATATATATATATATATATGTCTTTCTCCCCCCCCCCTCTCTCTCTCTCTCTCTCTCTCTCTCTCTCTCTCTCTCTCTCTCTCTCTCTCTCTCTCTCTCTCTCTCTCTCTGTCACAATTCTTTCCCCTCTTCGACTTGTGAGTCAAATTTTAATTTGTCTACTTTGCAAGACCTCGTGTGATATAGGAGATATTATATTTCTATGATATTATCAAGCCTGTTATGACACATGTATCGGGTTAATGTTATGGCGGGATGTCTGGAAGTCATTACTCAATTATCTTTTTTTTCAATGTTCGCCCATTTAAGGGAAAAATCCATAGTAAACATTGCTTTGTCGATCCTCTTATCTTACAATAATATAATGAGTCGACCGTGATATGTATTTTATGTCTAGCTTAAACTCCCAAATAACTTTATTTGTGATTAATTTTATAAATTATAAAGCTTTCTGTCAGCTGTCATAATAATCAATGCGACTTCATCAGCATGGGGTAAAGAGAAATACAGAGTTAACTAAACTCCGTAATCGTACGGGGCGTATTTTATTTAGAACGACTGGCAGATCCGTGGTTTATATAAAATGATTTTATAACGAAATCAACACAAATGATAAAGCGATTTCAGTTGTTGATTTTTTTATGCATTGTTTGCGATCGACAGATATTGTGTTCTGAAAACGTTTTCAAAATTAATGGTTTGCTTAGGCCAAGTCTTGTCTTGTCCTTGTATTTATTCATGTAATTACTATAATTACTAAGCTCATCCTACTGTATTTTTGTATAGTCTAGGGTGGAGTAAGAAACAGTACGATAAGGTTTTCAAGATAAAGAGGAAATTTTTCCTCGTTTTAATGTAACGGAATAGAAAGAATAATCATTAGCGTCGTCGTCGTGATATCATCGTCATCGTCGTCATGAGAAAATGATCATCGTCGCCATTTTAATTAAATCTTACATTATGCGATGCGTTTGTTTGTTGCTTCCAACACGACCTATCATGTATATAAACGTGCATAGTAACGCGAGAATGCGCTGTACATGTCGGGCCAGATAAGATGGACGGTAGTTGATAAATGTCATTTGGAATTTTGCTATCTTGTTCTTCGTTCTAGTTGTATGCGAGTGGTGAATCATTCAGCAGGAAGAGGGAAGTTTATCATTAATGTGGTATTGATTTTATATCGTAGGTTTTCAGATAAGGCCAATGACGAGACGCGGGTGAGAACTAAACGATCCGCCTTTAGACAGAATTTCGACTGAATTTCGACTGTAAAGGAATGGAGGAACTCGACGGCGAGAAGGGGGGGGGGGGGTATTAATTTAATCTCTCTCTCTCTCTCTCTCTCTCACTCTCTCTCTCTCTCTCTCTCTCTCTCTCTCTCTCTCTCTCTCTGTGTGTGTGTGTGTGTGTTTGTGTTAATGTGGTTATCCAATGCCCTGATCGATACCCATGACTTACCACTAGGGATTCTGGTAGTCATAGAATGTAGTAGGGATATAGTAAATACTATCCCATTCATATTGTCGTCGTTCTACAGCATAGATTAGATAATGTAATTGTGACAAATGGCTTAGTAACGTCCAGCCACACCATCATACAATGAGCTAGTGTTTGGCGAATTATGTGGTAACTACTACATATACTTAATATAGTAGTAAACTAAGTCACCCAGCTCTAATCTGATAATAATCTTGATAATCGCAAGATAACGTTGGATGTCTCTCTCTCTCTCTCTCTCTCTCTCTCTCTCTCTCGCTACCTATCCATCCATCTCTCTCTCTCTCTCTTCTAGAGAGAGAGAGAGAGAGAGAGAGAGAGAGAGAGAGAGAGAGAGAGAGAGAGAGAGAGAGAGAGAGTTTATAGCGATCAATTATTCCAGAGTCTTGCGATAGACTAGCGTCCGTTCACGCTATTGAAACCGGGATAAACTCCTGCTCCATGAGCCTAATGGCTCTGAAAGACTACAATTCCAGAGTCGTTATTTATTTATCAAAGGCATAACAATACTTAAACACTCGTAACAAAACAACATCTTTCAACATCAACCAGAACTTATACCGTGTAACATGCATACGAGTCAACGACCACGGACAAACAAACGCATGCCTAAGGTAATGCGTATCCATTTCTTCTACTCTTGTAGTAATTATTGCCACCTTTCTATTCTACAACTAACTACAACTAGGTAGTGGTAGGTTTAAGGGTTAGAGTGTTATGGCGGAGAGCGGGAGGTTGATATCCTCCCTAACGTCATGATGTTAATTAGTTTTGGCTCTATCTAATCAATGTCATATGAAAGATATGGATTAGGCTGCGTCAAAAGGTCGTTTTCGGAATATTCGACACGAAAATACTCTGTCATTGGGATGAAAAATAAAGACAAAACCCATGTTCATCAGTTTCTCTGGGACAGATATGACCCCCCCCCCCCCCCCCAAACAAAACAAAACAAACAAAAAAAAAAAAAAAAAGAAAAAACCCAACACAACCTGGCGATCTGGCACCGATAGCAAAGCAAGTTGTTTTTCAAAGGTTAAAAAAAAGTGGACAAAATGGGTATCTACATTTTCCACACTTGTTCGACATTTTAAAAAGCTATTACTATATAATGTTAACTTATATAGTCTTTTTTTTTTTTTCTTTTGTTTGTTTTTTGTTTGTTTTTTTTCTTTTTCTTTTCATTATCTATATCCGAGCAACTGATGAAAGTTAATTCTTTCCACGGATTTACCAAATAATTTGGTATAGGGAATATCTTTGCTGCTAATATTGCGAAAACGACCGTTTGGCATAGCCATAAATACTCAACGAGTCTTGTCCGTACAGTCCTGCTGTGTTACCCATTTTATACCAAGACAGGAGATTCTTATTAATGAACATTGTTAGCACATCAGTAAAGTCGACCTATGACGTCCGAGTTATAGGATCGATGCCAGCGTGGACGAGAAGATCGGTTCGATCTTTGTCAGTAGGAAGTTAACGATTACATTTTCCCCCGAACCAAAACGATCGCCCAAAGACGAAGAAGAAAACCAGGATCTGTCCTCAGACGTTGCCACATGACACCCGGTGCGCGAGTACGTTATCGTTAACATGCTAGTGTTGATGCAGTTACTCCTTGTATAATACGTAAATTGTATGACTTGCACTTATCACATGCTGGGACTATCTTACTGCAATCACACTAACAATAGCAATATCGGTTTGTTTATTTATTACGCCATGGTCATTGGTTCATGAGTGGGAATGATAACAGTGGGAGTGGAAATAATAACAGTGGTGGAGTATGATGGTGATGTTGTTGTTGTGTCGTCGTCGTCGTCGTCGTCTTTGTTGTTGTGCTTTGTTGTTGTTGTTGTTGTTGTGGTTATGGTGATAGTGGTGTAGCAGGAACGGCAAATTTGCTTTTATATGCTTAATTTTATGATCGAATAGGCGAAAAAAATAAAGCAGATCAAATCTAGATTTTGAACTCTCTCTCTCTCTTTCTCTCTCTCTCTCTCTCTCTCTCTCTCTCTCTCTTTCTCTCTCTCTCTTTCTCTCTCTCTCTCTCTCTCTCTCTCTCTCTCTCTCTCTCTCTCTCTCTCCCTCCCTCCCTTCTAAATCCCTCTTTCTATTTCTTTCTCTTCCCCTCCCTCTCTGATCCCTTTTCTCATACTCATTGATTCGTACAGAAACTTACACAGCACTTTCGCTCTCTTACTTACCCACGCCCGCTTACTTGCACAAATTAATACTAACAGTTTATTATTCCATTCATTATACTATTTTTTAAATTGACAATATTTGAAATTTCACACTGGACCCACACACACACACACACACACACACACACACACACACACGGAGTGAGAGAGAGAGAGAGAGAGAGAGAGAGAGAGAGAGAGAGAGAGAGAGAGAGAGAGAGAGAGGGAGGGGTTGGGACGTATCATAGAAGGGACGAAATTAACATCACTTAGCTCTTTTTTATTATTTTAGCCAGCCATTTTTATGAGTAGTTCTCACTAAATTGTACAAACATTTAATGTTACACATAATTTTCTGTGTTGGTACGTTATATCCGGCTGGCGGATGTTGTTTTTTTTTAAAACGAAACTTATAGCATTAATACTATTTTTTTAAAAATTGCAGATCATGTTAGAAGGAAGGTAAACGATCAAATTTATGTTTGCTTTTTCAGTTATGGTTATGATACCCACAACCCGAATAAATCTAATCCTCAGTTTTCACTTAAAGGGAGTCCCTTTCGGTACTGTATATTACGCGTTACTCTCCGTCAGCAAGGAGCGAGCGACTCACGAATTTCTATTTTTAGATGTGACTCAGGTTATTTTTTGATATGTGAGTGGATGTAGTTTTGTGTGAAGTCGGTGAACGAATTGTTTCGTTTTCTTTTGATGCTCCTTGTCATTGCTTTTAGGTTATTCGGCATGGCAGAGTCGTGGATATGCGAATAATAATAATAATAATAATAATAATAATAATAATAATAATAATAATAATAATAATAATAATAATAATAATAATATGATGATGATGAGAGAGAGAGAGAGAGAGAGAGAGAGAGAGAGAGAGAGAGAGAGAGACTGACTGACTGCGCGTTAGGTTTTTGGTCCTGTCCAAAGTAAACGCCATACAAACTCTATAGATAGAATGCGCTTGGCCGAGGAGTTCACAACATTGCCATCCGGAAGTATAACGGACCAACACACAAACTCTGTGTAACCATGAACTTTATAGTCGGTTAATACAGTTTAGTGAGAACAACTCACAAACGCGGATGACAAAAACAATAACAAAGGCCTGAGTGACGTCATCTGCATACTATCTATAAACTTTTCTACATTTTATGATTATTATATATGTTTTGTGTGTGTGTCTGTGTGTGTGTGTATATGTGTGTGTGTATGTGTGTGTAAAGCCCATTGGACCAGTGATATATCGATGTACACATTTATTAGATAGAAAAGAAGCCAAAAAGACCCTTAGAGCATTCTCCAGAGAAGTCGATGCGTGAAGTCCAATCAAATATTAAGTGACCGAGATGAGTTAGTCATGGAGTCAGTCATGTCTCTGTTGTGAAGCTGCTGAATTGTTCCTTACATCATTTTTACAGGTTTACCTGCTCGTATCTTGTGCGTGATCGACGGGTATTTTAAAAATTCATTTTTTTTTTCGTGTTATTTGTATGCATTTATGTTTTTCCTTTCTCACTCCCTTCTTTCATTCCCCCCCCCCTCTCTCTCTCTCTATCTATCTATCTATCTATCTATCTATCTATCTATCTATCTATCTATCTATCTATCTCGTCTGTCTTCTCGTTTGTTTATATTTGTGTACTAGTATGCGTGTACGTGTGCTATTTTATGCGTGTCCACAATATGAAATTGTACGTTACTAACTGACTACATTAGGTTACTAACTACATCAATCCTCTTGACTTGGTCGTTGTGACTGTTGTGTAGTTATCATCAACACATTGAGTTCAGTCAGCCGAAACGCTGAACGCAGGCCAGGGCGGGTTCAAAAAGAGGTTAAATCTTTATTTATTATTATTATCATTATTTAGTTTGACTGTTAGCTAGACTTGTCTTATTTCAGTTATTTGGAAATGGAAATATTTTAATATATTTATTAAAAAAAAAAAAAAAACAACTGACGCCTGCCCATCTTATCTTTAAAATTATGAATTTTGCATTGCAGTTCTATAATTTGATGTATATTCCCTTCCCGCCTCTCTTTCTTATACTCTCTCTCTCTCTCTCTCTCTCTCTCTCTCTCTCTCTCTCTCTCTCTCTCTCCTCTTCTCTTTCTCTCTCTCCTCTCCCCTTTCTCTCCTTCCTTCCCCAATCATCCTAATTCATCTCTATATTCATCTGCTCTATCCTCCCGATCCATTTATTTTGATTTTGTTGGGTTAGATTAGAAAAGACGACCAACTTTATTTGAATTGATTTCAATACATTTAGAAGGTGGGGGAGGGGGGGGGGGTGCTTTTAAGTCCAATGCCCTTTGGGAAACAATGGTTTTGTCCGAAATCTGTATGTAGGGCCTCGAACTTAAAGCAAGAGAGATAGCCAATTGAAATTCAAAACCTTTAACCCCACTGTGGAGATAGATAAAGGCATGTGTGTATTTTTTTTCTTCATCATCTTCACACTGAAGTTAAGGAATTTCACGGGCGAATAGGGGGAAGAGGGGTAGGGAAATGGAATGGATGAATCTTGTTTACGAGGGTTATTTTCATCCCTGGCTTTTACCCAAACCACGGCCATACTCTTTTTTTTCTTTTTCTTTTTTACTTTTTTTTTTTCAACTGTGCCTCCAGTCCGTCCGTCTTATGGTTTTTCTGTACTTTGGTATTGATAGAATGAAAAATGACGCGATAGCATTAATCGCATTTTCAGGGTTTGCCCGATCGTAGCTTCGCTGATACTATCTAGAATATATTTTTTATTATCGTCTTTGGATGTTTTGTTTGATTTGTTGATATTTACGGCAAAACAAACAAGAAAGCTGACCTATTCCGTCGGTGTGTTCTTTGAAAAGTAAAAAAAAAGATAGATATATGTATACTCGCCGCCAAATATTCCATGAACGTTCCTCCTCTATATTGATGATGATTGTGATGGTGTTGTAACAATGCATTACTATGATTAATTAAGCGATTAATTAATCTATTTATTTTACTTTATAATCTTTATAATATTTATATAAAATGTATTGTAATACTAGAATTTATTAGACAATTATTTATTCAATATATGTGGATATATATATATATATATATATATATATATATATATATATATATATATATATATATATATAGCCTCTTTTCATCTGTCTGAAATGTTCTGAAAACAGCTGGGATCCAAAGTTTCGGGAGTTTTGAAAAAGAGAATTGTGTTTCTTGGGCTATGTATAATCAGAGAGAGAGACGAAGGTCTCGATTGGTTGACATCGGCACCAGCACCAGCACGCTAGACTTCCTAGAAGTCTCTAGACAAATAGTCGCTCAAAATTGTTCATTATTCATAGCCATCTCTGTGCAGCTTTTTGAGAATAGAGTTGCCGTGGGGGAAATCTCAACGAGAGGAATAGTTGTTATTGTTGTATGTTGCGTCGGTGATCGAGAAAAGGCCTGGTTGACTCAATTTGTTCAATTGGGAAAGTAGGAACAGCAAGGGCAGGTATTGGGTTTCAATTATCAGTTCTGTTAATTAATTTATATATTATAGCATTAATTTAGTGCAATAGTTTTTGAATTGAATTCTATAAAACCATGTGCCTAGCATTCTGAATTGAACGTTTGAAGCATGGGCCTACCTAATTCCTTAGTAAAAGAGGATTTAGCAAATCTTTTTGGACCGGTGCTCACGGATTCATAGGTCTGCCATTATGGAAAGATTTTCATGCCATTTTCAATTTAGGTTATTTCAAAGGCGATACTTTCTCTCGAAACTACATCTTCGATTGTACAGTATTTTTTTCATGTTGATTTCAATTCCGGGCAATCATTTTGAAAGGAAAAAAACAATGCACGATGTCTTGCAATTGAAATTGAAGAATTGATCAAACTGAGGGGTGAAAAAAGGGATTTAATATCCTGATTTATCACTTATTTTGTGACTTCTTTTTTAACAATTGGCGAGATGTAGAATGCTTGTGCGTGTGTAACGATTTGATATAAAACATTGGCTCGTAATTTATTAATCGTAATTTATGTTTGTATTAATTGACAGGACACTGGTTTCCTTCTTTCTTTAATTTGAATTCTACCAATTTTTGTTGTATTTAACATTCTAGCTTTATGTTTATTTTAATTTGTATGTATTTATTTATGACTATGTTTGCGTTATTTTTTAAAAAATGTCACCACCGTGTTTGGTTTATCAAAAAGAGTTCGAAGAAAATAAAAGGATGACAAACGAAGCAGTTGAAATGAAATTGAATCGTATGCAATGTTTTTTTTTATATGTACGATCGACCTCGTACCCCCTTTCCCCAATCTTTCAAAGATAAGATCGCTTAATATTGGAGGTTAATTGACTTGTTCCAATTTAGCTAACACTTCCTGAGTGTCGCTTTATAGCTGGTGTGAAGTGTTGGTAAATAAATTGCAACCGCTATTCGGTGTTGACGGTAATGCTGAGGCGTGGGATGAAGTGGGGGGGGGGGGGGGGGGGGTCAAATTAGCTGCATTTTATCAAATGTCTAAACGAGCTGCAACTTCAGCTGTAATAGCACTTGAGATTGATGCTCTGCGTTTCGGTAAAATATTCACAACATCCGCCAGTCGAATATAATGTACTAACAACACAACACTATGTGTAACCTCAAATGTTAATAGTCTGATATAATTTATTGAGAACTATTCATTTTAACAATGGCTGTCTAGAAATAATAACAAAGAGCTGAGTAACGTCAATTTCGTTCCTTCAATTGGCATATAAGTCGTCGCTGTCTGCATCCTCATTAATTTCTTTCCTCTGACCTCTTTGGTTTTGCCTTGACCCTGGTCAGGATCCTTACCGAGAGGGAAACAATCAGATATAGGCTGTTTGGCAGTGGAATTATATTATGTTAGCGTTCGTTTGATTGAATGCTTGTTGTAGAATGAATGGAATTGACGTCAACCGGCTATTTTTTGTTTTTTTTAGACCACCGGTTGAGTAATTAGTTTTCACTTCAGTCTCATTTTAACAGGCTCTTAACGGTAAAGGTCGCACGGTCGCACACTGTTTGTGTGTTGGTAAATTCATCTGTAATATAGAAAACCTAGATTTTAAGTCCTATTGTATGTGTAGAAAGTTTAGATGGTCGTAAACTAAACACAAGGGCAGATTGCTCCTGTAATCAATCTTTGGTCACTGTTGAAATTAGTTCACGTTGTCTTACTTTCTCTTAGGTGCTTGTTTAAAGTGCCCAAAAAATCCTTTAAAAATTGCCATCATCATTCATTTCATTAGCCCGGAAATGACCTTAAACCTGTGAAAAAAGAAACATAACACTACGGCTGTACTCCGTATTTTCCTATCAGAGGAGAAAGTGTATTAACCCGGTCGTGTCAGTGAAATAAATCCACATTGAGAGCTTTCATTGGCGGTTTGAAATGTTTGTAAATACAATGATAAGGTAGTTAAAATATATCGGTCGAAACCAACCCCTGAGCTAGTTGGTGAATGCTTTGATGATATTATTATACCGTGCGGGCGGGGGGATACGTTATTTTTGTAAAAGTGTGTGAGGGAAGAGGGAGGGGGGAGGGGGGGGGGGGGGGGGGTTGAGGAAAGAGAGTTGAAGGGAATGTAATATGCGTTTATTATTACATAATACATACATGCATGTCTTTAGCTGCTGTTGCTGGCTGGCTGGGGTCATGCAATATGACATGTCTGTATATATTTTCGAGGCGAAAGACACTTGGCAGTGAGCCATATTATCTTCACTTTGAAGCTGCTCCTGTTGTGTAATGTGGCAGCGGTTGTAGTCTGCTGCTAGCTGCTGCGCTCGTAGATAGATAGTAGATAGAGAGATTTTTATAATTGTATCCACGTTATACATGCTACATATTTATTTTCATGCAAAAGAGAAGGTCGTGGGTTTGTTTGTTTATTTGATTGTTTGTTTTATTGTTTATTCGTTTGTTTCCATGTTTAATTATTATTGTTATTTGATTCCCATTTACTTTTTGTCGTTTATCCTTATTTCAAATAATATTACTGTCGTTGAAAATATTTATTGTTAGCTCTACTACTATATACTACTACTACTACTACTACTACTCTACTACTACTACTACTAAACTACTACTACTACTACTACTACTACTACTACTACTACTACTACTACTACTACTACTACTACTACTACTACTACTACTACTACTACTACTACTACTACTACTACTACTACTACTACTACTACTACTACTACTACTACTACTACTACTACTACTACTACTACTACTACTACTACTACTACTACTACTACTACTACTACTACTACTTACTACTACTACTACTACTACTACTACTACTACTACTACTACTACTAACTACTACTACTAACTACTACTACTAACTACTACTACTACTACTACTACTACTACTACTACTACTACTACTACTACTACTACTACTACTACTACTACTACTACTACTACTACTACTACTACTACTATTATTATTATTATTATTATCGTCGTCTTCATCGTCATTATCATCGTTACATATTATTATCATGTCATCGTCTTTCATCCAAATTCCCCTAACCATCCAATTATAGCGTGTCATTCTTCTGGACCACACATGAGTAGCAATGTTTTGTTTATCTTTTCTCCTTTATTTAAAGATATTGAATTTATTTATTACTTTTAAAAGTAATTAATCGTTTAATTTCATAATTTATTCATTTGATGAAATATTATGTAAATGTTAACTAATATTTTTAAAATTCTAAATTTCATGAAATCTTATGACATTACCAGTACTTGGAAAGTTAATCGAATGACTAATTATACGTGGAGTTAATGACCGTATTGTTTTCCCTCTCCCTCCATCTCTGTCTTTCTCTCCCCCCCCCCCCCCTCTCTCTCTCTCTCTCTCTCTCTCTATCTCTCCTTCCCCGCTCCCCTCTCTCCCTCTCTCTCTCTCTCTCTCTCTCTCTCTCTCTCTCTCTATCTCTCTCTCTCTCTCATTTACTCTCTCCCTCTCCACCCCCTTTTCTCTCTCTGACTGAAAAATTAACGGCTTTTGTCCTGCTGGAAGCTTTAATTATTTTTTTTTAGATATTTTTTTCTCTCGCTCCTTTTGATCTATTTAACGAAAGTGCTGCATATTCTTATCATCAATAGAAATGCCATCACCGTAAAGGTCTCTGTAATCATTACCATCACAACCCAAAGCATTGTTATCATCGCCATAGGGATCACCATTATTATCGAGATCGACAGTATATCCATTATTATCATAATCTCCAAGTTCTTTTCTTTCTTTTCTTTCTTGAGAAAGAAAATAATTATTACTAAAACAACCTCAATGTAAACGTTTGAATATTTCTGAATATCAAAAGTTTGAGCTTAATTTTAAATTAAAAGAACATATTGGAAACATTTTGTTTTGCAATGACCCCAAAGCTTCAGCCCCTGAGTAAAAGTGTGTGTGTGTGTGGTGGTGGTGGAGGGGGGGGGGTACAATTAATCACAATTCGAACTCGGGACCAGGTTATTCTCGCTCAACGAGATTCCACATGACTTTCGTACCCTTGTCGTCCTTGAGAAGTTTATGCTGTGCACATCATACATCATGAGGACGGTGGGAAACGCTCTACTCTGGCCGAAATATTATGTTTGTTATGACAGGCATAATAAGATCGTAGTAGACATATATCTGCTACAGATAGCTGCTAGCATGGGATGATGGCATGCCATACACAGCGAGCAGCTGCCAACGGTAACGATTAATGTTTGATGGTGTGTGTGTGTGTGTGTGTGTGTGTATGTGTGTGTGTGTGTGTGTGTGTGTGATGACCTTGTAAGTGGCTGGAGGATGATGGGATATGTTTACCTACAGTGGATTAAAATGGTAAAAGATTTTATGCTGATGATGTATGGTTTACATGCAAGATCATAATATCATATTATCGACGACCGTGAAGAAATTGATAATCGATATAATGCCACCGGAAATGGCCATGACTCCTCAGACTCGCAAGCCCCCCCCCCCCGCTTTCTCTCTATCTTTCTCACACAAACACGCGCGCGCACCATATTCTGACTTTCCCTCTCATATTCTCTCTCTCTCTCCCTCTCTCTCTCTCTCTCTCTCTCTCTCTCTCTCTCTCTCTCACACACACACACACACACACACTCACTCACTCACACACACAAAGCTTCCGCGGCATTCTGATTACACACAACTAAACTAGATTTCATCCCGATAACATACTACACAATGTCATGATGGGTTGTACGGTAAGGCAACCCCCAATGTCAACACGATCTCCTAAAACAATTGTTTTCAACCCTGCATACAAATGTTGTTGTTTTTTTTTTTAATGTGTTGAATTAAAATAGATAATAAAACAATTTTAATCACACTACTTTTGTAAAGGTAAAATCGTAAAGGTTCATTTTGTAAATTTTGTTCGATTGTATTATGTTGTGAGCATTCGCTGTTTGTCTGAGGAACACATTGACATGTTGGTAGTCATATGTTGTTGTGGTATAGTAGGGCAAATCACTGTTCCATTTCTATCTACTGCATAATCATTATGATGGTAATGGTGATGATGGTGGTGGTGGTGGCGGTGGTGATCTATATCATCGTTGTTGTTATTATCATCATCGTCATCATCATTATCATTATATTTATAACATTATCATTATATTTATAATAATAATAATAATTTTTAAAAAATGATAATTATTATTATTATTATTATTATTATTATTATTATTATTATTATTATTATTATTATTATTATTATTATTATTATTATTATTATTATTAAACTTCATTGTGGATATGGTATGGCAATGACATTCAAAACAGAACAAAAAAAAACACAATAAAAAAAACTATTGAAATAGCGTCACGCAGGTTAATTCGACCACTTATATACTCGTTGATAGTTATTGTTCAGCTCATGCATAATTAATGTTTTAGCGGTAAATTCATTATTTATGCCAATACGTAACAGCTATCAGCATCATCCAATGTATTGATCGACCATAATACGTCGACAGTCTATCAAGTTTCATTAAATAAATTGTCACAGCCTTTTAGGCGTTATACGACGTATGATATGATATTAATAAAGTATACCATTTAAAAGGTTTAACAAGGGCAATGCACTCTCTCTCTCTCTCTCTCTCTCTCTCTCTCTCTCTCTCTCTCTCTCTCTCTCTCTCTCTCCCTCTCTCTCCCTCTCTCTCCTATGGTGGACGGGGAGGTCACTGTTGCTTTCTACAACCCCTCTATATTATTTCTTTTTCCATCTTGTTTTCTGTCTTTGTCTTGGAATGACATTACATACTTGGTTTTGTCCTGGCCCAGGCTGGAGACCTTTGCCGAAATGGTAATGTTATAGCACTAGTTTTGGGAGATTGTATATTTTATTCCATTGCAAATGTTTCTGAATTGTACAGGCACAGCTTTTGATTTGAATGTATTTTGTAAACATTTGAGTGTATTCCTTTTAGCGTTCCTTCACTATTCCGTGTTGTTGCCTTTGACATTCATAATTTTGATGTGTTTTCCATTGACTATTCCTGGCAATCGCGGTTTAATACTCTTTAACTGCTGAAAGGTGTTCAAATAACAACAATACGAACATTGTACCAGCAGAGACCTCTTTTCTCCCCCCCCCCTCTCTCTCCTCTCTCTCTCTCTCCTCTCTCTCTCTTCTCTCCTCTCTCTCTCTCTCTCTCTCTCTCTCTTCTTTTACCACGGCTGGTTTGTATGGGTCGATTTCAGATAAATATAGGCCGGATCAGGTGGGTTGGAATTATCAAAAGAGGGCTAAAATAATAGTGCAGGACAACATTTCAGGAAGTTTGCGGTGCATGTTACCTCAATTACCAGATGATCAAATTATGGCTCTCTGGGTGGGGTCTTTTGAGGGCAGGGGGTCACTTGCTATGTCTTCTATCCCCCCACATCTGTTTTATGAGTTGGTTTCTGTCTTTGTTTTGGAATGGGATTACTTAGTTTTGCCCTGACCTTTGCCGGAGTCTTTGGCTGAGGGGGAAACAGTCAAATTTGTAGTATTAGTTTTGGGAGATGTTTCTTTACCCTTGTAAATCAATGTTTTATTATCATCTCTCTGTTATGTATTGTTATGTTGTTTTTTTTATGTTTTATTTTGAATGTGTTAGTGATTTAGAAACATTTGAGTGTATTCCTCTGGGATCCTGAGTTTATGTCTGGATGAGACGTTTTGGTGATCCCTCACTATGTACACTGAAATTATAGTGTGTTCCATATTTGAACCAATTTCCCTTTGTCTTACTGTTTCTTTGACGCTTTAATTGTAAGTCTAGAATTTTTTTACTATCCCATTTTCTTCCTTTTTACTGGCACAGTAAAAGTGTCGCGAGCAGCGTAAAACCAATATAAACATAAAAACAAAAACAAATTTTGAATCTCAATTGTCACGTCAGGTTTAGCGTGATATAAATCGTGATGGGTTGGAAACCCAGTGGTTATAATGTTTTATCAACAGAGAACATTTCATGTCAGATCGTATCATGTGATCTACGAGCAACTTATCAACCTCTTGGTTATAGATCACCATGCCCACTCTCGCTTGACAAATGGCGTGTTCGATCAAAGACGCCACGATTGCGTGACTCATCGTCCATTTATATTGTTATAATTTTTTTTTTTTAATTCTGATTTGTTTGTTTTTTTAATTTGTATTTTTAATTGAAGATCTAAATATAGAAACATAATGATATATCTCAAGACTGCGATTTGCATCACCGAGCCGCTATTGTACACGTCTTGTCTTCTTAACTGGTATTGAATAGCTAAGGTTTTCTGAATGCACGCTTGATTTAGAATGTAGTCATCTGCTGAAGAAACGGTGGAAATGAGGACCTCGAAATACCCGAATCGTCTCGTAATGGAGGCGGAGTTCTGGCCATGCATGCGATGTGACAATATGCGAGTCTACAGATCATGATCAAATACGTATCATCATCATCCTTGATCATAATGTAAATGGTGCTACTCGAAGCTCAAAGAAATAAATAACAATGTGAAAGATTCAATTTAATATACGAAAACAGATAAAAAGGACGTTTCGGGTTTCCCCTTTATCAACAAAACAGGATCATAGGACGGGTCATTCGCCGCATCACAATTTGCAAACTGTCGTAATGAATCAAAATAGCATACAAAATTATAACTTTTTCAACACAATTTTGATGGGGCGACCAAACCAGCTGTCAATAGTTTTTTGTTTTTGTTTTTGTTTGTTTGTTTGTTTGTGTATTTTGGGTTTTTGTTTGTTTGTTTGTTTGTGTGTTTTGGGTTTTTTGTTTGTTTGTTTGTTTGTTTTTTTGTTGGTGTTTTTTTAATTTTTTTAATTGACACTTAATTTATGTCCTTGTCTATACTAGTTAGATTGACACTGCCCATCTATGTTTTAGAACAGTGGGTGGGGAATTGGATTGAATATTTATATATAATTCAGAATTTACATTGTCGTGCTCACAAAGCTACTATTTCGGCATCGTTGTATGTTAATAATAAGATTGGTCATTCATTGAAGTATAACATAATATTTTGCCCGCCCAAGTTATGAACACATATTATTTAACCTAACCTCTGTCCGAATGGAATAGCCGAATGGTTACCAGATGTTATGTTATAATTTTATGAATTCTGTTACGGCATCGCCTGTCGTGGATTATTATGACTACAATGGTTCATTGCCTGTTCGTGATGTGAACGTGACAAGCCATTAATTATCTGATTATTCAAAACATGTAATGATAGATGTCATTAGATTGCTGTTTATATAAAGTTTTGATTTTCTTTCGTCTGTGAAATGTGTGTGTGTGTGTGTGTGTGTGTGTGTGTGTGTGTGTGTGTTTGTGTATGTGTGTATGCTTTTTTGTCTTATTGTCAGTATTCTTTTCAACATTTTTTTGTCTTTGACTTGCTTTTCCATCTCTCTCTCTCTCTCTCTCTCTCTCTCTCTCTCTCTCTCTCTCTCTCTCTCTCTCTATCTATCTATCTATCTCTATCTCTCTCTCTCTCTCTCCCTATATATATATATATAATATATGTGTGTGTGTGTGTGTGTGTGTGTGTGTGTGTATGTGTGTTTTATTACTTAAGATAATTTCGACAAGTATTTCAATGGCTAAGCATAATCCAGCATGGTAAATGTCGGTTATTTCACCATTTTTTCTCACATAATTATTGAATGACTTTTACACAATTTCGGTCAACCACATAACAGGGAATATGCATCGAATCAATGAAGACCGACCTCTTCTATCATATTGATTAAAGACCATTATTTAATTTTTGCCCGACTTGTGCGTCTCGGTGATCACTGTTAATGGAAAAAATAAACGTTTCGAGTGGCCCTCTTAGTTCACCTTTTTTTAAAAAATTGTTTTAAAAAATTAAGGATGGTGGGTTATCATGTAAATTTAGAGCATGAAGCCAGTATAAAAACAAAAACAACATCATCACCGTCATCATCGTCGTCGTCGTCATCATCATCATCATCATCATCATCATCATCATCATCATCAACAACAACAAAAATGAAAATTATAAGCTATAAAATAATTTCAAGCACTGTAAATAAAACGAAATAAAAGCATGACATTTGCATTATTTTATTTAGAGGCGTGTGTGTGTGTGTGTGTGTGTTGTGTGTGTGTGTGTGTGTATTTGTGTGTGTTTTGTCGTTCATGTATTTCTGTTTTGGAAGATTTATATTATTTTTAAAATGTACATCCTGGTTTTTAAAACCCTCATCATCATAATAATGTCACCCGCACAAGTCGTGAAGGCAGATCGTTTTTGAAACGTATGGGGTCATAATGATATGTTAATATTGATAAACGTTTCGGCAACGCGCCATTATGCTTACCCCGGGTGAAGGTCGTATCTCAGCCTACCTGAAAATGTGGCCCATCGCCTCAAAACGGTATTATGTTGGAGTGAAAAATATCTGAAAAAGTGTCTGAAATGTACCAGACAAAGCAAAAAAAAAAAAAAGAAAAATACAGGGGGGGGGGGAACCCAAATATCAGCCTGCCTGCCTTGACTAGGGATCGAACCTCAGACCTCCTGATTGGCACTTTTGTAAGTGATACTGATGGTAAAAATGTAATGTATAGTCACAAAGATGGAACCTGAATCAAGAGTGTTTATTTTATTGAGGAGAATTAATATGATTTCATGTGCATAAATCCATAATCACTATGAATCCATAATCACTTACTATGTCTGATTATTTTGAATTTATTAAATATTCTTTTATTTTGGGTATCCACTTCATCTGACAAAACAACAAATTACAATTCAATTCCCATTTTGCTCAAAGTCATATTTGTGTCACGTGAGAAGCTATACCAGATATGCAATTTCCTTAAAAAGATGAATCATTTTCGATATCTCTGACTCTGTACTTTTATCCCTTACTTAGTATAGGGTCCCCACCCACGCTTTCTCGGGTAATTTCTTTTCTTTCTCTGTAGCAGCCTGTCGAATCACAATTCCTTCTCCTTTCAGGGTTTTGTATGGAGCGGCTACAAACAGAAGAGTTTGGCTTCTCCGCTTCACCCAATCTGTACTTCAGAACCAATTGTTGGATAATTCATTTTTAAGCACCTGCCCAATATTTGATTAGAAAAGAAAAAGGGGAAGTATAATTATCCGATTTTATGAAGCTCTCAAATTAATTTTCAGTAACTCGATTCTAGGAAAGCACGGAAGAAGAAGTAGACCATGTAACATATATTAGGAAATCATGTTTTTCATTTCATTCCCTGGAGGGGTCATTTGGCCTCCCATTGTGGGCAAGAGATCACTTGCGTCTCCTATTCCCCCCCCCCCCCCCCCCCCCCACCTATATCTGTTTTTAAAATTTTCTCTTGGGTCTTTTTGTTTTGTTTTTTTTGTCTTTGTACGGCTATGTGGTCTAGTGGTATGACACTCACTTTTGGATCGGTAGGTCCTGGGTTCGAGCCACGCTCGGCGCATAGTTGAGTCCTTGGAAAATACTCTTTACTCACATTCTCTCACCGTACTCAGGTGTAAGATGAGTACCTTGTCGTCTCCAGCGTTGTCTTTGTCCGAAAAAATTGTAATGTCGCCTAACAGGCGTCATGTCACGTCCTATATGTTGAGTGTTGCTGTTGGCCAGGACCCCTTGTAAAGGACTTTGAGCACGTTTAGTGGATATCATTGTTTTTTATTTATTTATTTATTTATTTTTGTCTTGGAATGAGATTATTTGGTTTTGTCCTGGCCCTTGCCGGAGTTCTTAGCTGGGATGAAAACAATCAAATGTATAGTGTTAGTGTTGGGAGGTGAATTTTTCTCCCTTGTAAATCATCTTGGATCTTTTAATTTTAATTCTAGAATTTTTTTAATTTTTTTTACTATCTCATTTTCTTCCTCTTTACTGGCGCTGATATGACCTATTTGTGTTGCAAGAGCCGTGAAACTTTTAAAAACAAAAACAAGACATGTCATTTCAGACTCGCAGCCTCTCTCTTTCTCTCTCTCTCTCTCTCTCTCTCTCTCTCTCTCTCTCTCTCTCTCTCTCTCTCTCTCTCTCTCACACACACACACACACACACACGCACCACATTCTTACATAATAAATATCAATAAAGATAAATAATGGAGAGATTGTTGGAATCTATTTGTAACTATTTCTCTTTGTCTGAGACGTCTGCGTTGTCACATAATTGTTGCGGGAACTCAGCCCTAAACCCGTCTTATTATTGTCCCTTGATAAATTGTTTACCATCTTCCTTTTCATAGGACCAGGAATGCCATAAAAGCAGACCATTCTACTTGGGTGAAGAATTAATAGAGCTAGGAATTTTTGGCACCAACTGAAGAGCTGGATAATTTGATAATTATCTTTAATTCCGTAACATTTGAAAAAGAATGTTTTGTGTTTGGTCTCATTTATCATTTATTAAGATATTTCGAGTACTATTAAATCCAATTGAGGACATGTTGATATAGTTTATAATATTAATTATGGATGAAAAACAAAAAAAACAAACAAAACATACGATTAAAAAAAAACAACAAAAAAACAACTCAAGTAGACAGGTCTGTAAAAGAGTCGTAAGCGCCGTTAAACTCCTAAAACGTGATTGTATCATTTTATTTGAAACATTCAACAAAAAGCATGCATCCTGCTTTCAAAGAGATTGACACAATCTTAGAATTGAATTCAAAGAAGATGAGGGGATGTCATACGTAACAATATTATTATTATTATAATTTCAGTGGGATCTTTCAAGTGTGTCAAAACCCCGGGGGCGGGGTGTAAGGGTGGATTTTTTTTCTTTCCTCTTTTTCTTTTTCATTTTTTTTTTTTTTTTTAAATTGCACACATTTCCGTTCCGTATGGCAAAACCCAAGGAAGAAGCGTTGGCAATCACAATGACTAATTTACCTCGCTGTTTGTGCCCTGTCTGCCTACTCGAATGACTTCATAAAATATTTATACCGTTGAAATAACAAAACAACATAATTTGTCAATAGAGTCGATATATTCAGGCATTGTTCCAACCCCGATGATGGTCGAAAAGACCTTCACTTGATGAAGTACACACTCTAGGTTTTGTGTTTTATACTTTTTTCTCGACCTCCTAAAATTACAACAAAATGGATTTATTTATTTATTTATTTACTTGGGGGGGGGGGGGGGGGGGGGGGGATCATTCCTCATCTTACAAAGCGTCTTGGGATGGAGGAAAAGAGAGATAAATTCACCATGATATGACTGCATTCACGGTTCCTGATAGGTCAGTGGATAGAATACTCGTCTCACACGCAAAGGGACCGAAATAGATGTCGAGATTATTTTCTGATCCCGTTGTCCATCCAACTGTGATTGGGTAGCTGGGTATGTTAATCTGGAGTAAAGTACTGTGCAATAGAGTCCTGTTAAAAGGATAACAATAAATTGGTTTAACGTCCATTGGGTCTACTGGGTCTGAGGGAACACACAAAAAAAGTAATAATAAGAAGAAATAATATATAAATGTCTGCATTTAAAAAGGATACCCTTTTGGCCATACGAATAATAATAGTGGGTCGTATCATTTACAGAAGTTGGTTGGGTTGACATATTTGGTATTATGGGTATTGTGGACGCATTATGGCGCCATGTCGGTTTTCGAAAGCTATCAGCTACTTTAATCTTGATAAATAATCTTTTCATCTTCTTTTTTTTTTTTCCTTATTTTATTTAATACGACTTCATCTCGTAGTTATTGTCGTTACCATCGTCGTCTTCGTCGTCTCGGTTCACATGCCATATAATGCACGAAATGTGATACTCTGGGGTGCCTATTCAATGGTAGTTCCAGGAGCTACCTTATCACAGCAAATAGAACAGCGCAGTAGCTATCTCTAACCTTTGTATGAATTGTATCAAATGTATATAATATAGAACGAATGAAGTTAACGTCGCTCAGCTCTTTGTTCTTGCTTTTAGACCTCCTGTTGTTTTCACTAAAATGTAGCAATCAGACCGATAAACGTTTGAGGTTACATATAGTTTTGTGTGTTGGTACGTTGAGATATTTTTATTTGAAAAATCTGTCTGTCTATCTATCTATCTATCTATCTATCTATCTATCTATCTATCTATCTATCTATCTATCTATCTATCTATCTATCTATCTATCTATCTATCTGTCTGTCTGTCTGTCTGTCTGTCTGTCTGTCTGTCTGTTGGTTTGTCTCGCCGCCGCCGCCACCACCACCACAACATCAACAACAACTACTACTACTACTACTGCTGCTGCTGCAACTACTACTGCTGCTGCAGCTACTACTACTACTACTACTACTACTACTACTACTACTACTACTACTACTACTACTACTACTACTACTACTACTACTACTACTACTACCACTACTACTACTACTACTACTACTACTACTACTACTACTACTACTACTACTACTACTACTATTATTATTATTTTCTATATGGAAGTCATCGTGTTGCCAACCAGACTCTTCTATGACCAAAAAGACTTGATTCTAGGAACCTAATGGTGCTTATCAGCTACCTACCGCTTCAAAATTATGAATCCTCTCCAGCCTTTCTCTGTTTTTCGTCAGATGCCTTCTTTTGTTTATGCTCTTCTTTCGCGGGTTGTTTATAAAATAATGGAAGCCGTTTTTAAAGAAAAGAAAAAGTTAAAAGGTTTATGCCTTTTACCTGAGGCGTAAATGGTATAATAATATCACTGTACCGCTTTAAAAATCAAATCTCGGTTACAAAAAAAAAGTAAGGTTACGCAATTGTAATAATAACGCGAGTTTAAAATATTTTTTTTTATTTAATTTTTGAATTCGGATCAAATTTCTCAAGGTCAGCTTTTAGCGACAAGTTACCCAATATATGACCGTATTTCCTCCTCCTCTTCTTCCTCCTCTTCTTCTTCTTCTTCTTCTTCTTCTTCTTCTTCTTCTTCTTCTTCTTCTTCTTCTTCTTCTTCTTCTTCTTCTTCTTCTTCTTCTTCTTCCTCGCCCTCCTCCTCCTCCTCCTCCTCCTCTCTCTTCTTCTTCTTCTTCTTCTTCTTCTTCTTCTTCTTCTTCTTCTTCTTCTTCTTCTTCTTCTTCTTCTTCTTCTTCTTCTTCTTCTTCTTCTTCTTCTTCTTCTTCTTCTTCTTCTTCTTCAAAATTTCTAATTATGAAGATTTAGCTTCCTTGCACGGCAGCAGATAAATGCTAGATCTACGTCACGGCATTGACTTGTCTTTTGTGTTTTGGCTGTTGATTCCTTGCCGCACTCTGGAAAAATTTCGTATTTAAATATTTGACGAGAAGTCCCAGGTTTGAGAGGTTTTTTTTTTTTTGCCGAGATGAGGTTCTTTTTAATCGATCGTTATTTGAAGGACTATCTGACCAAATTATGTTTAAATTAAATACACGTCTTTCCGGAGTACGGTAGTTAACTATTTTTTTTTGGGGGGGGGGGGGGGGGGGTGTTTCAAGCCAGGGTTCAAACTCACGAGTACTGAAATCATTGATGGGTGTCTTGACTTGGTACTTGGTACTCATTTCATCAATGTGCTCAATCTGTGCCTTTGTATGAAAATTTTATTAATGTATGTTTTTAGTTAGAATTAGGAAGAGACCCTTTGGTCGTCTCAGAATTAACAAAGGGATGATATAAATGGCTTAATCTGCGAGTCTAACTTTATTTTTTAAATTATTATTCTTATTTTGCTCTCATGTGCGGTGTTTACGCGTAGTGTCCACCCTTAGCTTATATTCCCCTCTCATAATATACTATTCGGTGGCGCTTATGCCTTTTAACTATAAATTAAATGATGGTAAATGAAACAAAACAAGAAGGGGGAAATCATTTTTTAAACAAAATTAACAACAAAAAAAAGTCCCAAAAATCCACCCCTCCTAAGGCCACCCCCCCCCCCCCCCCCCCCGAAAAAACCACACAAAAAAAAAAAAACAAAAAAAAAAAACAAAAAAAAAAAACCCAAAATAAACCCAACCTTCTCCATGAAATATTTCAAGGTTCAATTTTGAAATTTATAAACACTTGTCTGAATAACGTTTTCAAATGAAATAATCTAACCTATAAAAATAAAACCTTGTTAATGAATTGGCAAACGATGTTTACGCGGTTTACATCAGAATTAAGTCGGGGTTTTTTACGACCACGCTTGTCTTGAATGAATGTTATTATGCGTGGGAGTGGGAGTGAGTGATGGCGTACCATAGGGATAGATACCTACTCCCTCCTGAAAAGACCAAGCACGATACGATAATTTCAGCAGCATGGCAAGTGTCTATGAGTTTCCATCCTCTACTCTAAAACTAAAACACCCCTTTTGTTTATTTTGGCTTATCTACGAATCCAGTGCTCGCCCCGCCCACGACACAATTTGATACCAGTCGCCTCAAAACAGTATTATGTCTTGTTGAACCGTAGGCTCCATGAACAAAAAGCCTGATACTGCCCCCCCCCCCCCCAAAAAAAAAAAGTTAAAAAATTTAGTAAATAAATTAAATCGCCATTAAAGATGAAGGTCACGGAGAAAAGTTATTTTTGAGTTGTAGCTAAATATTAGCCAATGAAATCATTTGTTTATTTAAGCACTTCTAACTACTTACTTTTTACATTCGTTTGGTGATCGTCGTCTTTTTGGCCAGTATCAGGCATTTAGTATAGATATAATGAAGTTGACGTCACTCAGGTCTTTGTTATTGTTTTATTTTTTTTTAATTTTTTTTTTTTTTGCCATCTGCGTTTATGGGTGGTTCTCACTAAACTGTATTAATAAGACTATAAACGTTTAAGTTTACACATAGTTTTGTGTGTTGGTTCGTTATACTTCCGGATGGCAATGTTGTGAACTCCTTATCCAGGCGCATACTATTTAAATGGTTGAACCTTTGATGTTTAAACTTTAATGTTAGTTTTCAATGTTAGTTTTCACTCATGAAACTTTAAGTTGGAATAACTGCTCTCTCATTGAGAAGAGCGAGTTATGTTTCATAAACCTAAAGAAAAAATGGTATTTCCTATTGATGCTATGTGTTTAGGTTAAATAGTCTCAAGGATATAACGTATCTTCACACAAAATTATGTGTAACATTGAGCTTTTGTAGCTTGTAATTTAGTTTTATAATCTGGTCAGTACAGTTAGATGAGAATTACCCATACAAATGGCTGTCTAAAAACAATAACAAAGAGCTGAGTGGCGTCAATTTCGTTCCTTCTATATGCGATTATCTTGACTTTATACTTAATTTTCCTCATCCAGTTCATTCCGACATAATACCAAGTTGAGGTGATGATGGGTCACATTTCAGGTTGTTTTACTTTAAACGTGAAGAGGTTCTGTAGCTTAAAAGCTACCCGTTATTACGGTTTTTATTTTCAGGTTGTCCCACGTCCTGTAAGACGTTATAATAAGTGTGTTGTATGTAGTGTATAGTATCTTGAACTATATTATAATGGATTTGTTAATAATTGTGGATGTGTATATTTCTATGTCGTAAATGTGTCATCGGGCCGCGCTGTATGGGGGCTGTGATGCATGGTTGGCCGACAAAGCGTGTATGAGGGGAGAGGGAAAATAGAAGAATGAAATACGAAGCATAAACCACTATGCTGCCATTGGGGGAAAAAGCAACAACAAAACAACACGAATTTAAAATTTTGGCCAGAAAATTAGTCCTTCAAATTTCGATTGATTAAAGTGACTCTCATCCTGGTACAAACTCTTTAACCTGAGGCTTCGCAAAGTCCTATGTTTAAGAGTTTTTGCCATGATAAGGGTCGTTGTAATGGATCGATATTTGAAGGACGAGTTTTCTGGCCAAACTTTTAAATATGTGTTTTGTTTTTTTTTCAGAGCTCGACAGTGTGGTGCAGTGTATTAAATGATATTAAAGCTATACAATAGGAGCTAAATTGACTCGTCAGAAAACCATACAGGCATACCCCCCCAATCCTCTTTCAGCCCTCAACTCGTTATAATCTTCCCTTCCTCAAATTAAATGTTGACTGCCATAATATGGTTTCTCTTCCATTCGGAAGTTTAATTATTATTTCGAATTTTTGTCACCCGTATTATAAATCGTGTTTGCTTGTGGAACTAGGAAGGTTTAATTAGAAATTATATCACGTAATTTTTCTGACGAGCCTTTGCCTCGTCATTATTTTGTGATTCCTGTTTTATAATGTTAACGTATATGTTTAGTGAATGTGGCCTCTCTCGGTGTATCATTCCCTGGCCACGTGAGAAAGTAGAAAATGGAAAGGGGGGGGGGGGTGGACTTAGAGGGCAGGAGAGAGGGTAGGAGGGAGAGAGAGAGAGAGAGAGAGAGAGAGAGAGAGAGAGAGAGAGAGAGAGAGAGAGAGAGAGAGAGAGAGGAAGAGATTGGAAAGGGGGGGGGGGTGCCTTGGGAGAGAATTAATAACGATAGCTTTCGATGGCCATGTTGCTCTTGTTAGTTCCACAGAAGTCGCTCACGTTGAGATTTTAGTAATATCCTTTATCCCCTCGGTATTTATGTATAATTTTGATACAGTCTTGGATTGAGAGCGGATGTATGGCAAATCCCCCCCCCCCCCCACACACACACACACAGACACATGCAGAAAAGAAAAGAGAGACAAAAGACAAGACATATAATCGGTGTGCTGATACATCGTGTCAAAGTTATCATTCACTCTGTTGAAACATTTTATACATCCTCTTTGCCTTCCCCCCTCCCTCTGCCACACACATACACACGCATCAGAAGCAATTATTTTATAATTGATACACAACGTCAGTGTGAAATTGGTAGAAAGATGGCTCTTTTGCTGGAAGGGGATATGTGACTTAATTTAATTGCACTTCATAATTTATAAAGCATTTTAAATTTAAACTGATACTTTATATAGGCTACATAGGAATGGAAACAGTGTAGTTTTGTTTTGTGTAGGTCCCCCCCCCCCCCCCCCCCTTTTTTTTTTTTGTTTTGTTTTTGTTTAAATCCAGATTTTTTACAAAGAAATACAATGTTGTTGCTTAGCGCCTTAAGCAAAGAGATATGTACAATTTTTTAGCGTGGTGCCTTTAACACGTTTGATTTCGTACAACAGTTCCAAGGCACATAGATCTCGTTGAGGTCTATGTTCCATTCAACAAAATGGAATATAATATTAATAATTTGTAAACCTTTGAGTGTATTCCTCTTAATGGTATCCTGTGCTTATATCTGGATGAGACTTTTAGTTGATCCCAAACTAAGTACACTGATAGTGTGCTCTTGGAATCTACATCTATTCCCCATTTGAACCATTCCCCATTGTAAATCTAGAATTTTTTAAACTAGATATCTCATTTTCTTCCTTTTTACTGGTGCTGAAATGACCTAAATTGGTCGCAAGTGCTGTAAAATCTTGAAAACCAAAGCAAACCTCAAGAAAGAAGCATAAACTTCAGTTCTCCTCCACTCTTTTCTTGTCATTCCCAGCACCACTGCGAGATGGCCAGCGCATCAGGAACATGGCGGATCTGTCCCCAAGGCCAGCTCTACCATAAAGCTAACATGAAGGTGGGCAAACCCTATGCCACCTGTTGTTATCCAACTCGCTGTGGAGTAGGTTAGTATCACATTTTGTTGTTGTAGAATGTCGTTGAAGTAACGTATCCTCACTTTCCTAGTTTTGGGGGTCCAATCTTCACTTCACACCAATATGGATCTCAGGTGCAGTCGAGATTTTTTTTCTTCTGACTTTCCTGATGTCCACCAAGCAGTGATTAGGTAACTGGGTCTGTTTATGGTGGTCAGAACTTTGCAAAAGTGGCAAGCAATTGCTATTGCCCCTGTAATGTAAGTAAAGAAATCATGTTAAACGCCAATGTCATAGGGCTTATTGCTTTGAAGGACTGCTATTCTCCCCTAGCTTTTCTGTTTTGTAGTGTTTCCCCGTGGTTTTATAAGAAGTACAGATGAACCTTTCATTTACAATCACTGAAGGTCACAGTGATGAAAATATGTTTGTGGTAATGACAGGTTAAGATTTTGGATTGATTACGCAAAAGTATCAGAGAAACAGCGCAAGTGATTTCTACTGTGAAGGGACAAGTGCTTACTTACAAGTGCTACCCCAGTTGACATAAGGGCAATTAAGGCTTATCACCTGGTTCGGGTTGTCCTTTCCAGTTCTGCATTGTAAGGTTTATCTCCTTAAGATCATTCTGGAAACCCCTCCAAAACCTTTAATCTTAATGTTTATTAAATGATCTCTTCTCTTGCAAGAGTGTTTCCTCATAATATGTATGCAGAGCTTCCAAAAGCATGCCTTTTGCCAGTTCCTTCATATGTCAATATAGTTGTAACGTTTTGAAAAGCACCACGAGTACAACTCAACTATTAAATTAAGTTGTGTTTCAAAAACATGATAAAATGTATTGGGCTTCATATGTTATGTGCAATTTCACATTTTATATCCGCTTATATAAATTTCCATAACTGGAAAGATGATAGAATATAATCTGAGGTTATCTAAGATCTAATGTTGTCAAATCATCTTTTCATGTCAACCCAGGTGAAGAAGTAAAGCCGTGCACAATCAATGGCACTCACGACACCTGTCAGACTTGTGGTACACATTACAACCAGTCACAACGGACATCATCATTCACCATGAATAAGAGATGTGTCAGCTGGCCTCTGGATGAAAACTGTGAAGATGGTTAGTACAACAAAATATTATTTATACAATCAAATTAGTCTGCCATTTCAGCTTCATTTAACAAGTTAATAGCCGTACTTTGGAAAAAAACTTGTACATAAAAATTTGGCCAAAAGACTTGTCCTTCAAAGACCAGTTGATTGAAATGGCCCTCATCTTGGCAAAAACTCTCAAACCTGGAACTTCGCGAAGATGAGGGCCATTTAAATTGATCGATATTTGAATGACAAGTTGTCTGGCCAAATTTTTTAATATGAGATTTTCCAGAGTATGGCAGTCATCTGTTAAACAATGTTTCAAAGAATTGCTTTGACCTTCTGTTGATGGCATATACAGTATTGTGGATAAGCCTTCAAAGAATTGCTTTGACCTCGTGTTGATGGCATGTACAGTATTATGTATTAAGTTTTTAAAAATTGCTTTGACCTTGTGCTGTTGACATGCACAGTGAGGTTAATGATTTCCCATGGTATTTTGATTTATTTGTTTAATTAAATTATAGGGAATTTCTATAGCAATTCAATATTATGTATCCAGCAATGCTCAAGGGCTCTTGTCACAATAGGATTGAACAAACTTTGAACAAATCAGTTTCACTCTGGATATTTCATAAAATTGTAATATCCATTTTTTTCCATCTGATGTCTTGCAGTATTCATGGCTTACGAAACATATGTTGTCTTGGTCTGTTTTTCGTTTCTGTTTTTTTTTTTTTCTCTCTCCTCCATGTAACTGATTTTTTTGGGATTTTTTTTTCTCTCTCACTTTTTTGCTTATACCATAGGACTGGTCTTATGTTTAAATACTAGTCTTCACAATATTTTTATTCATCATATTAAAAATATTCACTTCTATTAAATTACATAGATCCTTAAAAATGTGATTCATTTCTCACAGATGAGCTAGGTTTTTTTTTTTTTTTTTAGGTAATTTGTTTTTTTAAAACTTCCATTATTACTGACCAATATTATTTATTTATTTATTTATTTATTTATTTATTTATTTATTTATTTATTTATTTATTTATTTATTTATTTATTTGTGTATTTCTTTTCTTTCCTCATGTATTTGAATAGTGAATGGCAATAAGAATTTTGATGACTGGAAAACTCGTCGATGCTTATGTGATTTAGAGCGTGGTCAGTTGTTTGACATGCCAGAGTCCTGGAAATCTGCTCCAAATAGTGCCTTTTGTCAGCCTATGAAGCATAAGTGTGAACCAGGCAAGGAGCCAGACATTAAAGGTTTGACTTTTTATCACTTTTATTTCCTAATTTTACAGCATTTTATCCATGAAAAAAACAGTTTAAAATGATGAGCCATTTAACAAAAGGAGGAAATATTCCCCAAAATAATTGCAGATTTTTAGATTTTATCTAATTGGGATCTTGAGTGGAAAGGAGGATATTGGTTTTGCTGTTTGTTACTGGGATATTCAAAGTAAAAGAATATTTTACCCTTTAAAAAAAATGTTGTTTTAACATATTTTTATAAATATGCAAGCCCTTCTGGCTATTTATCCATCCATTAATAATTATTTCATCTACATTATTCTTCTCCTGTTAGCGAGGTATGTATTGGTCAGTTCACATTCTTCTCTGTATTGAATGATAACTTGTCTGCCTTTTTTTTTTAAAGTTAATTTGTTTGGGTTTTTATTTTTTTATTTATTTTTTTGGTTGTATCTCTCTTACTGCTACGTACTCTGTTCAGATGGCAGTTAATGGGTGGCTGGGTCTAGATCTGATTAAGAAAAGGTCTTATTGAAAATCCATAATGTCATATTATTACTGAGTCAGGCCAAACAGACGGCCCCCAACATTAGTTTCAGATTACGCTGGACTCACCGTACTATTGTTCTTGATTAAATTTCTCTTTTTACAGGGAGATGTCAGCCATGTGAACATGGCTATTTCAAAGCAACCAGAGGCCATAGCTTCTGTGAGCCCCAGACAGAGTAAGTAAAACAAGAATTGATATTATGTATTTGACGTATGTTTGTGCTCGTTTCATTAATAATAATAAAGTTTATTTGATTAGCGCCCAATCCCGTTGACAAAACAGCTCTAGCGCACAAAATTGTAAAACATCATTAAAAACATTTTTGTACACACACCCATTTATGCAAGCACGCATGCACACACACACCCTCACAAAGACACACACATTCACCAAAACATGCATATGCATACAGAGATGAAAAAATATCTGTTAACATGAATTATTGAATCAGATCATATCAGGACAATTAACAATAATGGTGAATGAAAGGAGATTATAATATTATGTCATGAGAATTTTGATGTAACAAATGTATATCTTATTAAAAGGATGTTTTATTTAATCTAGTGAGCTTCTCATAAGATGAGATTTTAATTTCTTTTTAAAAGATGATTGGGAATCCACAACCCCGCTCCTAACACTGAATGGTAAAGAATTCAAGACAGTGGGAGCAGCATGAATAAATGCACGATCAGCATAGGTCTTAGATCCTTTTTTAGGAACGCATAATCGTGATTGAGAGTTGGATCTTAAAGAGCTTGAGGGAGTGTAAACATTTATCAAATCTGATATATAGGCAGGAGAAGTTTCATTAATATTTTATGATTGATGGCATCATAACCGCAAGCTTTATCACAATGTCAATCTTGTATTATATGAAAATATATGTGTCAACAGCTTTGACAATGACAATAGTTTATATAATAATTTGTCCTTGTGTTAACTTGTGAGGTAATATATTAATGGTGGCATAATTATGAATAGTGAAAAGATCTTCTTATATTCCATTGGTCAGTTATTTCAGGAAAGTTCAATCCATATATATATATCCACTCTGCTCATTATCTCACTAAGTTCATTTCCATAAGAATGTGTATGTAACGTTTAAAAGAAGGTGAGTTAGTTCATCACCGTCATTAAGATTTACCCCTATGGTAAATGTAAAAAAGGTGGAGTTCATAGTTTAGTGATTTCCTGTTGCTATTAAAATTTATTTTGTGAGAGTTCTGCCATTTGTACTAATTTATATAGTATATTAAAAAAATGGAAATAAATGTTTGGTATATATACATATATTTTTAGATACTGGAATTGGCCTAGGTATGGATTTTGTTTTATTCTCAAGATTCAAAATTTTAAACCGAAAATTTAGATGGAAAGTTTAAAATGTTTTTATTATGGAAAGTTTAAAATGTTTTTATTTTAATTAATTTAATAAGAAATTAATATATGACCAACATTACATCAATTCTAAAGTATTGTAAAATAGCAATTCTTATTAATAAAGGTGGATATCATGTATTTTGGGACCAATTTTGATTTATTAATATTTTTGTTGCCTGTGGGTAACCTGCTGCCCAAGACACAACATGGCTAAGTACTATGTTCTTTGATTCATACCTGAAAAGTACCGAGTTTGACGACCCGCTGCGTTGTTCACTTTGCGGCACTACTTTGCAACTGATTCCCGGGCTATTCCAGTCTACCCTTGGAATAGACTCTGAAGACAAATTTCCCTATTGGGGATGAATAAAGAGAATTAAAGTTTTAAATTTAAAAAAAAAATGTTTACATGTCCTTAAAGAATATATTTACAATCATTTCTTTTCTTTAAATTCCAGATGTCATGAGTTGGGACTTGAGACACTGTCACACGGGGGATTTACAGCAGATAATAATTGTAGCGAGCCAGTCATCATGACAACCCAAAAACCAACAATTGTGGACCCTGGTGAAGCTGTAGGAGGAGGAGGAGGAGGAGGTAGCAGTGATGGTGGAGGAGGTCAGAATCCTCCGCCGCCTTTGAGTACGGTGGATAAGACAATGAGGTCAACCACAACCCAACCCATCAGGTCTGGGTCGTCCAGGAGCATGAAGACTACAGATGACCCAGAGGGTGGCAGTTTGCACTGGCTTATAATGTAAGATATTAAAATTTAATTCCAATCAACAGAGTAAATGTAGGCCATGGCGTTGAGAAGAAAGTAAAGTGGTGAATATCAATAAACTTGCCTGCTAAATACAGTTTGATAAGTAATGACTATAAATTTTTCTAAATTTTTCTCAGTTTTAACACAGATAAGATCCACTCACCATTTCCTGATACAAATGGAGAATTTAAAAAAGAATTAAAAAGGAATCAACAAAAAAAAATGTTAGTACTTTTGTATTACATGCCTCTCAAATGCAAAATTTGTTTGCTAAATTATTGCATTTCAAGTAAAACAAGACACATTTCGCATGCAAACACACACTCTGCTTGAATTCAGTGTAAAATAAAATCCAGTACATGTTGTCTTCTAACTTACATGTTAGACAATGAATTATCAAATCCTAGGTCTACACACTGAAAAAGATTTTACAGTGCAGCAACAATCAATTTGATATAAATGACCTTCGAAATATAAGTTGACTATTTCTTTTTTTTTTTTAAAGAATTTTTTTTACATGACTTTTTTTTTTCATTCCTGTCTTCTTATCCCGTCAATTGCAATTTTTTGTCAACATATTTAATTATGCTCTCCATTATTTAAAATCTGACAACTAAATATTGTATCCATTTGAATGAAACTCATGTGACTTATTTCACTAAATCATTCTAGTCTCTGGGCGGTTAACCTGCATTTGCCACCTCTACTATGTATAGTATTATATAGCGTTTTCAGTTCTCTATCACCTTCTTTCTTTTTTTTTCTAAAGAATTATTTTTTGTCAATATTGTCAAAGTTTGACACTTATTAAAATTTACATATAAGATTTTAAGAAATAAACTTCTCAAAGCATCATTCTAAAAAAAATTTTTGCAGGTGGTATATTATACATCAAATCAAAATCGAATCTTAGTTTCATCTGTAAACAGCCATTTAGTTAGTCAATTGTATGCTTTTCTGACCAATTCTGTCATTCTTATTGGTACTAATTCATTTGTCTTATCTTTACCTGTTTTGTAGATTGATTGTCGTGTTCATTCTCTTGGTGATCATTGTCATCGGCATTGTCTTGTATTACAGAAGATACAAAGGGATAAGTCTATGTTGTTGTGGTAAGTAGAGAAATTCATTCCTGCTTGTATATATAGAGAATATTTATAATTCACATATTGTGTTTGTGAAAAGAACTTTGATAAGCACGTAAAGAAAGGTGTGTAAGGGAAGATGATAGTAAAGACAGAAAGAAAGATACGTTAATACCTTAAGGAAATATTTTAATTATTCTCCCCCTTTTTTTTCTTTACTTTTTTACTTTTAGCATGTCAATAATAGTGTCACAGTACATCTGTATTTAGACACCCAGGCTGATATGTGCACCCTCATCATCCCTGATGGAATAATTTTTGAATGTGATGAGAGTCATCAATCATGCTTAATAATTTTATTGTTTTAATGATCTAATACTGAAAATAAAGTAAAAATAAGTGAACTAAACCAATGATTCACTATTACTGTATATGGGTAGTATGTTGCTAATGTGTATCATTATGCGTGATAGCAGTGAACACTGACTTTAAGAATGTGTTTGAGGTTTTTTTAGCAAAGGCACAGTGTAACATCATTTTACTAAGCGTAGAGTTTGGTTAGGTGTATGGTTTATGATTTTCAACTTTTTAATATTTTGATTTCCTTGATCTCTTTCAGTCCCTTTCAAATCCACAGATGAGGAAAAATCACCAGGTGTTACTGCAGGACATGGCCAGTACAAAAACGGTACTGGAAATGGAGTCTTGATGGAACCTCATCTCACAGTGGTGACCAAAGGCGGTGTTAACAATAACATCAACGGCAATTTGCCTCAACATCAGCATCAACAAAATTCCACAAACCTTCGTTATGCTCAACACAATGGAAATTCTGTCCATTTTTCAGACAGCAGTGATTTCGATTCCCAGTTGTTTCAAAATCAAAAGAATTCTTCGTCCTCTTCTTCATCTCACCAAATAAGAATGTCTCCAGCACCTCGCCATGGCATTTTGCGCAATGGTGGATCATCTTCATCATCATCGGACCATCACACTCCCTACTCCCAATACCTGCATAGTAGGTCTCAAGATGCATCCATTGACAGTATAGGTAGGGAGAAATTGCATGTCAATGGATTTGAAGCTAATCAGGATCTAGGTGAAAATGATCCTTTACTTGTTGCAGAAGGTCCCTATCCCAGGTCAGTTACTGTTTCCACTGGTGGTGGTGGACATGATCTTCTACATAATTCAGCATTTGCTGCATCAAATTCCCCACCAATTAATATGTCACCCCTGAATCCAGGAATCTACACATCAGCATCTGGTGGTGTTCCAGGCCACCCTAACAATATAAAAAATCCTCCAATGCTGGGCAACATGAACCCAAATTTCAATATGAACAATGTTGTGACTTCATCATCTGTCCCTACTACTGTTCCCGTTCAGACCAGCCAACAGCAACCAATTCATCAAGTGACCTTTGCACCCACAGCAGATACCGTTACATTCAAACGGAGCATCTCTGTCATCGCTAGTCCTGAGGGTGAGGTGGAGGAAGAGGAACTAGAGGCAAATGTACCTCGTTTCAGTCAAATTTTACCAGACGGTTCAGAAGATCCTGCTTCATCAGTAAACGAAACACCCACCACCACCAACCCAATACTACGCATGCTACAGGAAAAAGAGAGAGTTGATATCCAACAACAACAGCAGACATATCCTATGGATTCTCCGCAAAGGGAATTGACTCACCAGATGCGTCTGCCATCAGAACGTCTGCAGCACCGACCCCACCACCAAAACCCCAACAGCAACACAACTCAACAACGCAATCCAAATTACTCCCACCATCGCAATCATCAAGGTTATCCACCTGCCTTATTCCGTGCTTGTAGTCAGCCTACGGATAGCAATATCCCTGATCATTGTATCATGGATTTGAAAGAACAGCAACTCGCCAATTCTTTTCATTCATCTTTGGAAGACGGTTCATCTGCCGGATTGAGATCAGATTCATCAAATACTGGTGTTTTGAAACTAGAAGACTTTACAGCTTCGTTAGATCAAACTAATTTGAAAATGTGTCCTGGAGACAGTGCTAATAAGATTGGTGCTAGAAGTAATAATAGCAGTAGTAGTAATAATAGTAACAATTCAAAACAACCCGAGTTTGGGATGTTTGTCATAGGAAGTGGAGGGGGAAGTGCTCAAAACACTCTTGAACGTAAACGTTCAACAGGTAACAATTCACTACAGCGCAGACGATTTCTAAGTGGGAGTGGAAGACAAAATTCAGTGGAGAGGAAAAGGAGAAGTAGTGGTAGTGAAAGTGCACAAAATACTCTTGAATTCAAAAGGGGAGGAGATAAACAAAGATCTTGTTTGAAAAGTTTTAGTGGTAGTGGTTTAGAAGATGGGGAGACAGAGGAGAAAAAACTTCGCTTAGGTAGAACTGTTTCATTTGATGCAGAGGAAGAGAAAAACATTGGACATGACACTAAACCTAAACAGGTTGGTGGTAATTCTCTTACCTCTACGTCCTCATCATCTGACGGTAGTCAGGGACCCTATTTCGATACATCTGTGGACTTGAGAAAAGAACTGCAACTTTTACCGCGGGCAGCGGAAGAAGGATATGATGGGGGAAATGAAAGTGATGGAGGTGAGGAGAACACAGATCCTAAACAAAGACAGTCTGAGGATAATGTAGATTTAAGCAGCTCCGAGGATGGTCGAACTAGTCCTACAGTAAGTTTGAGAAATGTTTTCCATTGTTTTATATTTTTTTTAAATTGAGCTTTTATATAGAGCAATATCCACTACATGTGCTCAAAGCGCTTTACAAGGGGTCCAACAGCAACTCGTAACATGTAGAATGAAATATGACGCCTGTAGGCAATATTACAATTTTTTTCTGACAGAGACAACGCTGTCAATGGCCAGGTACTCATTTTACACCTGAGTACGGTGAGAAAATATGAGTAAAGAGCCTTTTCCAAGGACGAAACTATGTGCTGAGCGAGGCTCGAACCCAGGACCTTCCGATCCGAAAGCAAGTGTCATACCACAAGACCACATAGCTGCATAATTATATTTCGGAGGCATTGGCATATAATATCATTTCCAGCATAAAAATATAATAATACTATGTTTTTTTTGGGTTTTTTTTTGGGGGGGGGGGGGGGGGGTTAAGTCAAGAAGGATTTACAGTGCTGCCAGCCAACCTTACATTTCAGTCTCTATTATTTTGTTTTTTTTTTAAAGCATACTTTTTAAGTGTGCCTAAACACTTAAATTTGTTTCATAATCTTGAAGTGTTGGGAGTTGAATAAAATTTATATTATTGTTTGGTGGTGGTGGTCACATCAGATTTATATGTCTATTCTGTAAATCGATACAATTTATATTGTCATTAATGAGTAATTTTGACTGTTTGATTTGATTTGTAATGGAGCCATCCTCTAACCAAGGGAGGTGTGATTGATAATAATAATAATATTAATACTATTAATAAAAATAATAAGCTTTATACATCCTTAAACATGTAAAAATGAATATTTTAGACAATTTGAAAACATTATTGGATCTGAAAAAGGACCATCCATGTCTTTTAGTGATGTGAAAAGTGAAAGTCACATATTAGTATTAAGGCAAGTCACATTAAGAGACTTAATCCTCTCGAAAACATGCCGCTGCACAAAGAGCGACTGGGTCGTCTATGACCTTGGCAACATTTGTTAGGAAAGAGAAAGATGATCGTGTAACTCTAAATGCGGATGTATTATTTAATAAGATTCTTCCTTCCTTTGCCTTCAATCTCTCAGTGCCAGCAGGGCATAAGGCCTGGACATTTTTCTTCCATTTCATTCAGTTCTTGGCCACAGTCCTGGCCTGAATGGGGTTCATGACGTCCCATAGTGGGCAGGGAGGCACTTACTGTGTCTTCTATCACTCTATATCTGTTTTCCAACATGCTTTCTGTCTTCGTCTAAGAATGAGATTACTTGGTTTTATCCTGGCCCTGTCTGGGAGGGAAACTGTCAAATGTAAAGTTAGAGTTTTGGGAGATGATATTTTTTGTCTTGTAAATCATCTCTCTGTTATGCACTGTATTATTTTTGTTTACATATCATGTATGATTTGTAACGTAAACATTTGAGTGTGTTCCTCTTAGTGGGGACCTGTGCTTTTGTCAGGATGAGACATTTGGGTGATCTCAAATTAAGTACACTGATAGTGTGCTCTTGGAATCTACACCTGTTCTCCATTTGAGCAATTCCCCTTTGTCTCCTTTTTCTCGGGTGCTTTAATTGTACTTCTAGAACTTTTTGATATCCCATTTTCTTCCTTTTTACTGTCGCTGATATGACCTAAATGTTGTCACAAGCGCTGTAAAACCCTTAAAAAGAAATACAAACATCAGTCCTGGCCCTCTGCCAGGAGTGCCATCCAGTTTCGTTCATCTCCTTTCCCACCATCCTAGTTAAGTTAAGTCTAGTTAAGAAGAATTTGCCTCGCGCCATTCAGTACAAATGAAAGTTCTTCCAAAAATAAAAATGAAGCTAACAGTTATTGTGTATTTCATGCATCATTGTAGGCGACAAGGTTTCACAGTAACTATCTTATCAGCAAAAAAGTATCAACATAGTGCATAGTAATGATAAATTTTACATACTGTTCTATCAGCAAAAAAGTATCAACATAGTGCATAGTAATGATAAATTTTACATACTGTTCTATCAGCAAAAAAGTATCAACATACTGCATAGTAATGATAAATTTTGCATACTCTCCTATCAGCAAAAAAGTATCAACACACTGCATAGTATTGATAAATTTTACATACTGTCCTATCAGGAAAAAAGTATCAACACACTGCATAGTAATGAGAATTTTACATACTATGCTATCAGCAAAAAAGTATCACCTCACTGCATAGTACTAAGAGTAATGATGGATTTTACATACTGTCATATGTCTCATAAGTCATGACTTATCCCAATACCACTAATTATTTTTTATTTTGTAAAATACATTCAAAATATATGGCATATATTTGGTATATCAAGTGACCAAATATCACTTACGATATGTAAAATCAACGACGTTATGATTATTTTATTTTAGTCATTTTTCTTGGTGCCCTATAAAGCATGAGGAAGTTGTTTCATTTCTCTTCGTATATTTGATCATGCTTTATTGTGGACATAATTTATCATAATATTTCATTTCATCTGGTCCCATGCACTAGTCTCTCCACCCCTCTCTCTCTCTCTCTCTCTCTCTCTCTCTCTCTCTCTCTCCTCTCTCTCTCTCTCTCTCTCTCTCTCTCTCTCTCTCTCTCTCTCTCTCTCTCTCTCTCTCTCTCTCTCTCTCTCTCTCTCTTCCCCCCTCCCCTTCCCCAACTCCCAAATCATTTTCACATGAATTCATTATAATTTTCCATTTTATAGTGAAAAGAAGAATAAAAAGAAATGAAGTTGGGATGGGGTGGGAGGGGATACCAGAGCTGCATATGATAGAAAATAGATAAAGTTTTGTATTATATATTTATTTTATTAATTTGCATTTTTTCCTCCCGCAAACAGACAAATACCTACAGACGCTGTCAAAGTGAGAGTGCATCTAGTAGTACTGAGGCCATGCAGAAACCCCCACCTCGTTCTTTATCAGAGGAAAAGCCTTTGAAAAATGAAAGGCCTATCGCTAAAGTCAAACGTAAGAGTTTACATTGTGCGTTGAGACTGTTGTTAATGAAATACTGAAGTAAATGATTTATTAGTTTTAATGCATGCAGATCTGCCATAATCCAACATTCACTGAAAGCTTCCAATTTCCTGTAATGTATTTTTTTTTTTTTTTTTGGTAATCTTGGTTGGATTTTTCAATCTTTTATTCTTTTTTTATAAATAAATAAATAAATATTGAGCTTTTATATAGCGCATTATCAACTAAATGTGCTCAAAGCGCTTTAAAAAAATGATTTTGTGGTTTTCATAGTCGAAATAATACTTAATCTGTCTTGAAATAATTCTTTTGGGTTTCATTAATAAAATTTAATTTTTTAATATTTCCTGATTTCAATATATGTCAAATTAATTGCGATGAAATTTTGATGCAAGCTTAGACATCGTTACAAATACAATTTCAGAGAATAGTATTAGATTATCCTTGTCGGTTGAAATATGGCATGGGAATTAATTTAATTGAGCAATGATGTCCTATTAATAATTTGTTATTTAAAGATTAACTTTTTAAAAAATAGTGCTACATTATGTTTTCATATTGGTGTTCTGCGTTTAAGATTAAATACAACTTATGCCAGCCAGATATAACTTAACATCTCACAAAACTATGTGTAATCTTGAATGTTTATTGATATAATTTCCTGAGAACTATCCACCAAAATGGCTGTCTAAAAACAATAACAAAGAGCTTAGTGACGTAAATTTATTCCTTCTACAGCTATACATGATGACTAGGAACTTTGTATTAGAAGTAATATTTGTCAAATTATAAGGGGACATTGTTTTCTTCTGATTTTTCAGCAATGCCAGCGAGTGACCTTTCCGTAAATAAATTGGTGCCTGATGAAGAGGATGGGACGTCATCATCAACTGCCACTGCCACTACAACAGCCTCATCTGGTGCTACTGGTAATATTTTAGACTACAGCAGTGACAGCAGTAGTGGAGAGGTAGGCAATAAATCATTGAGATATTGATTTATGTCTTAAGAACATTCCACAGTGCCATCGTCATCAGTATCATCTTTGTTGTCTTCATCATCAACATTTTTGTCATCATTTTCATAACACTCCAACTTTAAATATGGCATGCCACAAGGATCTGTCTTGGGCCCATTTCTTTTTGCCTCTACATGACGCCCTTGAAGAAAAAATATCAAAAGAAGAACTTAACCATCTTTTCTACATGACAACACTCAAATTTCTGTGCCTATCTTCAACATCTATGATTAGAGATCTTGAACAATGCATGCAGATCATCAAATTATGGATGAATAACCAGTTACAATTGAATGGTTGACATGTCTCCTATTACGAAAAATTCGTAAAACTGCGAAATTTTGGCTCCAGTTTCAGAAATTCATGAGCATCTCTAAGTCATTAAAACTTATTGAAAATAAATGTTGATGCCATACTACATAATTTTAAGGATTTTGAAGTTATAAGATTAGCTATAGCGGCTACAGTTTTTATCTCCTAAAAATTACGAATTTTTACATTTTCATGTAGGCAGATCTGGGGAACTAGCCAGTTTTGAGAATATAACAATAAATAATGGCATTATCATCAAATCTCTATTTGTAAAAAGTTAAGTTTTTGATGAGTTCTTGTCCATGGACTGCCATTAACTATCACTTGAAAAATATTAGCAGTATTTGGAATCTTTTGGATGGAAGACATTACAAAATTAATCATCAACTTTCATGTAGCGTTCTATCTCTTTAGAAAGAAGGAAGCATGAAACTATTTTGTTATTTAAAAAAGAAGTAAATTGAATAAAAAACAATATTGTAAATCAGTCTATAATTGGGGCAAGACTTTTGATATTCGTCATCATCATCGGCACCATCATCATCATCATCATCATCATCATCATCATCATCATAATTACCATCCTGATCACTATCACCATATTATATATATCACCATCATTAAATTTATCAATGTCATTATTATCTAGTCATTATCTTATAGTTGTCTTATAAATTTGATTCAACAGGAAAACGTTTCAAGTGAATCACCAAGATATGAAGAAAATAGACAGGAAGAGAGTGACAGTGAGGAAGATATTTAAAGGCAGTAATATTTGCTCAACCTGAGTGAAAGAAACGGGGATGATTACGAGTGAATACAAGTGTGGTGTCATGTGTTTGCATAAGCATCTGTCAGACGTGTGTGTGTGTGTGTGTGTGTGTTGAGAGGTTGTACATACGACTGAGTGCCTGAATGATGATTTTATTGTGGAGATTTTTAAAATGTTAAAATGGCGTCACATAAGGGCAATGGGAATGAGTGTTGTGCTCATCTGCCTGTCGTACAAGACAAAACTATTGATATTAATTATGACATGTAAATACGAAGAAAGTTGTTGGGAAAAAAAATCAATATCATTTGAAAGAAAATGATTTAGTGAGATGAAGTGATTGGTTTTAAGGGTGTTTTAGAACCTTGGTATAAACATTGCAGACCTGCCATTTATGAAAATGAAATCTTGATCCTCAGATTTAGATAATTTGAAAAAAAAATTTCATTTAAATTATATATTTGGGTTGGAGGGTGGAAACCTCATTATGGCCAAATTCTGATTTTGTGGCAAAACAATTTTTTTTTATTTTTTATTTTTTATTTGAAGAGTGTATGAGAGGAGTTGGAGTAAACATATATGGTCAAATATTGTGTGGTCAAAATCTAACACTAACCATATAAGTGCCAGATGGGGCGTTTCTGTTATTTTTTTTTTTGCTAAAACCCAACTACAACCACTCCCCAAGCTTTCCAAATATTAAGGTTATCCAACCATTATAATGACATAGGAAGTTATTAGCTCCATGTTTTTCCAATCACTAGTACAATAGAAAAAAAGTTACTCATTTTTTGTATTTTCGTTTCATTTTTTCAAAAGGGATGTTTCTGCACTTACCCAGTAAGAGTCGGATTTCAATGATTTCTGTTTTACTCACCATTGGGTGTTTTCAAATTAGAGTGGTTGTCCTTTGGAGTCATTAGACCCATGGAGCCAGAGCTTAATTCGGTTTCTGTACCATAATATGGATGTGTTGCTACCTTATGAATACAACACTAGTCAATGGCACTGTCCTTTCGGCAATGTATGTTTTCAGCTACCCAGGCATTTGGTAGGCAGGTGATCAGAAATAATCTGATATAAGGCATATTTTGACCAGAAGCACTTGCATTTAATTTGATATTCTACCCATTTAGCTACAGGCCCCCTGTAAGGTTTTAATTTTTTTTCTAAAAAATAAAGAATGAATTCTCATTATTTAAAGATAAAATCGACAGAAGGGAGGGCAACAATCCCAATATAAAATAACAATTTATATTTTTTATTAAAACTACATCTGAATTAAAAAATTGAAATTACAATACACATGTAACAAATGAAATATAGGTTTAAAAACTGAAATGAATGGGGCAAGCAATCGAAATAGATAGGGGGTTGTGTGGTGGTTGTTTATGTACAACTGCAATGATTAATAATCAACAAAAGAAGTTTATGGAAGGAACACAATTTAATAACAGACTAACATAGACTTAATTTTTGCACAATTCAACATTGTTGTTAGTGTTGTTATTTTGAACAAGACTTCAAATACATGGCAAGACGTGTACATTAGACTTGAAGAATATCAATTGATCTATTATTGTCTCTCACTTCAACAATGTGTAGGGCATATTCGTATATATATTTATATATTATTGCAAGTATTATTATTATAGTTATATTGATTAAGAAAGCATAGTTGAGTTGAATTTTACTATTGCTGCTGCTGCTGCCATTTTGTCCGTAATGGAAAAGCCTTGAGCTACATAGTCTGTTTATCAAAATATGTTACAATATTACAGTGATTATATAATCATATCAAATTAATCACATATGAGTCATATCATCCTTAAAGCCGCCCAAATAATTCATGCACATTTTCCTCATTCCTTACCTTCACCCAGAAAAGCATTACGTTGATAATTATGGATTGGGTTATTTTCACTTTCTTTTTTCAATTAGTTGATTTTTTTTTATTGTTGGGATTTATTATAATTTTTTTTTGTGTGTGTTTTTTGTTTTTTTTTTGCAAGCCATGTGATAATGATAGTCGTGTCACTTTCTTTAGGTTGACTTTCGTCTATGTAAAACTTGATTCATTTTATGTCATATTGCCTTTTGAAAGGTTTCATATGAGAGTTGGATTGTTTACATCATCTTTACTCATTTTTCCTAGATATGTTCCTCTTATGGAACAATTTATTTGCTGGTATCAAGCTTCTGAGCAATATCAACACCATCAGGGAAAATACAATAATTTTTTGTCTTTTTTCTTTTAGTTATAGACAGTAATACTGTTAGTCAGCTTATTTGAAGAAGTAGATAAAGAAGGATTATTCTACACCGTTCAATCTTTATTTCAACCAAATTATTCAATGTAATACTAGCTGAAGGTGAACATCCATCCAACTCGTTGATAATGTCAGGAAAGCAAAAATAATATGTAAAAGTTGAATAAAAGGAAGAATAATTATTTTGTTATTTTTCTTTGTTTTTTGTTTTTTCAGTTTGTTTATCTCACAAACCTATGATGTTCGCATGGGTGTACGATCCGATAGTGATGTCGTTTCTTCTTCTCTTTACTAGCCTATCCTAATTCTTTGGTTTGTGATTGTATTTTTGACAGGGGATATTTTTTTTCTGTAAATCTTCTGCCTGTTTGTTCTTGGTTATTTATAATTTAGCTTATGATATCTTTAGGTTATGATTTTGATTTACATTTGTACTATTTTTGTTAGATTGCTTGTTTTTTTGTTTCAGCGGTCTCTCATATAACCTCAATTGTGTTGGAAGAGACCTAAAGCAACAAAAAAAAAAAAAAAAAAAAAGTAAGTTATCACATCAAAGCCGTTAATTTCCTTGTGGAGGATGATGCATTTTATGAGACTGCATCTTGTATATTCATTGCAATAATAATTGTATTGAGAACTAATTGTGTTTTTATGGTTCCCTCCTTTTTCTATTGACGGAATTATTTTCTCTGAGATTAGTTTTGTTACTCTGTTGTGTACTATCATCCTGAGGTAAGATTAAATCTGTCATTTTCTATATTTTGATAATGGCTATACTATATTAGATTATCGAGCAACTCCGTCTTGAGATGCATGTGATATTATAAGTAGTAATAAACAAAAATGAATATAACAGCTTTAAAAAAGAACAAAATATCAAACACGGAACGTTTCAGGCTCAAAACCCTTCTTCAGCCAACAATAAAGATATAAATACATTACTGAATTCTGGATTGATGACAGAGATATTTTGTAGGTCCTCTCTTTAGATAAATCTTGGGGGAAAAAATGTCAAGGAAGTCCCCGGTTTAAGAGTTTTTGACAAGATGAGGATCATTTTACTCAATTGATCTTTGAAGGACTAGTTTGAATTTTCTGACCAACATTTTTAAAATGTGTTTTATCAGAGGAAGGCAATATATTGTAAAGATGACATTTTTATATGTGATCCACCATCTCAATCTAGTGGTATATCGGGATGAACAGGACTCTGAAAATTGAATAAGTTTTTGATTATAAAATTTCAATAACCTTTAAATAATGCAATGAACATTTTGTAACTTAAGAAAGATATTTAAATTTCGTATTAATAACCATTTTGATTTTTTTATCTGAATTATCTGGGTCTTATTCGCTTCAGCATATAACACCCGGTTTAGACGGTGTTTATAATCATGTTTATAATTCTAGATAGGCTCTATTAAGACTTTCAAAATTGTGACATTTCTTCCTCATTTCTTTTCTCCCATTTTTCCATTTCATTTTCATTTTGTTTATTTCGAACTATTTTATTGATTGTAAGGAATAAAATTAAGGGTTTTATTCTTTCCTACGTTATTTGTTCACCCAAATGTGCCATTACGAATGGTGAAAATATGATATTTCATATAATATATTAAAAATGATATTTTGTATAATTTTATCATTGTTGATTGACATGTATATTATTATTGTCACAAAGACAGAAGCATTGGATGATTAAGACTGTAAATGATGTTATATATTGTTACAGTTACATATAATTGATATTGATTCAAATTGTTTTTATTATTATTATAATTATTATTATCATCATCATCATCATCACCACCACCACCATCATCATCATCATCATCATTACCATTATTATTATTATTATTATTGTAAGTCCTCTGAGTATTAAAAGAGCTCTATCCTTTTCAACTACTGCAGGTTTGCGCTGGTTAAAAATGTTTGAAGTGTATGTCAGTATTGCATTTTCATTTATAATTTTTTATTATTATTATTGTTGAATGACTGACTGCTGTCATTGTATTATAATGGAAGCTGATATCGAATTTTTCTAATGTGACAAGAGCTATTTTGTACATGCACACAAATTTGCCTTGACCGTATCGTGTAGAAAAGTGAAGATGGCGTGAAGTATACTTTGACATTGGTGTTACTCTGTGGATTGTATTCGGGCAACTCTTGTCGTGAATGCATTTTGAGATAGACATTGTCTGATTGTCTGTCTTGTTTTACCAATTGTTATCAGATAGTAGGGCATGATTTCTGGTTAAGATAAGCAGGTCATCGTTGAGATAGGAATGGTTTTAAACATGGTTTTGATATCGAGCTGTTCAAATGTAGTATTTCAGACGATAACTTTTTTTTTTTTTAAATTAATATTTACTTTCATAAGTTTAATTTTCGACTGTATTTTGCAAAAGCAGGATATCTACATTTTTGCTTCTATAAGAAGCTTTATTTATTTTTGTTGTTGTCGTCGATGATGGTAGTGTTGTGGGTCTGTGTGTACGTATTTGTGTGTTTTAAAAAAGAATTATTCATAGGTTGCTGTTGTCATTGCAATTTTTTATTTGAAATTTTGTTAGGTAACGGTGACCTTTATAAAGGTAAATAGTCAACTTTTCCCCCCTCATTTAATAGATTATTGAGCACAGTCAACATTTTATTTTGATTATGCCAGAAATGATGTTGCCATATTCTTGATTAGATTGTACAATTACTGAGGGTCTTGTGTGATGGGAGATTGCGATAAGATTGGAAGGAGGCCATTTGTTTTTCTACACAAGAGTTTTATTTTTCGCAACACACTGTTATTTTAATTCAGGTGCAGATTTTTGTCATGAAGATGAAAACAAATTACAATTTAGAAATAATTGTTTGATTTTTATTTAAAATGGTGCTATGAATTTGATGACGGTTTGTCTTTGCTCTCGTGTATTTTTGTTTTGACGTCAATATATTGCAATATTTAAATCAAATAGAATAATAATTTCAGTCGAGAACATCCCAATGTTTTTAGCAGAGAATATCCATTCTCTCTCTTTTTTAAAAAAATAGATGATAAAGATGTATAAGAGATTTTAGATTTCAGCCAATTGAAAAGTCTGAAAAAAAAAGGTGGTATGCTGTTGTTTGATACCTTATCTCTAAAAGTTTTATTTTTATCTTATGGTCTTTTGTTCTTAATCTGCAGATTCGGGGGTATGAACGATTGAAGACAAGATAGGAACTTCTTCCTAGTTTTCTTTTCTTTTTTTTTTTAAAGTCCATTCAAACCTTTGTAGTTTGTAATCAGAATCAGTTTCATGCTTGTCTCGTTATAGAGAACACTTTTTGAGATTGAAAATTAGAAAATGAATTAAATATGATGACTAAAATTTAAGTATTTGTAGTATTTTGTAAACATTTTAGTCTTTCACTTTAGATGTATGTGTGTTGGGAAGGAGGAGAAATCTATTTCTATTTCTTGTTTGAATCAGCCTCTTTAGTTTGTCCTTTACAATGCAGGTACACATATGTTTTATGATATGATATAGATCAGAGGGGGAAAAAAGCAAGAACAAAATTGAAATCAACTTAATGATGATACCTCATCTGGCCAAGGTTGTGACACTGGGCGAAGTCCTTTGACCTCCCATGGTGGGCAGGAGGTCACTTGCTGTGTCTTCTATCTCCCTTATATTTTTCCTGAGTTGCTTTCCATCGTGGAATGGAATTGCTTGGCTTTGTCCTGGCCTTTGCTGGGGTCCTTAGCTGAGAGGGATACAATCAAATGTTTAGCATTAGTTTTGGGTGACATTTCTTTTCACTTGTAAATCATCTCTCTGTTATGTTTTGTTAGTTATGTTTTCCTTTTTTGGATATATTCTGTAAACATTTGAGTGTACTTGTCTTAGTGGAAGTCTGTGCTGGTGTCTAGATAGACTTTTAGGTGATCTCAAGCTAAGTATATTGATGGTATGCTCATGGAATCTACATATGTTCCCCATTCAAACCAACTCCCCTTTGTCTTACTTTTACTTGGGTGCTTTAATTGTAATTCTAGAATTTTTTTACTATCCCATTTTCCACCTTTTTTATTGCCGTTGATATGACCTAAATGTGTTGCAAGCGCCGTAAAACCCTTAAAAACAAAAGAAACATAGACAAAAAACAAGGTCGTGACATATTGCTTTTATTGTTCCTTGTTCAAACATAGCAATATATATTGACTCTGAATGCTAAGACTTGAGGGGGTGACCGGATCTTTGTTGTGTCATATTTATATGATTATACGTGATTGATTGAAATTAAACATCATCTTTTACTGTTGATAATTACTGTGAGATTTTAATGTTTCTGTCAAAGGATACTACTACGTGATTTTACCTCTTCACTGTTGCTAAATCTGTAATATATATTATGTTTTGACTGAGAACTTATTGTCAAACAGATATTCATTCTGTAGGACTGTACCAAACAAAATTGTATTGATGTCAGTTTAGTTAATGATATTTTTAAAGCTTAAGATTGGCAAAAAGAATTTGGATAGACTCACAGGGACGAATAAAAAGATACGGTTAATATGTAAAGTTTGTGCTGACTCCCATGTTTGCAAAATGTTCTTTTACCCAGTTCTGATTTTATGCCTATGCATATTCGTTTTATTATCACTCTTGAGTGTTAGATGTAGCTAGAAAATACATCTTAAACTTATCAAATACTTATAAATGTATTAAGTGCAATATTGCTTGTCATATAGCTGGCAGCTTTTCAAATCAAAAAGTAGTGTGTGTGTATGTTTTTTTTTTTTTTTTTTTTTTTTGTTGAGTGTGTGCACTGTGTGTGAATGACTTTTCCTTTTGTTTTGTTTTATTTTGCAGATAATTTAGTAGTGTAAGGATATTTTGGAGAGAAAGATATGATTCTCTTCATCTTGTGATTTTCTCATTACCTCTTTCCATTTTTTCTCGCACACTGTCTTTTGTGTCTGTGTGATTTCCCTTTTTTTTTCTTTCTTTAAGTTAAATATACTGTTGTTTTGTTTTGTTTTTTTTTTGTTTTTTTTTTTCTGTTGAGAATTTTGGTTATTTACTGGACATGTGAAACGATTATGTCAATTAAAAGAACCTCTATGAGAGCTAGCATATTGTTTTATATCATTATTTATATGCAGACTTGTATTTAGGTTTTGGATTTAGTTTTTTTTTTTTTTTCTTCTTTGTGGTTGATTTATCTTTTTTAATTTTCTTTATTTTCTTTTTTTTTTTTCTTCTTTTTTTTGTTGTTGATGTTTCTAGGGTCAATTTTGCCATCAGTTGTTATTTTGGGCAAACATCTGAGGAGTTTTTAGTTTTTGATTTGAAATCGCTAAGAATAATTTCTTTTTATCTCCTGTACCATGAGAGGTCTAAATATTTATTTGTGATGAAGCAAAAATTAAATGATTATTTTATAATATAGGGACTTATAAAAATGTTAGCGAAAGTTTTAATAGATGTCAGTGTAGTGTAAGTTATATCGTTTAGTGCAGGTTTATGCCCTGTGCATTTTTTAATAGAGAACATATACCCACTGTTTTCATTATCAGTTTTTAAATGCCCAACACCGACATTGTTCATACATTCTCATTCAGCAATTTTTGTTATCAGACATATTGTGTCTTCTATCCCCCTATATCTGTTTTCCAACTTGCATTCTGTCTTTGTCTTGGAATGTGATTACTTGGTTTTGTCCTGACCCTGGTCGGGGTCCTGGCTGGGAGGGAAACAGTCAAATGCATAGTTATTGTTTTGGGAGATGATATTTTTTTCCTTGTAAATCATCTCTCTGTTATGTATTATTATATTTGTTATAATTTATAATGTGAGCATTTGAGTGTATTCCTCTTAGTGGGGGCCGTGCTTGTGTCCTGATGAGACTTATTGGCGATCTCAAACTAAGTACATTGATGGTATGATCTTGGAATCTACATCTGATCCCTATTTGTTCCCAGTTCCCCTTTGCCTTACTTTTTCTTGGATGCTTTAATTGTAATTCTAAAACTTTTTACTATCCCATTTTCTTCCTTTTTACTGGCGCTGATATAACCTAAATGTGTTGCAAGCGCCGTAAAACCCTTAAAAACAAACAAAACAAACTGTTAACGTTTTGATAGATGGCATATATACATACAACATTTGGCTTTTTTTGGAAAATCTTAATATCTTAATTAACACTGTGTAGAGAGCGATTGCATGATGTATATAAAATAAATATATATATATATATATGTACTATACTATCAAATGACATAATGCCATTGTTTATTTACATTTAAACCTATTGAAATGTGAGGGACTGGTTTGGTAAGGAAATATTTCAAAAGGACAATTGATGTAAAATAAGAAGGGGGAAAACTGTTGATTTAATTGAAGTGTGTATGGCGATGGTAATAGTAAATCCCAGGTCATGTTTAGAACTCATGTCCCATTTATGCCTCGCATTGACAAAACAGTTTTTATTATTTTGGCCAACAAAAACTGTACTTCATATTTTTATGGATTACAATGATCCACCAACTTATCAAAAAAATGTTTAAGCCGAGGCCTTTCAGAAGTCTCTGATTTAAGACTTGTGACAAGGTAGGGGTCATTTTAATCTATCTATATATAAAGGAAAACTTATCTGGTGAAAATCAATAAAAAAGTGTTTTCTTAACTTAAATCCTCACTTTTTTATACATTTCAATGTCAAAAGTTGTGTATCAATAGTTCATATCAATTTTTCTCCTAATCTTACATCAAATGAATACCGCAGACAAGCAAAACGAATAAATAGATAAATGAATAAAAATGTAAAATTAATTTCACTAGATTGTTTCCTTCTTGCATAGTTATAGGCACCTCTTACAAAAATGCTTGCGACATGAGACGGGTTTGTTCGAGATGTCATACACACGAGAAATGAATGTATTTTGCCTGTTATTTTGCTTTGTGTTTTTCAATGAAATACTATGTGTTAGCACTGCCTTATTGAGTGATGATCATGTTAATGATACATATAAAAACAAAATGTTGATACTGTACATAGAGGAAAAATGAACATAACCATTTTCTGTGTGAAGATGACCAATTGTCATTTATTTGGACATTCACATTCTCGTACAAATAAAGAAAGCATACAGAAGTCATTTTTAGTCTTTGAGATTTTTTATCCATCTTGTGTGATCCTCTCAGGCCGGGGAAATGTTTGCCTTATGACTTTTGGGCAGAGATGAGGATGGGAGGGGGGTTGGGGGAGGGGGAAGGGTCTTCACATGAACAGATCCGTATTTGGGGGCGGGAAGGAGGGGTCCCAATAGGTCATCCATGTCGTTTTGTCTTTTCACTAGAACTGGAATGAGATCATTTCCACCTCTCCATGCTGTTGTCCCTAATTCAAGCTGTCCTTGCTATCCTGTTTCATTTCCCTTTCCAAATTTCAACCAATCTCACTCTATTTTTCTTCATCAGGGGATTCCATCTCAGTGTTAAGTTGCGGTGGTTGGAATTCCCATTAGGGCTGGCGACTGGGTGGGGTTCCTAACCTCCCATAGTGGGCAGGGGGGCACTTACTGTATCTTCTACTCCCATAGTGGGCAGGGGGGGGGGGGGGGTTACATACTGTGTCTTCTATCCCCTTATATCTGTTTTCCAACTTGCTTTCTGTCTTTGTCTTGGAATGAGATGAGATTACTTGGTTTTGTCCTGGCCCTCGCCGGTTACCCTGGCTGAGAGGGAAACAGTCCAATGTATTGGTTTTGGAAGATGATATTTTTTGTCTTGTAAATCATCTCTCTGTTTTACATTGTATTATGTTTTGTTTACGTTATATATGATTTATAAACATTTGAGTGTGTTCCTCTTAGTGGGGACCTGTGCTTATGTCAGGATGAGACTTTTAGGTGATCTCAAACTAAGTACACTGATAGTGTGCTCTTGGGCTCTACGTCTGTTTTCCTATTTGAACCAATTCCCTTTTGTCTTACCTTTTCTTGGGTGCTTTAATTGTAATTCTAGAACTTATTACTATCCCATTTTCTTCCTTTTTACTGGCGATGATATGACCTTAATGTTTTTCAAGTGCCGTAAAACCCTTAAAAACAAACAAACATAGAGCTGGCGAACATTGCATATGAGCTCATGGATTCTTCATCCGTCTCCCGCTTTGCTATCTGTTGTATCCCCTTTATCGTTTTTCTTATTCATGTGGCTTTATTTGTATTGTTTGTTCCGAAATGAGACGATCGTGTTTTACCTGGGCCTGTGTCTTCTATCCCCCTATATCTGTTTTCCGACATGCTTTCTGTCTTTGTCTTGGAATGAGATTACTTGGTTCTGTCCAAGCCCTGGCCGAATACCCTAGCTGGGAGGAAAACAGTAAAATGTATAGTTAGAGTTTTGGGAGATGATATTTTTTGTCTTGTAAATCATCTCTCTGTCATGCACTGTATTGTTTTGTTTACATATTTTATATGATTTGTAAACATTTGAGTGCATTCCTCTTAGTCGGGACCTGTGCTTGTGTCTGGATGAGACTTTTAGGTGATCTCAAACTAAGTACTTTGATGGTCTACTCTTGGAATCTACATCTGTTTCCCATTTGAATTAATTCCCCTTTGTCTTGCCTTTTCTTGGGTGCTTTAATTGTAATTCTATAACTTTTTTACTATCCCATTTTCTTCCTTTTTATTGGCGCTGTTATGACATGAATGTGTTGCCAGCACCGTAAAACCCTTAAACACAAACAAAACATACTCGGGCCTTGTCGGGTACATTTTGCTGAGAGACTTACACCCAGATCGACGGGCACTTATTTGCAAGTCCGATAATCAACATTATTATGGGTTGACTTTTTTTTACTGGCGCTGAAATGGCCTATTAGTGTTGCAAACGCCTTGAAACCCTTAAAACAATCTTTGCTCTTAATAGACAAGCCATCTTCAATGTTTTGGAGATGGATATGATAATAATGAGTGCATCCACTTTTTGGCGGAAATGTATCGCTGTGTTTGGGTGATATTAGACTAGACTCAATACAATTGAACTTAAGATTAACATCAACCGTTTAAAACAAGGTTCGGGTATTTGCAGGTCTTTTAACTGAACGCAAGTATGGCATTGATTTTACATTGTTTGCGGTGGTTTGAACCAAGACTTTCAATACAATTACAAATACTGATCTCTATGAAAAACCAGGGTCCAACGCCTGAGTATTATTATTATTATTATTATTATTATTATTATTATTATTATTATTATTATTATTATTATTATTATTATTATTATTATTATTATTTTATTATTATTATTATTATTATTATTATTATATTATTATTATATTATTATTATTATTATTATTATTATTATTATTATTATTATTATTATTATTATTATTATTATTATTATTATTATTATTTTGACATTGCGTAGTTTTTTTTTTTTCAGTTTTTTTTTTTGGTATCACTCCAGTTTATTCATTCAACTACAAAATCACCACAACAGACACATACATATTATCTTGTTCACATTTCACATAGAATCACGGTAAGCAGAATGAAAAAGATTTGTTTTTAGATTCCGTTTGAAGACTGGCAGACTTTCACACTGTCGGGGTAGGTTTTTTAGTGGTAAAGAATTCCATACTATTGTGGCCGAAAATGCAAACCACGATCAGCAAACTTTGTTCTTGGGATGTTTTTCTCCATTAGCAGAGAGCTGCAGATCGCAGAGATCGAGATGGTTTATATTCCCTTTCAATGCATTCAATGTATTCAGGTGATGTATGATGAAGGCAAAACATACAATTTTGTATAATATTATTTTCTCTGTTGGAAGCCAGTGTAGTGACTTAAGGACTGGTGTAATATGGTCCCAGGCTTTGTCCTTGAAATTGTGCGAGCAGCTTTGTTTCGCATCAACTGTAGTCTATTCACCAGTGTATTTGGTAGGCCGTACAGCAGATAATTATAATCCAAGCGTCTGGTAATAAGGGTATGGATACGTGTTTTACATGTTTCGTCATCAATTAGATTTCGTATTCTCCATATCATTTAGAGAGCCATATGAACCGCCTGACAGCATTTTGTGATGTGTCTAAGTGATTGTCAAAATAGAAACAACGGTTTCGAACCACAATGGAATTTTTTATTACTGATTCGCCGAAGGACAGTTGGTCAATGAGTATGTTCTTTCTTATTGTTTTGAATACAATCAGCTCAGTTTGTCCTCCTTGCACATCCGTGTTTTAACGTTGTCTAGACATGCTGCGAGTCTTTCTTTTGTTTCTTCAGTGCTTTTGTGGTCCAACGCCTGAGTATTATTATTATTATTATTATTATTATTATTATTATTATTATTATTATTATTATTATTATTATTATTATTATTATTATTATTATTATTATTATTATTATTATTATTATTATTATTATTATTATTATTATTATTATTATTATTATTTGACATTGCGTAGTTTTTTTTTTCAGTTTTTTTTTTGGTATCACTCCAGTTTATTCATTCAACTACAAAATCACCACAACAGACACATACATATTATCTTGTTCACATTTCACATAGAATCACGGTAAGCAGAATGAAAAAGATTTGTTTTTAGATTCCGTTTGAAGACTGGCAGACTTTCACACTGTCGGGGTAGGTTTTTTAGTGGTAAAGAATTCCATACTATTGTGGCCGAAAATGCAAACCACGATCAGCAAACTTTGTTCTTGGGATGTTTTTCTCCATTAGCAGAGAGCTGCAGATCGCAGAGATCGAGATGGTTTATATTCCCTTTCAATGCATTCAATGTATTCAGGTGATGTATGATGAAGGCAAAACATACAATTTTGTATAATATTATTTTCTCTGTTGGAAGCCAGTGTAGTGACTTAAGGACTGGTGTAATATGGTCCAGGCTTTGTCCTTGAAATTGTGCGAGCAGCTTTGTTTCGCATCAACTGTAGTCTATTCACCAGTGTATTTGGTAGGCCGTACAGCAGATAATTATAATCCAAGCGTCTGGTAATAAGGGTATGGATACGTGTTTTACATGTTTCGTCATCAATTAGATTTCGTATTCTCCATATCATTTAGAGAGCCATATGAACCGCCTGACAGCATTTTGTGATGTGTCTAAGTGATTGTCAAAATAGAAACAACGGTTTCGAACCACAATGGAATTTTTTATTACTGATTCGCCGAAGGACAGTTGGTCAATGAGTATGTTCTTTCTTATTGTTTTGAATACAATCAGCTCAGTTTTGTCCTCCTTGCACATCCGTGTTTTAACGTTGTCTAGACATGCTGCGAGTCTTTCTTTTGTTTCTTCAGTGCTTTTGGATGAGATGGGAGAGTATAACTGGGTATCGTCAACGTAGAGATGATGACTGAGACAGAAGGTCGTGATGATGTTGTACATCGTAAAAATATAAGGACCATGTACTTAACCTTGTGGATCGCCAAATTGCAGCTTTGTTGGTGGTGAAAGGGAGTCGTTTATGAGAACGCGCTGTGACATACCTCGTTTATATAGCATGAAAATTATTCTAGAGCTTTGTCTCTGATTCCAAAGAGCCTCTGCATTCGGTCTAGTAGCATTTTGTGATCCACAGTGTCGAACGCGGCACAATAATAAAAGAACAGTGATGGAAGCTATTTGGTCACACCTTATGAGATGATAGCATCCCAGCCCAAATTGCAATGACAGAATATTTCCTAATATGGCAACAGATATGTTGGGAGACCACCAACATAATAGTAACTACCCTGAACCAGTATCTCTCTACATATCAGAAATTTCTGAATTCAGATGAGGCCGAATTAATCCCTGAAGAACTAAGAAAATCTGCAGTGCCTTCCGAACTCAAGTTACAAAAAGATCTTGGCCGCCTCAAAACTCTGGCCCAGGACCCTGACCAATGGAAACAACTTAGAAACATGGATGGAGGAGCAGCTGTACTCCTCGAATTCTAAAACTCTGTTGCTGACTCACACAATTCTCATCAAGCGACATTCAGACTGAGTGGCTTACTAACATTATACACGTTTATGTGCATCCATTCAAAATCAGATTTAATTCCTTTATACTTTTTTATTTAAGATTTCGAGACATCACATTTCACATAACAAAAGCAGTAATATTCACATACTTAATAATATTCTCGTGTTCGTAATGTAAAATATAATACAAATAATTGAAACTATAAAGGAAATAAACTAAAACTAAATAATAAAAGACATTAAAAATGAATGGATGGAGATTTTTAAAAAAAGTTGCGCACTAAGATCGCTCTAATTTCTAAATAATAATAAAACAGAGAAGTAAGAGCTAAAAAAAAAAAAAAAAACCAAGAGAAAAATGTCTTTGTTTCGTAGAATGCAATTTTTAAAAATATATTTAAAAAAAAAACAAAAAACAAAACAAAACAAACAAACGAAAAAAAAAATACAACAACAAAAAAAAAAGGGCCAAGAAACAAACGAATAAATAGTTTAGTAGTCCTTCAGAGCCATTAGGCACATGGAGCCGGAGTGATCCCAGTTTCTATAACAAGAAACGGTCCTTGGGATAGGATGCTAGTTTTTCGAAAAATACTTTCAGCCAGATCTAACAGACCCAGCTACCTAATCACTTCTGGATGGACAGGGGGGGGGGTCAGAAAAAAAATCTCGACTGCCCCCTGGTCCCTTTGCGTTCCCTACCAAATGAGATATCGGGGTCCCTATAAACAAACGAATAGACCAAATAGAAAAAAAAAATTATAGAAAAAGGTAAACTATTAGCCATCTCGTACATTTTCATACATATGGATTTATTTCACAGCTTCAATCAAGTCACCTAGGGGAAATAATCCACCTCATCAGGGTTGCCAGTTTGGCATTTTAAATGCCAGATTCCACAAATCTGGCATTTTTGAAAACCGTTTGGCATTAGAAAAATCATTTGGCATTTGGCATTTTCATTTGGCATTTTCTTTTCTTGTATATTATACTTCAAATGACACCTTTTCTTAATTATTTCTAAACGCGTAAAAACAAACATCTTCACATTTCTTTTTCATTCTTAAAATCCAACCGTGGTGTAGTGGTTTAGCACTCCACTTAGTAGTCAGTAGGTAAATAATTACCCCAACAGGAAATTTAGTATAATTAAAAAAAAAAACAAAAACAAAAAAAAAAAAAAAAAAAAAAAAAAGAAAAAAGAAAAGAAAACACGCAAGCCACCAGGATATGATAGTAAATTGTCTATCAAAAGTGAGTAGTTTTCTTAGTGGGGGTGGGAGTCAACAGACTTTGGCATCTTTTTGAGTGTTTTGGCATTTTTTGAGTCTTCCCCTGGCATTTTGTTGAAAAATAATCTGGTAACCCTGCACCTCATTCACATGTATGACAACAATCGAGCAGACAATAAAAGAGAAACTAAGAACTTGAACAATTTCTTCAACTTTAAAGGTTTGGTTCTTATCTTTAAAGCTTTCTATGACATTAACTTGGCCACGAAGTGAAAAGGCTTGTTAAAGTAGTTTATAAACTCGTCCTCTTTTCTTTTAAAAATTTTTTGTATCTCCTTTTGTCCCTCTCTTCTACTCCACTAACTTCTTTCTTCTTCTTCTTCTTCTTCTTCTTCTTCTTCTTCTTCTTCTTCTTCTTCTTCTTCTTCTTCTTCTTCTTCTTCTTCTTCTTCTTCTTCTTCTTCTTCTTCTTCTTCTTCTTCTTCTTCTTCTTCTTCTTCTTCTTCTTCTTCTTTCTTCTTCTTCTTCTTCTTCTTCTTCTTCTTCTTCTTCTTCTTCTTCTTCTTCTTCTTCTTCTTCTTCTTCTTCTTCTTCTTCTTCTTCTTCTTCTTCTTCTTCTTCTTCTTCTTCTTCTTCTTCTTCTTCTTCTTCTTCTTCTTCTTCTTCTTCTTCTTCTTCTTCTTCTTCTTCTTCTTCTTCTTCTTCTTCTTCTTCTTCTTCTTCTTCTTCTTCTTCTTCTTCTTCTTCTTCTTCTTCTTCTTCTTCTTCTTCTTCTTCTTCTTCTTCTTCTTCTTCTTCTTCTTCTTCTTCTTCTTCTTCTTCTTCTTCTTCTTCTTCTTCTTCTTCTTCTTCTTCTTCTTCTTCTTCTTCTTCTTCTTCTTCTTCTTCTTCTTCTTCTTCTTCTTCTTCTTCTTCTTCTTCTTCTTCTTCTCTCCTCTCTCTCTTCTCCTCCTCTCCTCCTCTCCTCTCCTTTCTCCTCCTAATCTTCCCAATCTTATTCTTTCTTCACATTGTCATTGTTCTTCTTTTTCCAATGTAAACCAAACTTCGACTGAGTATTATTACTGTCAATATGTATACAGTAATACTGTATAGTGAGGCACGCTCTGAAGACAACAACCCTGAGATAAGTCTGTATAAAATTTTGATTAAATTAAAAAAAAAAAAAGAAGAGGACTTTCCTCATGTATGAATGGATTTATTAATGAAAAAAAGGGAGGCCTTCTGAAAGCTACTCGTGCTAAGGGAAACGACCCAAATATTCCCTGCACTAACCCTAAGAAGAAAATAAAACCTAGATAGTACTATCTAGTACCTCTAACTAGCCCTAATAGGAGAAACAAACACCCCAGCACCTTTACCAAGACCTATAACTAAAACTAATAGAAAAAAGATCCTCAGACCTCGAGCTATAGAAAAAAAAATCCAGGACTGCTTTGCACCTACCTTTCAATACTTCAACAAACAAAATGGCGGTTGATAACCAAAACAATGGTCATAATATTAGGACATTTTAACCTTTCACTAATCTAACAAGGCTTGTTCTAGGGTTTTTAAAATGCTACTATATATATTGACAAATTGAATAAATAAACGCCTGACAAAAGATCCAAGGTGAAAATACGAATTGAAAGAGATGCTAGACCGAGGAGCTTTCGGAAGTGCGATATTTTTTATTGAATTGAAATTTTATAAGGACTTGACCCAATGATTTAGTTGTCTTTTTAAGGTTGCATCAACCTAGAATAAAAAATTAACATTTGTGTCCCTCATTCGGACTTTCAAAACTAAAAACTCATTCATCAGTAACTGTTTTATTTATATAAATGGATAGAGACTTATTTAGAAGTCTAGACTTCAAAGAATTCTATTTATAAAATTGTTGCCAGTTATCCTCCTTCTCCAGAGACTACTATAAAGTGAGAAAACATTGATTGATAAGCATTTTTTTTTTCAATTTCCAAGAATATAATAAAATCATGGCTGATTTGCTGGGAAGTATTCTTGGTTCAATGGAAAAGCCTCCGTCAATTGGCGACCAAGAGCAAAGAAAGAAAGCCAAAGGTAAGATTAATATAAAGCCATTACCATCTGAAGAGAAAGAAAACTAAGAAGGGGGCCCAAAATTATGGATGATTCATAACTTTATATGAGTCTTGAAAATTGAGTCAGTGGTGAGATTGTACAAGTAGAATCAAGAAATGATATTTAGTCATTCCACACCATGGAGTCACGAAATACAGGAGAGGGCACTCAGCTCTTGAGATGTGCCAAATTGAAAGTGATATTGCCATGGAATTCATGGCTAATGGCAAACGTACTATGTGTGCATTCACCTGCCCTTCTCTTCTGCATATTGTGCAGAAGTGACACTTCCATACCTTCCAATACGTTACTTATATAAAGCACTGAACTCCTCTTCTTTATTATTCCTGTTTGTACCAAATAAAAGCCAGAAGTTTTTATTTAGTATTTTCATTCCAAGTAATTTGTTTTCAACTGTATTGTCAATGGACATATAAATGAAATAATGATAACGATAATGATGATGATGATGATGATGATGATGATGAGGATGATGATGGTGGTGGTGGTGATGAAGATGATGATGAGGATGATATTTCTTGGATTGTCATCATCATCATCATCATCATCATCATCATCATCATCATCATCATCATTATCATTATTAATACAATAACAGGAATACTTATAATAATAATAATAATGATGCTGATAATAAGAAAAACAATAACAGTGCTGATGATGATGGTGATAATAAAGATAACGGTGATGATAATACTAAAATATTATTATTATTATTATTATTATTATTATTATTATTATTATTATTATTATTATTATTATTATTATTATTATTATTATTATTAGTAGTAGTAGTAGTAGTAGTAGTAGTAGTAGTAGTAGTAGTAGTAGTAGTAGTAGTAGTAGTAGTAGTAGTAGTAGTAGTAGTAGTAGTAGTAGTAGTAGTATTATGTATATTGTGTATGTGTGGAGCTGGTGTGTGAGTTTGTGTCTTGAAAATATTAATATACAAGTAAATAAAAGAGAGAAATGATTGATATCTCTGAGAAAGAATTAATGAATACTAAGAATAAATCTTAAACTGGATAACCTGAATAATGATCAGTTTTAATTTAATCTATCTATCATTTTTTTGGGATTAAAATGAAGTATTTATTGCAGTTAATCCTTCTTCCTCCTACATACTAACTACTAATAAACTAGGCTCTCTCTCTCCAACATGTAATTTTTTTTCATGATGATAGTGCCGTGCGTGGCACAAGTCTGTCTCAGCCGCCTCGTCGCTCGGCGAGTGATAACTTATCACTGACTGAGTAATGAGCAGGCTGAGTGCTCTCTCCCGTAGTTTATTTCCCCCATGTTCCACACAATGTACATTTTTGTGGTGAATTTGTGGAATGTGCAATATAATTGTTCATATTTATATTTGATTTTTTTTTAAAAGGAAACAATACTAGGTATAATATGTGGATTTGTGACTAGGATTTCGATGATTGCGTCCACACCACCAAATTTTTCAGCCTATGTTTGCTTCAGATATTTGTTATCATGTTATTTTGATTTCTTCTTCTTCTTCTTCTTCGTTCCCATCACGTCACATGGTCAGTCCGGTCTGGTGAATGAAGCCCACAGTGGTCCTGAGGTCGTCCTCACTGCCGTACAGCTTCTTTGTGTATGGGGTTGGGTCAGGCCAGAAGGTCCTTCTCAACTGGTTGTACCTTGGACATTCCATTAGGACATGATGTCCATTTTCATTTTCAAGTCCGCAGTCACATTGTCCTGAGGCACCTGCTCTGGACATCCTCCACATATGTTCCTTTAACTGGTTGTGTCCAGTTCTCAGTCTGAAGATGATGACCTGTTCCTTTCTGTCGAGCACCTTGATTGGGTCATTCATGTTGTATTCTGGGTGCTTCTCTCTCCATCTCTGAGACTGGATAAATTTGGCCATTTTGTTAATTTCTCCTGTTGAGTACGTTGGGGAGGGTTGCTGCATGCGACTGCCTGCCTTTGCCAGTTGGTCAGCGATCTGATTTCCAAGTATCCCACAGTGTCCTGGAATCCACTGCAGTACAATGTTGGTAAACTTGCTTAGCTTCATGAGGTCTTCCACCAAGGCGTCTATATCATCCGCAAAGGACATCATTATATCCTCCAGAATTTTCTTAGCATCTGTTAAAATCACTATGTGTCTTGGTTTTTCATTTTCTGAGAGGATTTGCTTAACAGCTTCATGGATTGCATCTGCCTCTGACTTGTAGATTGAAGTGCGAGTACCAGTCGGTTTGCTGATCTCCTTTTGTTGACCATTTGTGTGCTCGATGTGCACTCCCAGGCCTCCGCACGTGTGTTCTTTATTGCATGAACCATCTGTATAGATTCTTGTCCATTTTTTTTCAGGGTAGTTTTGATCTATGCACTTCTGTACAGACTTCTTGATTTCTTCGCCGTGTTTTTGTTTTGTTGAAATGTCACCAACGGAAGTCTTGATTTTCAAGTGATTTTGCCTTTTCCAAATTGGTACTCTGATATTTGCTTTGCATTTTTGGGTCATTACTTCGTCAGGTTCGTGATCTTTTTCAATTTGCTGGGCTCTTTCAATAAAGTGTGATCTTTTCAGCCGCCTAGTTTTCTTTTGTTGCGCTCTAGCGTGAAGAGGCTGATCTGTCATTGTTTTCACGTCTGTGTATTGTTTCAAAATTTTTGATTCCCTTCTTTCTGATAGAGATGTAAGTCTTGTTATGGTTTCCATTGCATGTATCGGTGTCGATTTCATTCCTCCACTTATTATCCTCATGTTGCTGTTTTGCACTTTGTCCAGTTTTTCCATTTGAGTTTTGGAGCAGTTTCCCCATGCAGATATCCCGTATTCTAGTGCTGGTCTCACATATCCTGTGTAAGTTTGTTTCAGTATATCGGAGCTAGCTCCCCAAGTTGTTCCAGCTAGTTTTTTCAAGAGTTGTGTTCGCTTTACCCCAACTTTCTGACTGTTGCTGATTTGATTTTTCCATGTTAGTCTTGGGTCAAAATGGACTCCTAGGTATTTTGGTGCGTCGTCTTTTTCCAATTCATGGTCTTCAATATGCAGCTTTGCTTTTTCATCTTTTGGGGAGAGGCTAAATATTGTGAACTTTGTCTTCACTGCATTTATTTTCATCGCCCAGTTGTCAGTCCATTCTTTGATATTATCCAGTGTGATTTGCATCCTGTGTTGTGCCTTGATTAAGTTTTGGTCAGAGCTAATCAGAGCTAGGTCATCTGCGTACATCGACATTTTCACTCCTCGACATAGTGTTTCTCTTATATCATTTACATAGAGAAGAAATAGTGTCGGTGATAGTACTCCACCTTGTGGGACTCCATGTTTTAGTTTTGCTTCTCTACTTTTGTGACCTTGTGTTGTTACTCTTGCCTTTCTTGTTTTTAGGTCGTTTTGTATCCAGTTGAGCATGTTATGGGATACTTTTGATTTTTGTAGTTTATATACCAGACCTTTTTTCCACACTTTGTCGAATGCTTTTTCAAAGTCCACCCATACCACAACTTTTTTCTTTCCATCCTGAAACGAGTCTTCTATTTCTTGGGATATGTAGGTTACTTGATTTTCAGTACTCCTGTGTCTTTGAAACCAGCTTGTTCATTTATAAGCACATTATAGTTTTCAAGATACCACATCAGTCTGGAGTTGATAATTCTTTCTACCAGCTTGCACATGCAGCTTGTAAGACTTATAGGTCGGTAATTTGCGGCTTCATTTGCTTGTTTTCCTTCTTTCTTAATTGGGACAATAAAAGCCTTTTTCCATATATCTGGTATTTTACCAGTTTTCCAAGTGCTGTTGTAGAGTTGTAATAGTTTCTTTTTCGCTGTCTTTCCAAGATGGATAAGCATCTCATTTGTTACTTCGTCTGGGCCTGGCGATTTCTTTGTTTTTAACACTTTGAGAGAGCTTTCTAGTTCTTCCATAGTTAGCTTCTTTGTCATTACTTCATCTATGGCTTCCTTGAGTTCCTTTTTTTGTTTTCTGCATTCTTTTTTAACTCTTTTCTTCATTTCTTTTTCTATTGTGTTGTCACTAATTTTTTTGAACTGCTCCATGAATAGGTCTGCAGCTTGTTGTGGACTGACAAGTTCTCCTTCTTTTTCCAAAGCGGGAGGGGCGTAGTGATTCGGTTCTCTATTTAGGGCTTTTGTAAGTTTCTAAAGTTTATTTCCATCTTTTTCGAAGTTAAGGCTATGCGTTTTTTCTTTCCATGCCATTTTGGATGTCATTGCCATTTCATTTTTAAAGGTAGCTTCTGCCTCTTTATACGCTGCAATATTGTCATCACAGGGGTCTCCTTCAGCCTTTTCTCTTGTTTCCGATACTTCATTACTTAACTGATTAAGATCGTCTGTCCAGAGTGGTATATAATTTTTTCTTGCTCCCCTTGGGATACTTTCTTTTGCTGCTTTTAGGATGGCCTTTGTCAGTTCTTTTGCACTTTTGTTGACATTCTTGGTTTTACAGTTTATGTTTTTGCAGTGGCTGTCTGTAAGTTGTTCAAAGCTTTCCCATTTTGCTCTTTTGTAGTTCCATCTTGGGATAGTTTGTGTTTTGTTTACATTTTGATGATATAGGTTTGTGATGATTGGCCTATGGTCGCTACCACCCAGTTGGGGCTGTACTGTTCTATTTATCGTCTTTGCTATATCATCTGTGGCAAACGTAAGATCTGGGGTAGATGTGGTTTTCCACGCTCTTGAGAAATATGTGTCCTCATCTTCATCGTCATACAATAGTTGAAGTTTTGTTTCAATTTGCCAGTTTTCTACTGTTTCACCACGTTTGTCCATATCTCCATATCCCCAGCTTTGAGAGTGACTGTTAAAGTCCCCTAGTACCAGACGTCTTTCTTCCTGGATTTTTATCTTGTCTAAATGAAGCTCTTTGTTTGGTGGGCAATAGCAGTTAAAAATCAGGAGTTCTTTCTTTCCGATACATACTTTAATTTGCTGTATTTCTGATCGCTCTTGTGTATCAATCTTTATGCCTGCGGTGGGGTAGTCGTTTTTTACTAATGTCATCACGCCTCCTTTGTGATCCTTTCTATCATGCCTTATTACCTGGTACCCTCTAATGGCAAATCTCATGTTGTCCGTTTTGATTTTAAAATGGTTAATTATGACAATTGTTGAATTCGAACTATTTATAGTTGTTTTTTTTTTAATTGAACTTTTTCTGAGTTTGAGCTTCTGTTAAAGAAAATGGTTGAAAGTCTCCAGATATTAGGAAAAAAAGATTCAATCAATCACTTTAAAAATAAAAAAATAAAAAATTTTTAATGACCCTTTCATTAGATAAGTTTGTCTTATGTCCATTAATTTGCATTTTTTTTTCTACAGCACAAAAAGCTCTAATTGAAAAGCAACAGGAAGCAGAAAAGGCACGACTTGAAAAATTTCGCAAAGAGGTAAACTTAGAAATGACAAAAATAATTAAGGGCCCGATATAGTGTTCTTTGTTTTTAAAAAAACAAAATTTTGTTAATTAATTCAAGACAGACCTGGAATTTGAAGTGCTGTTACACCTGAATTCAGTACTGGGACATAATGACTTATGCCTATAACCTATTGAAGGTTAGGCCATATATACTATTTTGCTTCTCCAATTTCACCCAGCTTATTCCTCGGTGCCTTAGTGCCACTTTACAGTCCAGCATCCAGCTGCTTTAGGTCCCTTTTCTTTTCCTCTTTTCTGGAAGATTCCAGCGTAATACTCATGGTAAAAATCTTCAATAGTCTATAACAAGGTGCCATAACCCGTGTTAAGTAGGCACTTAAATGATGGGCTAAATCTGTGTCACAGTTCTCCCATTCACCTGTGTGACAGCCAGTTATCGTTTGTGAGCTGGATGCTAAAACCATGACTTAAATTGAGATATCTTGGTGTTTATTTACAGAATTTGATAAATTTTACACCAAAATAAAGGGCACTGAACGCTCTATCATTTGGTACAATTACCATTTCCCTCCTTAAATTGATTTAGAAGATATTGTAATGGAAAGATAGCTTCATTTTAGTGGGCAAGAAAATCAAGCCGTGGATCATCAATCATGAAAAAATTCCCTTTGAAACATAAATAATCATAAGATTCAACCATTTTCCTTTCCAATGATACCATTTTCAGCTATCAAAACTGCTTCCCTGATACCCTTTGAGCGTTCCATAAAATCACACTCATTTCAAAATCTACCAAAGTAACGCCATTTCAGCTTGGACTGCCGTGGTCAACGTCGTTAATTGGCTTTTAGCCTCGTGACGTCACAGTGTTTCAGGGGAATCCCCTTTCGCTTTTTCACTCAGCTGGAGCCCAGTTTCAGGCTGATTCCTATGGTAATTTTGGGGGTGTTTTCGAGGTATAAAAAATTGATTAACTCTGCTTCTTTATAGCCTAGAGACAAAATTCAAACAGTTTTATCAATGGGATGGTATACTGCATCATAGTAAAACTGAAATATAAGTGCTTGGTTAGTGGAAAGTCAGGACAGCTGGATAACTTAGTGGCTATTACGATTGCTTGCCGAGCTCTCTCTCTCTCTCTCTCTCTCTCTCTCTCTCTCTCTCTCTCTCTCTCTCTCTCTCTCTCTCTCTCTCTCTCTCTCTCTCTCTCAGCTAGACAGAGGGTATCATCAATTTGATCCCATGTTTGACTCCTGACACTGTGATCTTTATTTTCATCTGGCACTTCTCTATATCGTATATTTCTCATAATTGATATAATATAAGTGCCTGCTCACACGTTTTCTGAATTCTAACATTACTGTTTCATAACATTTTTGTGTGTGCCTGCCCATTCCCATTGAACACCTTTACTGATATCTGTGCGAGTGTGTGTGTGTATGTATGTGTGTGTGTGTTTGCGCACTTGTGCGTGTGTGTGTGTGTGTGTGTGTATGTGTGTTTGAGTGAAACTGTGAAACCACTTGAAAAAAAGTATGTGATGTAAAGCGCTTAGAAGTTTTGACAGGAGGTGCTATAGAGGGAAAATATTCTTTTACTTCTTCTTCTTCCCCTTCTTCTTATTATTATTATTATCTTTGCTGGTAATTTTTTTTCATATCATACATCTTATTCCATTTTCAGATTCAAAAGAAGATCCACGACTTCATTAAAGATGGAAAATTGGAAAAGTTGGGTCTAGAGCCGATGGACAAAGTGCTTAGATCAATTGTGTAAGTATTAAAATGAGATGAAGAAACTTTTGATGCAATAATTTCTATTGTGACCATTTATAACAGATTTGAAAATGGGTTTATATGATATCTATATCCAATCCAATCCAAAATAGTTGTAGCTTCATGTGATGAAGATTGATGCAACTAGGTGTGGTGGGATAGCGTTGATGTACTATCTATTTATTGGTTTTAAACTGGTCGCATTTTATTTAACTATGGAATATTGTCAGATTATTGGTTGCTGTGACATTTTCAGGGATGCTGTTCCTTGCGTGAATAGTACTGGGGAAGAACGACTGTTTGTGTGCGTTAATTTTGGAAGATGGCAGTGTATATGCATTTTCTTTTCTTCCGTGGTTTTTCAGTGTTTTAATAGGGGTGGTGGTGGTCCCTGTCGGCCCTTGAACAAGATATTCAGCTTTTGTGTCTTTTTCCTTTCAATAACAGGGGTCCAGTTTAATGTGCCATCATGTCTTTTACACTGTGTTGTCAGTTGTAGTTATTACAGATAAATCAAGAGGCCCTTCTTTGAATCATTTCTATCTTATTGATCGATGTTGATGTAATCGGGTCCCATATGCTGCTGCTGTATTCCAAAACAGGTCTTAAAGATACTTTTTAACACTTTTCTTTCACTTTTGCGGGGCATGATGATAGGTTCTGACGTAGAAAGCTAAGGACGTTATCGGCTTTGTTGTATATATTTCAATATGTGGGTTCCATCTTAACTTGTCGTCTATTGTTATGCCCAGGTAATCAGCCTTTCTTTCAGTTTAAATTTTTCATTGTGGATTGTGTGGTCTTTTTGTTGGTTTTTTGGATGACTTGACATTTTTGGAATGGAACTCCATTTTCCGTTCACTTTCCCATTCTTGCAGGTTTGCGGGGTCCTGTTGTAGAATGATTCCGTCTTTCTCTGATTTTATTTGTATGTATAATAAACTGTCATCGGCAAACAACCAAATCTTTTAACCTGAGGATATTTGTTCTAGCATATTGTTGATATAAACAAGAAAAAGTACCCTTCCAAGTACTGTCCCTTGTGATACTCCTGAACCACTGGCATTGGTGATGACATTTTGTTTTCAACCATTACTTTCTGTGTGCAGCTGGTGAGAAATGATTCAACCCATGAGTATAAATTGCCTGAAATTCCACAGTGTTGAGTTTTTTCAATAGGCTTTTTGTGATGAACCTTGTCGTATGCCTTGCTAAAATCGAGTAGGATTGCATAAGTTTGGCCCTCTGAATTTAAGGTGTTTACGAAGTCTGTGCAAGTTGTAATATCTCCGAAAGCCATGATGCAAGCCAGTCAGAATCTTGTTTTGTTCAAACTGCTTCATGGTAATGTGAATTATATGTTCTAGTATTTGCATAATAATGACATAAGGGACACAGGTCTGTAGTTTTCAGGGTTGGTCCTTTCTCCCTTTGTAGAGATTGGTGTTATTTGCACATATTTCCAGTCATTTGGAATTTTTCCATGGCCCAAGGATGTCTGGAACAAGAGTGTCTAATTATTTTCAAACGTCTTGATGCACTTTACAGACAGTCTATCCAGTCCTGTTGCTATATTTTCATTCAAGTTTTGCAACCCTTTTAGTACGCCTCGTTCTGTAACTTCAATCTCCTCCATTTGTTCAATTTGTTTGCCTGACAGCTACAATTGGATGAACTGTTTTGGTCAGAAAATAAAGCCCTGGGATGGGGTCTTTGGGTCTCCCATATTGAGTGGAGAGGTCACTCATGCTATGTCTGCTTTCCTCATATTTCTGTTTTCTTTTTCTAGGTTGCTGCCAGGACTACCAGAGATGTGATCAGTTCTACCAATTCTCTGTAGAAAACGTTTACTACTAATAATATTATTAATAATAATATTGATAATGTAATTTATATAGCGCTTGTCCCATACAATATAACTCTAGGTGCACAATATACCTGACATGCAATACACATTATAAAAAATTCACTCTTTCATATTTTCAATAAAATTTAAAAGATAAGAATATGGAATTATTTATAAAAAGGTAAATTAGGGTAAACATATTTTTGAGGTGACACTACAAAAATTATGTAATTTAACCTATGGTATATTATGAAGATTGCTCATCCATTATTTTTCAACTTTAATGTATTTTTAAAAAAATATAATGGTCAATTGCTTTCTACATATCATCTAAATATAACAGAAAGAAATGACTATTTAAATTTCTTTCAAAAACGGCTTCAGAATTAGCAAAGCTAGAGCGCAGATTAAATGGCAGAGAATTCCACACTGTTGGAACTGCGCTATATAGGGTTCTGTCTTTTAATTTGTGTTACCCCTTTTTTTCTGGTGTGCAAAAGATGCTGGTCACACGATCTTATATTACGAGATGGGATGTAATCATGAATAAAATCCTTCAGATAGAAAGGTGAGCAATCGTTTTTAGAGTTGAAACATAGCATTGAATTTTATAGTAATTCTAGCTTTAATAGGCAACCAGTGAAGTTCATAAAACGTAACTATGAGTTCTCTTTTTTTTTTTTTTTTTTTAAATTCGTTTTGTAAAGTCTGTAGTTTCTTTAAAAGATTATCAGGCAGGTTATTTTTATAGTTTTGTGTTGTTGACTGAAGAAGGGTTTTGAGCCTGATGTGATCAGCCTTTGGTATTTTGTTCTTTTTAGAAGCTATTATATTCATTTTTGTTTATTAGATTGTTTTTGCAAGAACTTTTGCAAGTATTTTATTTAAAGGAGCATCAATTGGTTGGTCGCTTTTGGCCCAATACCACCTGCCTTAGATTTAACTCCTCTAATAGGTTCAAACAGTCCCACCGTCTGACAAAAATTCTTTAAATCTGGTTTGGACGGCACTGTCCAGTACCGCATGCTACAAGAAAAATTTCTTTCATTCAAACTGTGTACTGATCTTTCACATACTCCAATTTATATTAACATACACAGCACCTGCTTACTATCTTAAATTTTATATGTGGTTTGTGTTATGCATTATGGTTTTTTCCAAGCCACCCTTCACAGGGCTCAGAAATTAATTATGGAAATGCAGCAAAATTTTACCACTAGTTAATGGTGGGATGGAGACTTTTGGCTGGCTATATATGTGTTTTTCATTCCATGAAGCCCTCTATAGTCATTGAATGGGATTGCTTGATTTTGTCTTGGCACCTGCTGAGATTCTTTGCAGAAAGGGAAGCACTCACTTTATTTGACTTTCAGCCATAAAGACATCATGATGGGAAAGAAGAAGAAGAAGAAGACTCTTTTTGTTATAATGATATGGTGTTTATTTATTTATTTATATATATATTTATTTATTTATTTATATAATTAAAGGGTGTCCCTCTTGGTAGTGATCCTGTGCATGTGTCTAGATGGAACCATCTGGTGGTCTCAGGTTTTAAAAACTGACATAGAAATCTTGGAATCTTTTTCTATTCCTTGTTATGATTGTCTCAATTATTCTTGGGTAGGTGCTTTGTAGTGCCTGACATAAGATCTATAATCTTTTGACTGCCGTATCATCTTGATAAAGTATTAAAAATAATATATAATTCCTTAACAACCAAATCCTTTCTATGCACTTAATGCAACCAAAACAAATATTTTTTTTTTTAACTTTAAAAAACTCAAATACCATTCCTTAATATTTTTTTTCAGATATTTTTATCTTTCTAATTATGTTTTGTAATTTTTTTTATTTCATTCAGATTTTACAGAGATAAGTTCAAGTATGTTGTGATATTCATTTTTTAGGTTATTATTCATTCCTAGATCTTACTATATTATGCAGAAAGGACATGCCAAATATTTCTCTTCAGTCTATCTGGTATTTAAGTGATATATTTATGTTTTTATTGCTCTTGTTGTTGGCTGAAGAAGGATATTGAGCCTGAAACGTTCCGGTTTTGGGATTTTGTTCTTTTTTTTTTTTTCCTTTTTGTTTATTACTTTTTACAGTCCACAACTTCTGGCAGCTTAGTATCACTTTTACTAGTATTCATTTTTTGTTTGTTTTCTTTCGTTCTGGAAACATTTCTAGACATGATGTGGCAGAGGTTGCTGGTCTGACCTCGTTTTCATTTGGACTAGAGGAAGAAGACAGATATGTGATGATGTGGAAAAAGGTTTGAGTACTAAAGTTTTTTTTTTGTTAGTTTTCTTTATTTGGGAGATTATATCTGCTCCTGGAGAATGTGATGATAGTTTTTTTTTTTAATTTTGATGTGTGGGTGACTTGTGATGACGAGGATGGGTCTGTTTGTTTTGCTGTTTTCGTTGTTAGCTGGTCTCATGGCAGCCTCCCTAGAGATGTTATGGACCTTGTCGACCGCTTGTTCAGGATATGTCCACAGCACCTGTCTTTGTTTATAAATTGAAGTTTACATTTCAATACTTCATTATTAAGTACTTCTATAATTCCAGATTCCACTGATTTCTCTTGAATGTCTTATTTAATGGGGACTCTAGTTTGCTTTTACAATGCCTGTTGCAGCAGATTTCCACTGTACAAGAAACATGACTTGTTTTGCTTGTTGTATAGAATATAATATTGTCATTCTTTTTTATACTCCAGGAATTTGCCCCAACAGATGAGGAACTTTCAGCTTATAGGAGAGGCGAGAAATGGGACCCAGAGAAAGCTAAGGAACTTGCAAAACAAAAGGTGTTGAGTCGTCTGCTATTTTGATGTTGTTTGACATTGTTTTTTGTTTTTTAATGATATATTGCAGATCTGCAAAGCACTGAAAAAAAAATTTTCTGCAAATTAAAGGTGCTAACTTTTAGACTACAAATTTGAAAAATTACTTTTTAAAAAACATTTAAAATTAACTGTATTTTCGATGGTTAAGCACACTGACAAGCACTTAATTTGTACATTAGACATATCCGTCACACAAGGAGTGTTAGGTTTACCTCAGTTACCACTTTATTCTAGATTCTAAAATATCACTTAGAGGGCTTTGCAATTAATATTGTAATTATAGAGGTTGCTATGATATAAGTAGTTATCCCAGTGATGATGGCAGACTTTAAACTTGAGTCGTTCACTTGATTAATTCCTTTTAACTACAAACCGATATTTGTAATATAAAAAAGGACGTTAATGTGCTTTGTTTATAAGTACAAAGACAAATTAAATCATCATGCTAAATCGCCATGCCCTTCTTAACATTTTGAATTTATCTTACCCGATACTGTGAAGTGTTTTTTATATCCAAATAAATAGATGCATAAATATTACATTCTGTCTACTATATATACATATATATAGATACTGATATCTAACCTTTATGCATATTGCATTAATCAGCCTCACACTTTGGTGGAAACTAAGACTGCTGCAATTTGCGAATCAATGATTACATTTGAAAAAGCAATTAATAATTACCATCTTGGTTGTGTAAATCTGTACTAACAATTCTTTAAGAAATATTTGCTAAAATCGTTGATTAATTTTGAATAGAAATGAAATAAAATAACACATAGCTTTTTTGTTCTTCAAATGATAAGAATTACTGTCAGTAACAGAACTCAATTATTTGATCCACCCTCAATAAATCGGGCACTGTTAGACACCATCCAGGTCAGTGGCTTGTTTAAACTCCCGATTAAGTGAATTTGACTCAGGATCATTATCAAGACCCTTTGTTTAAAAGCATCTGTTTGATATAGATGTAGTCCTTCAGAACCATTAGGCTGATGGTGACAGAGTTTATTCTGGTTTGAAACAGACAATAACAATTGCTTGTTATCCTTTTGATATGACTTAGTCCATCGCAACGCACTTTCTGCCAGATTTAACCGACACAGCTACCCAATCCCTGCTGGGTGGACAGTAGTCCAAAAAAATCTCGACTACACCCGAGATTGATCTTGGTCCATGTTTTGTGTGAAGCAAGTGCTCTACCAACTAAGCTATCGGGACCCCCTTCTGTTTGAAATAGTCCTATAATAATAATAATAATAATAAGAATAATAATAATAATAATAATAATAATAATAATAATAATCTTTATTATCCCATGAGGCAATTATTGTCAGGTTTCATTTAGGTTGTTTGAAGACAGAATTTGAAATGGATGATATGCCTTTTCAAAATCTATTATTGTGCTGACTAGGGCATCGTCCTAAAACTTTGAAACTTTTTCTTCACCAGGAGCTTCAAGATCAAGAAGACAAAGAAAGGCTGGCAAGCACTAAAGAACTGCCAGCATCCAACTACAGAGACAAGTATAAGCATCTGATAGGGGATGAGGCAGCCAAGGACGCAGCAAAGGAGATGACATCAAATACTTCTTATGGCATTGGTAGGATAATTGGAATTTGAATCTTAAAATACCCCCAATAAAGAGCTAAGAATGATTGAAACGGCATTGAATAAAAATATGTAAAGATGATTCTCGTATATGTTTTCAACAAAAAAAACAAACCCAACAAAAATGAACCCCTTCACCCCCACCCCCAGAAAAAAAAAGTAAACATTGATTACAAATAAGCCTTTGACCTTCAGATTTATAAGGCCCATGTACATTTTTGTGAATTACTTTTTGTAGTCCACAGCTTCTATCAGTTGAGTATCAGCATGAACTAATATTGGGCTCTTTTTCTCTGTCCAGTTCCGAGTACAAATAAACGTGACCTTCGCACCATAGAGCAAGTCATGGCAGATTCCAAAGCAAGGAAGAAACAAAAAGTGGATGGCCCTGCCTTGTCATCAGAAGATCAAGCCTCATCACCGTCATCGTCTCACCAGCAGTCATCTCATGGTGACCCTGTTGACGGGTCATCATCTTCATGACAAGATTGTATACAAAAGTTTAGGTAGAAGCATTTTGTGTAATTTATGTAAAAACTTAAAGTAATTCAATAGAGTATCTATCAAACTGTAAATACGTTTTGTTAATCAGTTGTTATTAGAATATAACACTTACTTTAGCATCTTGATTAAAATGGTTTAAAATATGTTGGAATTTTGTTTTTTTTTTAGGTTGAATTATTTTAATCAAGTATCAAAATTATTGAAAACTCTCAGTCTGACTTTTGAAAACATGCTCATATTTTTCTTTCTCATTTGGGCTCCAGTCTTTCTCGTATATAGATATATATGTATTTGAAATCAGTTCCACGATTTAGATATCTCGGTTTCAGTAATGCAATTTTTTAATGAAAGAAATCCAAAGAAGCTAAACTAACAAACTTTTGTTACTTATGATAAAATAATGGTAGAAGGTGAAATAACAAAACATTTTTTACCTATGATAAAAAATGGATAAGATTTTTTTTTCTATGCTACCTCATGTCCATGTCTACCAAGGCACAGTCTTTACAGCCATTAGTACCACACCAGCACAACTTAAGTAATTAAAGAAAATGACAAGCTATTCATATTATGTCATTATAATAATGATTATGCATCCAGACATTGCCTTGTATCCCGTATTGTGAATGATATGGTAATATGGTAATATTTATTAAGACTAATTTACCCTGTAATGCTTCATGACTATTCAGTGTATCTAGATACAAAATGTCTCAGGGACCTACGGATTTTGTTATTTAATAGTTGATATTTCAAGGGAAGTAACATCAAATTAGCAAAAGATGTCAGTAAAATTGGGTGGAGTCTTCTGAATTCCCATGGCAAAGTGGGTGGAGAGGTCACTTTTGTTGTATCTTCTTTCCCCCTATATATTTTTGGGGTTTTTTTGTTCTGGATTGAAATTGCTCAGTTTTTTTTTTCTGGGCCTGGCGGGGATCCGTAGCTTAGAGGGATGCAGTCATGTGTAAAGTTCTTTTTTAAAAATATTTTTAAGAGATATTTTTTTCCAGGTATTTGGAATGTATACACATTCATTCTTGCTTTCAAATTTAAATTTTTGTCCAGTGTCATGGAACTCCTGCCCCAAAGTAAAGAAATCAAATAGAAAAAATCAAAGAATGCACCCTTTGATTTATTTACAATTACCACAGTACCGTAACTCTTATAATGGCCCATTAATAAAAGCCCAAGTCCCCACATCAGAAATAAAAAAATAATGCGCACTATGGCAACAGAAACTTTTTAAATGCTTTATAATTTGTTCCCTCCAATTCTTCACACAACCTTGCAGCAAAGAAAATCATCTGGGTGGGATTCCTGACCTCCCATAGTGGGCAGGGAGGTACACACTGTGCCTTCTATCCCATTATATCTGTTTTCCAACATGCTTTCTGTCTTTGTCTTGGAATGAGATTACTTGGTTTTGTCCTGGCCCTGGCTGGGAGGGAAACAGTCAAATGCATAGTTGTTTTGGGAGATGATATTTTTTTTCCTTGTAAATCATCACTCTGTTATGTCTTATTATATGTTATTTTGAATGTATAATGTAAGCATTTGAGTGTATTCCTCTTTGTTGTTTTTTGTTTGTTTGTTGCTTTAGGTCTCTTCCAACACAATTGAGGTTATATGAGAGACCGCTGAAACAAAAAAACAAGCAATCTAACAAAAATAGTACAAATGTAAATCAAAATCATAACCTAAAGATATCATAAGCTAAATTATAAATAACCAAGAACAAACAGGCAGGAGATTTACAGAAAAAAAAAAAATCCCCTGTCAAAAATACAATCACAAACCAAAGAAGCAGGATAGGCTAGTAAAGAGAAGAAGAAACGACATCACTATCGGATCGTACACCCATGCGAACATCATAGGTATATGATTCAAGGGTGATGCTCCCATCCAACCACCCGATTTTGTGCTTGTGTCCGGATGAGACTTATAGGTGATCTCAAACTAAGTACATTGGCGGATCATATATAATATGTAAACAAAACATAATGCAGTGCATAACAGAGATGATTTACAAGGACAAAATATCATCTCCAAATGCTATACATTTGAATGTTTCCCTCTCAGCCAGGGTATCTGGCCTGGACAAAACCAAAAAGCTCATTCCAAGACAAAGACAGAAAGCATGTTGGAAAACAGATACAGGGGGATAGAAGACATAGTAAATGCCTCCCTGCCCACTATGGGAGGTCAGGAATCCCACCCAGTCATATGGAGAAAAAAAAAGAACTCAGTAGGGGATTTGTCCCATTACTTTTTGACTCACCTCGTAGAAGAGCGTTGTTGGGCAGAAATCATTCTACAGTAGCATGACACTCATTCCATCGAATTTGACAACAAATTACACAATTTCGTCCAACGCAGCATGCTAAACAAAATGTTGACGAAGTTCTGTAATTGTTTCAGTAAACAGGCGTGGGCAGGCAGGTCGCTTACTGTTGTCTTCTATACCGTACCTATACCTATATGTTTTCCAATTGCTTTTTGTCTCATGCCAAGAGCACACAATCAGTGTGTTTAGTTCAAGATCAGCTTAATGTGTCATCCTGACACAAGTACAGGTCCCAAATAAGAGGAACACACTCAAATGTTTACAAATCATATAACTGTAAAACAATAATAATACAGTGCATAACAGAGAGATGATTTACAAGAAAAAAATCGTCTCTCAGGGTATCCAGCCAGGGCCAGGACAAAACTAAGTAATCTCATTCCAAGACAAAGACAGAAAGCATGTTGGAAAACAGATATAGGGGAATAGAAGACATAGTAAGTGGGAGGACTTTTAGGTGATATGACTCAGTACACTGATAGTCCTCTTGGAATCTACACCTGTTCCCTATTTAAATTATTCCCCTTTGTCTTACTTTTTCTTGCGTGCTTTCACTTGTAAACCTATAAATTCTTTGACTATCCCATTTTCTTCCTTTCTACTGGCGCTGAAATGACCTAAACGTGTTGCAAGCGCCGTAAAAACCCTTAAAAACATACAAAGAGGAGTGCGTCCAGAAAAACTAGTAGAAATCATATAGAAAAATTCTATCTCCAACACTAATTTCAATCAATCAGGTGTGGCAATTAATCAACATTCAAAATGCCGCTTCAACTGTAGTTGGTAGCCCTGATATAAATGTGACAATTGTATTGTGTTACATATTACCATTTTTCTTTTTATATGCACTAAAATGAAGATGTGTGGCAAGCGCCATCTAGCTTTTAAAACCTTGTCATGGAATATGAGGAAGTAGTTTTGCTCAGGTTCCTTTGACATGGAATCGTGTGCAATTCTGTGAGTATTTTTAGGCCATTAAGGGGCGGTTTGGGTCTTAATTATTAGGAAAATCCTTCAAAAAATTGATTTTGAGATTTTGGTGGAAAATAATATTCGATTATCTTAGGGAGCGTTCACATATTACGTCATCAAAAATTTGCCCTTTTTAGACCCCCCCCCCCCCCCCCAAGTCATCACTTGTCATCATTGACCTGACCCCCCCCCCCCCCCCACAACAGATGATGACGTCATCTAATTTGATAAAAACTAAAAGATAACTTTAATTTCACAATATTTATTATTCGTTTTTCAAACCATAAACATTGATTATCAACGTTTGATAAAACACATTCAGACATTTTATTAATTTCAGAAACTGTTGATAATTTATGTTTTACGATACAATGGGGACATAAAATTTAAATTTGCAAAGATAAAATCTAACAAACATTATTTAAATTAGGCTACTTGGTGCAGGTGCTATTAAAAAAATTTCAGAAAGTGTAATTTAGAATAGTATAGGAGGCAAATTATTTTATAGCATATTAGTCTTTTAGTGGAATTAATTTCTGTTTCAATTTCCAAACATAAAATTAATTGATACTATTACTCATTCTTCAGATGAAAACTCCAAAATATATTTAATAAACTAGACACAACCAAATCAAATGATTGATGAAGAAAACTTTTCAGAATCAAAACTGAATGGTAGCAAGCAGTTTGAGCAGTTCAATCGGTTTTGATGATTCCATCATTTAATCAATTTTTCACCTTTTTGCTAATTTATTTGGAATGCCATTTTTGAAGCTCTCGCATTTAATAAAACAGGCCTAATTTGCCTATGTTTTGATGACATCATCTTGGGTCTGACCCCCCCCCTCCCCCATGTCAACACATGTCAACATTTGGTAGACCCCCCCTCCCCCCCTAGCTGATGACGTAATATGTGAACGCTCCCTTAGAAATAATATTATTATGCCATTGCTATTTGTTCGAGATTTCATGTTTTCGAGTTTTCCTTGTTGAGTATTTTACAGAGGATATGAGAAAGAATATGAGGGAGGTAAATGTGGGTGGTCTTGATAACAGTCCTATTATAATGATAACTCTCCATTATTGTGAACTCTGTCAGGGTCAATAGTGAGATAATTCAATTTCCTTTTCTCTGCATCTTTTACAAAATTATGAAGAGAGTTTTCACTGGTGTTGCGTTTAGTGCGTTTTGTCTTGTTCAATTATAGTTACAGAAATGGAGTGACAATTCCCACTGCTTGTGCTCGATAAAAAGTCAAAGCCAGCCTATCGCATTGTGGATTACACACTTTGCACACAATGTCATTTCCTACGAATTAGGTACCTAAAATCACTATTACTCCTCACTTTACACCCTCAGGCTAAAGAGATCCCACCTTCCCCACCCCTAATTGTCTCTATCATTTTAATACATAACAGTTACTTCCTAAGGCCCCAACGATACTGGCCATTTTGCTATGGTCGTGGCACCTCAGATTAAGTACCCCTCAGTTCAGCATGCACACACACACACTCACACATAATATATGTCACACACACGCGTAACACATTAACTGACACTTTGCGCTGAGGGGAGTGCAACGGCATCTTTCGTTTCCGTTCAACACAAACAATTCGAAAAAAAAAAAAAAAATCAACTGCCCGTAAGGGATAGGTATGTCCAGTTTGTTCAAGATTTCCGTGTTGGCCCCGGAAATTGTTCGAGATTTTCGCGTTGCCATTACTAACGAAATAGAGGGACTAAAACGGGGAACTGTACCGAGTTTGAGATTTCCGTGCTCGAGTGTAATCCCATTCCAAGACAAAGACAGAAAGCAACTTGGAAAACAGATAATATACTATAGAAGACGCAGTGTGACCACCTGCCCACCATGGGAGGTCAAAGACCCCACCCAGACAATCAAAATTAAATTGGACAAGTAAAACACAACATTTCACTCTCCATGCACCTTTATTCCTTCTCAATTTTTTTCTTCTCAAAAGGTGTATCCATAAATTAGCAATGAGTCTGTACAAAGTGTTTCATGTGAAATGAGAGATAAAACCCTATAAGAAACTACAAGAGAGGAAGGGAAAGATAATGAAGTGAAAAATATACTAAAAACCAGAAAGAGCTGCCAAACATTTTAAAGATTTTTTTTTTACTATTATGGCAATGTCAAAATTTTAATGGAGCAAACTAAACAAGCTGCAAATTCCAAATCGAATTGTACACTGGTCTATTTCTAAAAAAAGAAAAATATTTTCAAATGTTTGAAGAAATTGCTTGGTATAATAATTACTTCATGAATTGTTCAGCAGTGCGGTGAATGAAAAAAAAAAGTTTTTTATTGTAATTTATGTATGGCAACTCGCTCTGATTGAAATGGACAGAGTCTGTTTAATTATCCACAGAATTATTATACTATAGCTATTATACTGAATTCTGAGACAGAATAAGGGAGCCGAAGAGCATTACATGTGTCTAATTGAGTGCATAAAACATTATTTCACTTGTAATAATATAAGACCATTACCGAAAATGTATACAGAAATATTGAAAAAGATAATAATAAAGGATGTGATGTAACCAGAGAATTCCTCTCTTCGCAGCTTCCAAATTTTTTTTTTTTTTTGCTACCCTTCATCAATTCTTTATTAAATAGAATATATATAAAAATAAGATTGTTGTGGAGAGTAATTTCATAATGTATTGTATAGAAAATATAAGAAATAGCCGAAAAGTAATAAATACACTAATGCCAGAGAGAATGGATTTCTGGATACATCCAATTTAATCAAATGGATTATGCCAAAAGATGTTTAAATTTCTTTTTTCCCCCCTTATTTCCATATTAAATAATTTTTGTGAAAATTTGGTTTCAAGAATTTTGAGGTATTCGTAGTGAGTACATACATTATAACATAATATGGTGTCAAATGCCAATTTTGATCACAGAATTAAGTAGTAACGACGATAAATTGAACCAATGAAAGCCTGCTTGTCTTAAGCAGCACATCATTTTTTTAAATACACTTGGAAAATACAATTAATTCTATTTCACTAAAAGTGTTTTTAAATCTGAAATTCAGGTTGAATTAGTATTTAATTAATATTACTTTAAAAATAAATGTCTTAGACAACATTTATCTTTAATACATAAAATCACTATTTTATACAAATAAAGGCAGTGGCCCTTAAAACAAGCAGGCTCTCAATGGTCAAACTGTAAGAGTCAAAGAAAAGATCTTGTATTTCTTACAAACTTTTTGTAGTAGTATAGTGTCTATAAATTTTGCAGTCAAAATCTTAGAATAACAATGCTATGACAAGAGCCAAGAGCATTTGAATAAAATTCACATATATCGTAACTAAATGTCAACGTTGTTAAAGCTATTTATACTATAATATTAACAAAAAAGTATAGACTGCAAATATATATAATTGTATATGAAAATGCAAAATTAGATCCAGAATAAGAAGAAGTGTTATATGATTTAAGGAGGGGGATGGAGAGAGGGGGAAGAGAGAGAGAGAGAGAGAGAGAGAGAGAGAGAGAGAGAGAGAGAGAGAGAGAGAGAGAGAGAGGGGGGGGGGAGGGGTGAAGAGAGCGAGCGTAGTATTTATTTTACAAAATAAAAACTCTAAATAAAAAGGAATGGAGAGGATGGAGACTCCAAGCACATGAGAGTGCTTGTTGTCTCATTGATGTCACAACACTGTTCGTCATGTAGTAAGGGTTTCATAATCAGAGGAATATAACCCAAAAGAAGAAAAAACAAATATTACAAAACTCACATAAAATGGCAGAGAGAAAATAAAAAACATCGACCAAGCTACGCTAGAGCAGGAAACAATATTTATTTATATCACTAATTTCAACAACAAACGAGGAATGACAAAGAAAAATTGAAATAAATACTATATTAAATGATAAATTACAACCAGGTTTACAAAAGATAATCACTTTAACATGATGAGGGTGAAAAAAGATGTTGTCTCGATCTCCGAGAAATGGTTTCCAAAAAAAACAGAATAAGAGAAAAGTTTCCGGGATTCTTTACTTTGTCCAATAAAACCAATAAGCCACAGTAACTGGGACTGTCATTGATTTAGAGTTGAAAAACTCATCTGTTCTGAATTTACCTTTTTTTAATATTCTTTTATCGCTCAATATTGCCAAATCAAATTACTTTTATAACTAGGAGTCTTAAAAGTGTGATAAATGCATGGAATGTCACATGATTTTACATCAGAGAATTATATATATATACACACACATCGGACAATATGACACTGAACAGTATGATCAAGTTTGTAATTTCTTGTGTCTTTCCTTCCCTTTTTTTTTTTTTTAAAATCACCTTTAAAACAACCAGAAAGTATAACATGTAGATAAAGCACTGAAAAAAAAATAAAAAAATAAAAATAATCAATAATGGAATTTTTACAGTTTATCACAAATAAGATTCAGGTTATGTAAACAAGGGAAAGAAACATCAGTATAAAAGAAATTCCAATATCAAGAGAATTAAAGAAATGAAACACAATTTTTTTTCTCTTCGAATTCAAAGCAAAGGGATCTGTTATGTAAAACCCTGCACCAGCTGAAAATATTTTTAAAAGAAAAAAAACAAACTTCAGAGGTTTTGTTTCTTTATAAAGACAAAAGGCAAAAAAAATAATAATAAAAAATTACAAAACCCAACTGAAATGTCCTAAAACTTGCGTGCGTGATTCATGAGAAAAGCTTTTATTAGCACTCTACATTACAAAAAATATAGCAAGCACATAGTGTGTAATCAATTATTCATCAATAGTTACAACAGTGTTATTTATGATGTGTAAAATCTCATTTAAATGTATATAAATGTAGTGAGATATAAAATGATGAAATGGTGTAAAATGAACGACAAGGACCAGCGTTACCAATGTTAACTTTGTGATCCATCTTCTTTGGATGAGACATAATTCGTGACCATAGACGTGACAGATTTCAATCACAGACCTGCCTAGTTGGGATGTCCAAAAGTGGTGAACATGATTTTGTGAAATTGGTTATTTTCCGTTATTTGATTTGGAAATGTAGGTATTCACATAGGACTGCACAGGAATAGTGACAGACGCGTCAAAAATAAACACAAAAAATGTTGGTTTTTTTTTTTCGGGGGAGGGAGGGGGGGGTAACAGAATACCAAGAAAAGAAAATCTGTATCAATTATAAGATGCACAATTTACAGCCCGATTTACTCGATTCATTTCTTTAAAATAACGTGGTGTAATTCAGCTTGGAAACAGATCCACAGATAAATGAAATATTATTTTCATCACTTTCCTTCTGATAACATTTTTTTTAAAATCCGAAATTGGAGGAAAATGTCAAATACACGAAACTTGGAACCAATATATATATATTTTTATACATATATACTGACCAATCTGTAAAACTGGCAAGTCTGAAGTGACAGTTGATAGGTATTGAAAATGTATCACCTTCTCTAAAGAAATTACTAATCAAAGCCAATTTCAATGAGATTTCCTGAAAATTACGAATTTTTCGTAATAATTGGCAGGTCTGATAAGAGTAACTTGAGCTTTCACAAATGTCAAGGTCATAAAAAACGAGAACTTATTCAAGTTTTATCAATCCCCCTGTGAAAGCCACCCTAATCTGAAATCTCAATAGTTAACTTATTTATCTAAGAGTATTTTAACTGGGGTAAAATTGAAAAAGGATGTCATCGCTTCAATCAGGTGAACCTAAATGAGGATTATAAAAAGAGATTTTTTCTATTTATGGCAATGACCATATTGATAATACTTCATAAAGGTGATAGCTGAAGTTTTACCAGTAAAAAAACAGTAGCAAAGGTAGTTGTGGTAGCAGCAGTAGTAGTAAGAGTAAGTTGTAAAAGTAGTAGTAGTAATAATAATAGCAGTAGTGACAGAAATAGTGGCAGTAATAATAATATAAGTGGTAGTGGTAACAGTAGAGATGGTAGTATTAAAATTAGTAGTAGTAGTAGTAGTAGTAGTAATAGTAATAGTGGTGGTAGTAGTAGTAGTAGTAATAGTAGTAGTAGTAGTAGTAGTAGTAGTAGTAGCATTGGTAGTAGAAGTAGTAATGGTAGTAGCGGTGGTAGTGTAAAAAGGAGTAGGAGTAGTAAAAATATGAGCATGTCAATATATACATTATGATTAACACTATTCACAGAACCACCAACCAAAGCATTAAAAACATAAAAGCTGAATTCTTCTCTTCACTCTTAATAGTCAAAAAGTTGAGTGATAAATATACAGAACTATAGTTCATGCGACATGAAATATCATATCATATATATAAATATAAACATGAGATACATACAACAATACTCTGAGAACTTACTGTCATCCGCCATCAAAGTATTTTGAAATGAGTTTAAATATTCTGATTTCATACGTGTTATAAAACTAAACATTAAAATATTTTTGTCATAAAAATTGAAAACAAAAAATGTAATTAAAAAAATATCCAAACATCTACCCTACCCATCATCAACAAACCCAACCCTTCCCAAACTTATTACTACTTACCATATCTAATTAAATATATTCATTGGTGGGACTAAATATTAAATACATATTTAAAAAAAAAAACAAAAAAATAACAATGTATCTAAAACTTCTTTCTTCATAGATAATTTTAAAACGGAAAGAACCATCGTGATGTGTTTCGTTTTTATTTCTTAAACTGAAAAATGGTAGGAGAAAAAAAAAATTTATAATAAAAATTTTCAAAAATCATTTTCTCAATAAGAACGAACAGTCATCAACAAAAAGGTAAGATGGTAAGCACATAATTGGAATATTTGATTTCAAGTGATATCAAACGTGATCTTAATTTGGTAAAATGTGTATAAAAAATCCATTGATTTGATTACTAAAATTGGTTTCATAAATATAAATGTTTCTTTCTTGTAAACAAAAATGCAAACAAAACTTGAGTGAAATCTGTGGTCTTAAAAGCTATCGAATTTCAAGGTAAAAAAATAATTAACAGACGTGTATATTTGTTCATGATTTTTTTCTAAAACTTCCAAAAAAAAATCCAAAATCAGTTATGTAAGTTACTTGAACTCATTAAATCTTCCATCTTTCAAACTATGATAGATAATACTTGAAACTTTAAAAAAGACCATTCCTATACAAAGCCAATATTTCATTTGATCATAGAACATACACATTGTGATTCAGCCGACACTAGTTATGAATACAAGCATTCACAATTTTGTAACTCGATCCAATAAAATGGCTAAGTGGTTTCTTGTCAAATTTATACTGTTTGTTTTAAGTTATATCCTGAGGAATGTTGGCTTCTTTTTACTTGTATATGATGTAGTTCTCATCCAACAAGGACAGCAATATGAGACTCGTATTTGGAGAATTCAAGATGCCCTAAGATATGACGATATCTGCAAATGAAACAAACAAATATACCAAGTTTATTGAACAATCATGAGACTGAAATCAGCCAGGCAAAAATTAAACAAAATTATGGTAAATGGCTTCTTGACAATAAAATACACAATTATCGTGAAAATCATCATACGGCCACTGAAATGCTAATCCAAACACCTTTGCTTTTGTTTGTTTTTAAGGGTTTTATGGCGCTTGCAACACATTTAGGTTATATCAGCGCCAGTAAAAAGGAAGAAAATGGAATAGTAAAAAGTTCTAGAATTACAATTAAAGCACCCAAGAAAATTTTGTTTGTTTTTTAAGGGTTTTACGGCGCTTGCAACACATTTAGGTTATAGCAGCGCCAGTAAAAAGAAGAAAATGGGACAGTAAAAAGTTCTAGAATTACAATTAAAGCATCCAAGAAAAAGTAAGACAAAGGGGAACTGGGAACAAATAGGGATCAGATGTAGATTCCAAGAGCATACCATCAATGTTCTTAGTTTGAGATCACCAATAAGTCTCATCAGGACACAAGCACGGCCCCCACTAAGAGGAATACACTCAAATGCTTACATTATAAATTAGAACAAATATAATAATACATAACAGAGAAATGATTTACAAGGAAAAAAATATCATCTCCAAAAACAATAACTATGCATTCAACTGTTTCCCTCCCAGCCAGGACCCCGACCAGGGCCTGGACAAAACCAAGAAATCTCATTCCAAGACAAAGACAGAATGCAAGTTGGAAAACAGATATAGGGGGATAGAAGACACAATAAGTACCTCCCTGCCCACTATGGGAGCACCCAAGAAAAAGTAAGACATAGGGGAACTAAGAACAAATAGGGATCAGATATAGATTCCAAGATGTACTTCGTTTGAGATCACCTATAAGTCTCATCCGGACACAAGCACAAAATCCAACAACGAGGAACACATTCAAATGCTTACATTATACATTGAAAATAACAAATATAATAATACATAACAAGAGAGATGATTTACAAAGACAGAAATATCTCCCAAAACAATAACTATGCATTTGACTGTTTCCCTCCGAACCAGGACTCCAGCCAGGGCCAGGACAAACCAAGTGATTTCATTCCAAGACAAAGACAGAAAGCATGTTGGAAAACAGTTATAAGGGGACAGAAGACACAGTATGTACCCCCCTGCCCACTGTGGGAGGTCAGGAACCCCACCCAGCCACACACCTTTAAAATGTGAAGGGTGCGCTTAGATTAGGTACTTTGGTAAAAATCCATTTGGCACTCCAGCAGTGAGCTGATAAATGGCAGGTTTTTTTTACTTTTGAGAGATGGGTCTCAGAAAAAGTTCCATAGATTTTTTGTTTATTAATGAATTTTAATGATATATGACTTATTTTCCTCAGTGGGAATTACCCTATTGGTGTTGTTTATGTTTAAATCAATGCCAATTTAGTATATCTTTTGATCGTGGATAAAATAGGGAATAGTTTAGCTTTGATAATTAAAATATTAGAAATTTGTAAATCAAAATTCCATTGACGGCACGTGATTTAACATCTTAACAGGACAAAGTTGTATACCGCATTCCTGAAATTCGTTGCAGCAAAGTCCTTACTCAAATCCTAGCGGCCATTTTAGGCCATTTTTAAAATCCAAATGGTGGAATTGCAACAATTTCAGGTCACAAAGTCCGTTGGATAATAACAAAGGCAAATAGAAGGACAGTTTTCAACCTTTAAACCAAAATAACTTTACTTCTGCTCATCTGATTTTCAAAATTTTCGTATCATTAGAATCGTGTTGAAAAGCACTTTATAATGATATAGGTTTCATTGAGCTCAACCCAACTTGAATTTTTCAAAGAACCTACTTTCATATACGGTATCTAAAATTAAATTCAAAAGTTTATTTTAGCAATTGCCAATATGAATTAACATATCAATAAAATACATGTAAAATAATGTCTTTTTGATATATTTATGATATTTAATTTAAGTTTTTAGAATTGGCTCTATAATCATAGAAAACCTTAAAAAAAAACAACAAAAATCGAAACGAGTGGTAAATAAAGACACAAAGAAACAATAATGCAAATTTGATGGACTTTGAGATCTGTTAGTTGTCTCTGGAATTTAAAGTCTGCAATATGACTTACCTTAGAAGCTGGTGTGGTCCCATTCCAAGTCTCCATTGGGTCCCTTACCCCTGTTGGTGTTGTCATCGTCATCAGTACTGTCCCCATAGTCACCCTGCATGCTGCTTTCCTCATCGTCTTCACTGTCACTCTCTTCTGGGAAGGTGGGGTGAGCACCATCTTCATATTCAAACATTTGCTGTGGAAACGTTTAAAAATGTGTTTAAAAAATATCACTAATGATTTGATATGGCCAACAAAATGATGAGTTTTGTTCCTGAAATGAAGCTATCAAGAGCTTGCAAGTTTGTTTTTTTAATGTGTTCCAAGGACTTTACAGGGATTCCAAAGCGAACAGGACCAATGAGCACGTATGTCACTATACATCCATTTTCTGTAATTCTAGAAAAACTCAATGAAGAAAATTGAACACCTAAAATTCAAATGAAAATATTTTGGCATGCTGATTTTTACAAATTAATGAGGGAGAAATCAGTTTAACATGACTTCTCAAATTTTCGTTTTGAATCCCTTGATGTCCAATATTTGAGACGCATCCGAATCCTCATTAACCTTGACATGAATGCTCATGCTCCAGTTCAATATTTAATAGCCAAGTAGCTTGTAATCCCATTTAAACAAAGCGATTCCCTTTAAGAGGCAATATCTAAAATTGAGAAGTTCAATTGTTATAACAAAAAATCTTCATAAACCTGGACCTGGTAATAACATGTCCTTCACATTGAGAGTTGTTAATCCACAAATTCTTGTTAGAGGCAAGAATTGTCAGATTATTTTATTGATGCCTTTCTTTTTATTTATATTTTATGTTTGTTTTGTTTTGCTTTTCGTTGTAAGGTAATATGTTGTACTAATTTTCTGTCAAAATGTTGGAATACAGATATTTTGAATATCCTGACATGTTGGCTATTGAAATCACATTGTTGTCAACATTAATATTTTTAAATTGTTTTAGTTTAAATAAATCTCTGAAACAAATTATTTTTACGAGTCTTTAAAATAAAAAGTGATTTGTGCTGTAAAGCTTCAAATCTGAAGACACTGTGCACTATAGTAAAATCTATATCATTGGAAACTTGGCTCTTTAAACTGTACAAAGCCCTTTAGCGGCTATGTGGTATGACACTCGCTTTCGGATTGGAAGGTCTTGGGTTTGAGCTTCGCTCTGGCATAGTTGAGATCTTGGAAAAGCTCTTTACTCATGTTCTTTTGCTGTACTTGGGTGTAAAGTGAGTACCTGGCCACCCACAGCGTCTTTGTCGGAAAAAATTATTTGTAATATCGCCCAACAGGCATCAATATCTTGTTCTCTATGTTACATGTTGCTGTTGGTCCGGGACCCTTTGTAAAGCGCTTTGAGAATGTTAAGTGGATATTGCACTATACAAAAGCTAAGTTTTTTTTAAAACTGGATGTTATTATCCCTACCTCCTGCTCCATTGGATTTACAATAATGTTGAGTCCAGAGTTGTCCCATTCCATCTCCTCCTTCTCGTCCACCTGAACCACCTGGGTGCGTCTATGGGCTGCCCGAATACGGATCACACCCATCACTATCATGAAGAGCAGGAAGCCCACACACACCACGATGATGGCGACCATGCCCAAGTCTAAAGGGGAAATGAATTGATGTAATATTTAAGGCTTTACAATGAAAATTGTGGGAAAAATCTATATCTTATTTGTAAATCATCAAATTGTCTTTAAATGATTACTTTTTATAATATAGAAAGACTATTTAATTCCATCTCTTCATGACTGAAAAAAAAAGTGAGTCATTCAATTTTATGATCTAGTTCTGCCTTTTCCTTTAAACCCCATATTTATCTTGTTAGAGCCACTGACATATTAATTTTCACAGACAGTATATACAGTGATGCGACATAGGCTTGTTTTTGGTGAAAACTTTTATAATGTCACTAAATTTATATCCTAACCGAAAAGGGGTTAATTGGCTTCAGAATAAGTTAGTTACTTACTGGAGCTGGCAGTAACAGAGGTGTGGATTGTGTCGTGATTAGAGTGGGACAGAGACTGACGTACACCCTGGGTGTCTTGCTGGACATTGGCAGGTTGAGGGACAGGGGGGCTGTTGTCTGTGTACTGATGAACAGCTACCAGCTGGTGACAAGATTATGAAACAGAAAGAACGAGTTACAATAATGCATTTCTTAGACTCAAATAATAATATCTTTACTGAAAAAATAAAATTTGAAAAGTATTTGAAAACATAAAATAGCCATTAAATTGTAAACTGGTAATTGCTCCATACTCGGGTGATAATAAAAAGAAAAAAATTCATTCATTTTACACATACACACACTCACACCTATAAAATAAGCACATATTATGTATGAAACCATATCATGATCAACAACAATAACGCCACATTACATTGTCACATTTGAGATCTTAGCAAAATGCCCAATGTGACGGTTAGGTATAAGAAAGAAAAAAAAAAAAAAAGAGATTTATCATGAATTTAATCCAGTTTGTGCTCATTATTAATTCAGAGTTCGACAATAAAGTGAGGTTTCATTCAAATTGATAATATAATGAGAGCAAGCTGTCCTTACCCTTTCAATAAATTTGGTGCTGATAAAACGCTGGTTCTGACTAGAGCAATAAAGAGTTAGAGTCCTGTTTGCAAGCTTCTCTGGTTTGCTGTGATAGTAGTGAATGTTGCGGATCACATTTTCGTAATTGGGAATGGTGTCAGCATCTAGAAGATAAAAACATAGAACAATACATTTCAAATAAGTTAAATATTATATTGAAAAAATTAATGATAAGTTGTCTAGTTGCCACTGATATCGGCAACTTAATATTTTAAAGTGTTGTTCACTAAGAAGCATTTGCAGGTGAACCATACAATCATTGGAATCTGTCAAAAGTGTTTTTAAAAAGTGGAATAAGAGGGGTATGGCAGTGACCACTTGTTTCAAAACAATATTATGTCAGGGTGACCATGATGCTTAAATTTGAAGTTTAAGTTTTATAGAACTGGAATTAAAATAATTGCCTTCATTGAGGAGAGTGAGTTGAATAACAAACTTTTTTTTTAAACTTAAAATTTTTTATTAAAAAAAATTAATTTTGTCACCTAATTCATTCTACTTAATACCAGGTTGGCAGGGCGGGTCACCTTTGACACTATTATGATTCCCCCCAATGAATTGTGAAAGAAATCATCTTTGATGAGTATGTTTTATTTGGACAAAAAGCATCTGCTACCACCCCCACCCCCTTCTAGCACATACACAAAATCCGATTGAATGAAAAGTTAATCTTAACGTCATTTTTCATTTTTTTAAATCATTTTGTTTCACCAAAATCACTGGCAACTTACTTTTAATCACGACTCCGTCATTTGTCTCCCTCCAATCAAGGCCCAGCAGCTCCATTTGTTTGGCTGGCAAAGATAGGTGTTCAATCAACAGATTCATTGGTGGATCAGCTTTCACATGGCATTCATCAATCATGAAATCGTTGTTCTTTGTCTCTTGTGGTTCTAAAGAGGAAAAATAAAGTATTGATGATTCAGAATCATAATGAAATTCAATCATCATTTAGATTGTGGTGGAATCCAACAACGCTTCAATCTGTTTGCATATTGGTCTTGTTCAAAATGTAGGAATATCAAACAAGAACAAAAACCAAAAATCAAGTTTTAAAAATAGAAAAAAAAAAAAAAATCAGTAATAAAAAAAATGAAAATAAAAAACAAAACAAAAATACAAAACAACCAACAATTCAGAAACTTTATATCATTCTTAAATGAAACAAAGAGGCTAATGACAGTAAAGCGTTAACTTTTCGTCTTGTCAACCTTTCATTATAAGTTGAAACAAGCCACTATTAATACTTTGACTACAAACTAGCATGCCAAAAGAAATTGGATGGGTGAAATTGTTCTAGTTTCACTGTCACACGCCATGATTTGCAAGACAGTAAATGAATGTTGTGATACAGCAATCCCATGTCATGTATAAAGTTATCTCCCTCAACACATCAATAAAGTAAAGAAACAAGAAAGTTCCCTTTTTCCATCGTCAAAAGGAAATATTGTCTTGGGGTCTATTCCAAGGGAAGACTGGAATAACCCAGGTGTCTGCCATATCACAGCACCACAAATTGAATTAGGGAGAGACTTTTTTCCTGAAAACCACATAATGCGATGGATATTCGAACTAGGTATCTTTCGGGTGCATGGCAGTCCATACTACTAAGCCACTAAGCCAAACAAATCACAAAAGAAAAACAAAATCAACAAAATAAAACTCACGTTGTAACAGAGTTTTAGACAATTTCTGTGCAAGTTTCGAAGCTCTCCTGCCATTATCTTCTTCTTCCTCATCCATTTCATCTTCAGGTGTCTGAGGTTGAGCAAAAATGTGAATGTCATGGAAGATTCTTAAACCCCTCTCAAATTCATAGACCATACGAGTTAGGTTGGAGTAGCCGGTGATGACAAACATTGGTTGTTGCTGTTCCTGAACTAAGATTTTTTTCTCCAATAAAGGCAAGACAATGGTCTGTCCCTTACAGCTGTGAATAAAAAGTGAGATATTAAGTATACGAAAGCCTGAAAGAAAAGAAAATCATCCTTAAATTTTGGTAAAATAATAAGAAAAGGAATTTAGATCAAAGCAACTAGTGTGGGCAAGAAGTTCTGAAGGAATAAGATGAAAATGTTATTAACAGCAAAGGAACATGGAGTTTTTGTTATTGAATGATAAGCTGTTCAATGATTAGAGATTTACCTAATAATAATATCTTGCAAAATTGATAAAAAATGAATGTAATAACAATAGCTTGGGGAAGGAAATCATCCAAAGTCAATTAACATCAATGCCAAAAGGAATTAAGTAAAATAATAATTAATGAAAATTTATAATACTTCAAAGAGATATTATTTTTTGAGTTATGACTTTTATTGTGAGTCTGATATCATGGCAGATAAGTAAATGAAAGCAATTTCAAAAAATGCTTACATGATTGAGGTTTCTATGTTGAGGGTCCTGTACCCAGGAGTGGGATAGTTACGAGAGTTTACATAGGCCACCTGTCCCATGAGTCTGTTGACTTCCTCAACACTGCGGCTACTGATGGTGAACTCAGTCATGTCATTGTTGAAGCTCACACTCTGTGTAAGTAAAACAAGTCAAGAAGTTACAAGTTAAAAAATACTCTTTTAAACAATTTTATAAACTATCTTGACGTGAGATAGATTGGTACAAACTAATACAATCAGGTAAGCCTAACCTTAATCTTAACTTAATTCTAAGGGGGGGAATGGGTCAAAGGCCAGCCTAATTCCAAAATGAAAGGGGCAGTGGGAGCAACACAAAAACACAACAACAAAACAACAAATTAGACCATAGAAAAAGAAAAAAAAATCAGCAAAATGAAATAGTAAGCTTACTGTTCCACTGGACATGTCGTTGATGGCATGGAAGTCGAGGTTCTCCTTGCAGTGATTGAGGCATTTGATGACACGGTCACTCTCAGTCTTACCCTTCAGAACGAATAAACCTGCCATGTAGCCCTTATAGTAATTGGCAAAAGTATTGGCACGGCCTGGATGACAAAAAAAAACAAAATTGATTCACAACAATAATAGAAATCTGAAATTCATTATTACAATGTCCTCTGAGACCAAATACGAGCACAAATCTTGGTACTCATTTCATGCATAAAATCTGCAACACGATTCCACAATTTAGAGTCTTCAATATTATCTGAGGCTTAAAAAAAAAATAAGAAGAAAAAAAACCCCCAAAAAACCCCAAAACAATCAGCTGGTTTCATAACGCATTCAGATTAACATTTTACTCTACACAATATTAACTTAAATCTTAAAAATGCATGAATAAATTAAACATCTAATGATCCAATATGAATGAGATGGAAATATTGTAGACTCTTTGTTGATTACATTTTGATTATAAAGCAAATTTGGAATGGATCTTATTTGACACTATTTATTTTTTTTCTCATTCGAAGATTGTGAGAACTGTGCCTAAGATTACGGGAAAATGTGAGATATTTCATCCGGGAATCAATTTAAACATACCCATCTCTTTCACCAAAACAGATACAAAGAAAAAAATAACAAGATGACCATAATCTTACTGATAAGGCTTGCCCGAGGTAAAGTCATAAAACCTCAGTTTCAGGGGCGGTTTGGGTCTAATTATTAGGAAAATCCTTTAAAAAATTGATTTTGAGATTTTGGTGGAAAACGATATTGTATTATCTTAGAAATAATGTTATTAAAGTCCAACTTCTTAAAATAGACTATAAAGGCACGGAAAACACAGTCGAAAAGGGTACAGGTAGTAAGAAAAGAGTGAAGAACGGAAAGCCATTTTGCTATTTTCTTAATATGATACTGTGTCAAATATTTCCCAGAATCTATTCTATGAAACTGTCTGAAAATGTCCAGTTATCACAGAGATAATTTATTATGTCACCATTGAGAGATTTTTATAAGGTATGTGTATTTTGAATTATAATCCAAATTATAAAATTTTAACATAAATTTTGTCATAACATTTTGATTCTCAACTTTGTAATGTTCTAATAAAAACTCCATTTTAACCTATAATGACGTTACAGAATAATTTAAATCGCCCAATATAGGTAAAAACATTTTTTAAAGAAAAGACCCAAACTGCCCCTTACGAAAATTCCCATGACTTTTTTATAGTTCTATATGAGTTGTTAATGAAGAAAAAACCTGTAATACTGTAAAATAAATTTGTGCAGAAGTGAGCTACGAATATATTGGTTGGAGTTAATTCATACTTCAAACAGAAAAACCGTTCTACTATGTTTTCTCATTATTTTATGAACTTTTTGCAACTCGACTTTTCTTATTTTAATTTTTTTTTTACCTTGCCAACAAGCTCCCACAACAAGTTTAGTAGTGTGAACCTTCTTGGTTTTGTGGAGAGGCCAGTCATCAATGATTTCAAAGTTGTCCTCATCAGTCAAAAGGAGCTTGCCATCAATGTAAAGTCGGACCTGTGAATAGTAGCAGGTAATCTAAAGAATTGTTGAATGGTGGTGTTGTGAAGCAATAGTTGATAACAGTAGATGACAGTGTCCAGGGATTATCCTACTTAAAAATGAAGATAAAACGTTGCACTACATTCAGACTGGTCTGAACAAATGTTTGCCTTTTGTAATAATTCTTAACAAAGAGGAATCTCATGTGCATAACTTTGTGATTGAAAAAAAAAAAAAAAGTGACAGTACAAATAATGAAACTTATGTGAAACCTTAAGTACTGATACTTCTGTTTCTTTCTTTTTTTAACAATGCTAAACCACAATATGAGTCAAAATAAAACATATTATGGGACAGAAGTTTTGAGAGAGCAAGATAAACTTACACCACCATCTCTATCATTTTCATCAAAGTCTACGCTGACAGCATAGTGATGCCACTGGTCATCAACCACTTGGGGGATATGCCAACGGAATTCAGCAGGACGGAACACTTGCATGTCTTTTGGTGACTTAACATCCTCAGCTTCACGGCGCAATAGCAAGACAAGCTTTTCTCCATGAATGTACAATCCATAGTGGTGACGGCTCATGCCTGCAATTATAACGTGCATTAACTAAAAATATTCATCATCCAAAACAATTTATTTCAGTAATTTTTTTCCCCCATTTTCTTATTAAAAAAGCTCATCAATATAAATACAAAGTTGAGTTGAGTCAATTAATTTGAGAAATTTTATACATAAGTCAAATCAAAGTTATTTATTTCTTGTCGAGAGGTTATTTTACCACTGTGGGATAAGGAGTGTTTAAACAGATTTCCACATCCTTCATAGTACTCTTTAAAATTTTTTTTATTAATTCCTTCAAATTTATTTTCTGTAGTAACTAAATTTTTCCTCACCATCTCCATCTGACATGCAAACAATATGCTCCTTGGGTGATTTTGACTGTCTATCATAAAGTTGAGAGTCGTCATGTCGGAGCCAGGCAGAAATGGTGAAATGTTTATGTAAGACGTGGTTGAAAACAGATTCGGGCACCTCCAAGGCATTGGACTGGCCATCAAAAGCAAACACCTGGTCCATTTCATGGCCATCGTCTGTTGGAATGTTGTGAGCCCACTCTGAACTCTCAGGGGATGGGAGAAGATCTACTGTATCACCGCTAGCTCCTGTGTTTAATAGATCCGTATTAAAAGTTGGATTTAGTTAAATTGACTCAGGATACTTTAAAGATACATTCAATGAATGTTACATTTTTAAAAATAAATGAAACCAAGATATTGAATTTTTTAAAAAAACAAACAATCCCATATATTTCATTAGGATTTGATTTGGTTTAATTAAAACCACTGTTGCAAAAAAAAAATAAAAAATAAAAAAAAATAAATATACATATTAGAAACTCCCAAACCAACAAACAACTAAGAGAATTAACGAATTGTTAAATTAGTCATATTTTCTTAAAAGTTCTGGCAAATATATCATTTAAAATTGCTATCAAAGGGAAATGGAGAGTGGTGGCTACCATTTTGGTTCACTTCAATGACAAAAAAGTTATCTCAAACATTTAGAAGACTAACGCTAAATCTGTAACCAGAGCTATTTGAATGATATTCCAATAGAAGAGAGGATTGAAACATTCAATCATTAATCTTCGTTTCAAGCAACTTTCCTTTATTGAATATTTTCTCTGCACTGCCCAAGCTTACCACACATCTTCCTCTGAGAGATGACAGAGTAAGTATCTCTGTCACAGCCTTTGCCAATGTGCTTGGTTGCCAGAGTAAGTTTGACATTGACCTGTTGTGGGGTACACTCTCCATCACAAATGTTCAATAGTGCTCCTTCAGCCAATCTTTGCTGCCCAGATCCTGCCCTATAATTGATAATATCTTTGAGACCAGACCAGCCACTACGGCATCTTTCATGGAGGGCTAGGTTGATAAAAACAGGTTGAGAGCTGCGACCCCCACAATCCTTGGCAATAGCCTATAAGGAAAAAAATATAAAAAATAATTACTATAATCATCCATATATATTGATTTTCAGAAAAGAACCCACAACACAACAAATTGAAATCTACTTTATAACTAATTATACTTTAAAGATAAACACATTCAATGAATGTTAATTTTTTTTTAAATAATAAAACCAAGATATTGAATTAAAAAAAACAAAAAACAACCAAAAATACAAAAAGCATTACTAAAACTACAATAGATCAAGGTCGCTTTGCACATCAAGTATTCAAAATTCAAAGAAAATTAATAAATAAAACGGACAGAAATAAAACGTAGGAAACGGTGATATAATCTTGGTTCCTATACACATGCTTGATTAATCAATATATGATATTAAGAATATGAGCCAACCTCCAAAATAAAGTTGTGATGGACGTTGTAGTCAAGAGGTTCCTTATTGCGCAGATGTCCATCTTCTGTCAGCTCAAATGGGACATTAGGGGTAAGCAATTCATAACCACAGATAGTTCTGTAGGCCTCAGAGCTATCGCGGTCAGTGGCATGAATCCTGACGATGGAATCGTACATCCTGCCTTCCTCGACATTAGCAAAGTAAGAGGCATTGTCAAACACAGGTGAAAACTCATCAACATCCAACACCTTGATCTTAACAACAGCTCTGGGAATAAAAATAAAATTTCCTGGTGAAGCATACATCTCTTTGCTATTTGTATAATCAGTACATTCATTTGAATATGCCTTCTAGCCAGATTCAATTATCGCTATGAAAAAATAAAAATAAAACCTTGAGGTAATTGAATTGATATAAACACCCGTCGAAAAAATAGGAACATTGAATGGCACTAAAAGAAAATACAATAGAAAAACATCAATCGACTGCTTTTATTGGAAAAAAAAAATAGGAGGCATGAGAGAGAGAGAGAGAGAGAGAGAGAGAGAGAGAGAGAGAGAGAGAGAGAGAGAGAGAGAGAGAGAGAGAGAGAGAGAGAGAGAGAGAGAGAGAGAGAGATGAAATTAAATTTAAAAAGGAGAATGAAAATAAAAAGAATGTTCTTATTGAACACAATATGGGTAAAGCCAATTTGAGAAAATGTACAAAAATATAATCCTTTTATATACAAATTGATATACAGGGTGTTCTAGTTTCATTTTTTCATTTATTGATTTATGCTACAGATTGTAAACTGCTTTGAGCATGTTTAGTGGATATTCCGCTTTATAAAAGCTCATTTAGTATTGTGGAGATTTGGCTGAAAAATACTTTGCTTCACTGAAGAAAAGGTCACGTAATTTTATATCCAATTTAAATAAGACTGGAACTATTTTAGAGGAATTTGTACCCTGTAGACACAATAAACAAAATACCTAACAAAGTTACAAACATAATTTCACACAACTGTGACACCTACATCAAACCTGCTACAGTCATATTCAAAATCTAAGCCAACCTAAAATACCTCACTTCCATCAATTAACCCGTTGCTTGACAGAACATCCGATTGCCCGCCGATCATGGCAGAACGCCTGATTGCGACTGGTGATTCCCCATATCAAGAGCTTTGTTTTGAAGCTCTTTTTGGTCAGGAAAATACAATACTATATAAAAAATGCAAATTTCCGAAAGTACGAGAAGAATGAAAGTGAAAGTAAATTTTTACCATATCTGATTTTGACAATTATTAGCGAGGTTATGATTTTTTTTAATTTGGTGCAAAAAACTAAGTGAAAATTTTTTTTAAAATGGCCCTCTATTTCCCAAATTCTTTGGTTCTTGAGACCATGTCAAATGATGATGACGATGTTCATAGTGATTCTGGTGATGAATTGGACATTGAAGTTAATTTTGAAATGGAAGAGACATCGCTAGAACCCAATATTGATGGAAACAGTGATCCAGAACCAATCCAGAGTGGTCAGACTCGGACATCCTAAACAATGCCAAACTAGAGGATTTTTCGGGCCTAACATATATGTTTCTTGGCATCAAAATGTAGATAAACTGTTCCTATATCTAACACAATTTAAAATATGAAAATCCCACTAAAAGAGATGGCACAATGATTTTTTTTGTGACACATAAATTTTCTCCCTGTCCTTGGTTGTTGGGATTAAACTTCCTGAGATTGGACTGTCAAGCAATGGGTTAATATAAAATTGTCAATTAGAAAATGTCACATGGAATTATGAGTAAATTAAAATGTATCCATTTATTCTAAGTTTGGATTTTAAAAACCTAAATACTGATGGAAAAATCTGAATTTAGTCAAAACTACCCCCCCCCCCCCCCCCAAAAAAAAAAAAGAACTGTATACTAAACTATCAATAAAAGGCAGCTATGTCAAATGCATGAGATGCCAATCTTAACATTAATCAAACATGAAAAAAAAAATCACTTACGGAGCAGAGGCCAGAGAAGGTGAACCACAATCTTGAGCAATGATGTTAAATTTGTAGTATTTGTGCTCCTCATAATCCAGTGTCTTTCCCTGTTTTACTCTTATCTCTGCAGTTCCAGTAGCTCTGTCCACAACAACAACCTCAAACGGAAACGAGTCATCAATTGGTCTCTTCCCACTTGGCTCAATCACATAGGCACAAATAAATTCTGAAATTCAAGATTTAACAAAAATAAATAACTAGATTAAAACATCATTATAAAGTATTTCATTTTCTACCATCATTATGAATGGATCACTTTCTACAAAGATGTGGAAGCCTGTGAGCTTGTAAAAAAATACCTGAAGTTCATGTGATAAATGACGAAAAAATCTTAATAGTTTTCAGATGCAACCTTCAGGCACTATTACCAAAAAAAAAAAAACCCAACAACTACTAAGAGCATAAATCCAAAAGTCACACAGACATAAATGTAAAAGACATTTCAGCAATCCGATTTCAATTAAAAGTATTCATGTTTTGATAAACCAAAATAAAAAATTAA
>NC_088363.1:26008711-26013711 GCF_034508935.2 Berghia stephanieae
ACTCAAAGAGTATCTTGGAAGCAGTTTTGATAGGTGAACATGGTATTAATGGAATGGAAAATGGTTGAATTTTATGATTTTTTTATGTTTCAAGGGATTTTTTTTTATGGAATGAAAATATACGGCTCAATTTTCTTGCCCAAGAACTTATAGCTATCTTTTCCTTTCAATATCTTCTAAATGAATTTAATGAGGAAAACGGGAATTGTACAAAATCAGCGTTCAATGCTCTTTTTTTTGGTATTTATCAAATTCTGTAAATAAAACCAGAGATATCTCAATTTAACCAACCATGGTTTTAGCCTGCAGCTCAAAAACAATAACTAGCGGTCATGCAGGTGAATGGGAGAACTGTGACACAGATTTAGCCAATCATCTTTACTAAGTAAAGTAAATTAGGCACTTTGATAACTCCAGTCCAGTGGCCGCCGATAGGCTCACTGTAAGGTGAAACTCGTTTTTTGGAACTTTATTTTTGACCCTTTACTGTGTTGGTCACCATGGCGTTATTTGTGAACCTATGTGACTAATTTTGGTATCATTATAAAGGGCACAAAACAAGCTTTTTAACGGTGTATTTCATTCTCAATTCCTGATTGTATTTCTCAGAAAACTTATGTAATAAAAATTTATAATTTTTGAATTATAACAACTTTTTAAATTATGGATACATTTTAATTATACTTCATACATCGATAGACAATTAATTGAAGAATATCTCTGCCAAATTTCTTAAAAATTGATATACTCGCTCATTATTTTATTTTTCCCGCCACCAACCCCACTTTTTAGGACAAAAACCTCATATTTTTTTCCATTTTCGTTTATCATTAATTTTTTCCATACTTTCCATACATTACATGAAAATGATTTATATGAAAATAAAGCTTATTTTCTGACCTTTAAATGATATCTAACACTTGCCATTTATTTTTTAATTGAAACAAAATTACTGAAAACAATAAGTGGGCCATGTTGACTGCAAGACTCAAAATTTCCGGATCGCCGCGAGATGTTGGTTTTGAGGCAGCAGCGAGATCACAGATTCTCTCTGTAACTGTCAAGTTGACAAAAAATTTCAGTAGAAAAATATAAATAACTCTGGAACTGTGGGTCGTAGAGAAACAAATAAGGTATCAAATTTTATATGTTTTTCAAGTCCCATCCCCCTGACTGAGTCAAATCAAGATATTTTGAGTTTGAAAATTTTATCAAAGTACCTTACAACTTACAGAACTGCAGGCAGTACTAAAGTACAATTATTAGGCACTTAAATGAATGGCTAAATCTGTGTCACAGTTCTCCCATTCACCTGTGTGACCACTAGTTATCGTTTGTGAGCTGCAGGCTAAAACCATGGCTTGGTTAAATTGAGATATCTCTGGTATTTATTTACAGAATTTGATAAATTAAATACCAAAATAAAGGGCATTGAACGCTCTATCATTTGGTACAATTAGCATTTCCCTCCTTAAATTCATTTAGAAGATATTGTAATGGAAAGATAGCTTAATTGTAGTGGGCAAGAAAATCAAGCCGTTTATCAGCATTCATGAAAAAATCCCCTTAAAACATAAATAATCATAAAATTCAATCATTTTCCTTTCCAATGATACCATTTTCAACTTTCAAAACTGCTTCCAGGATACCCTTTGAGCATTCCATAAAATCACACTCATTTCAAAATCTACCAAAGTAACGCCATTTCAGCTTGGACTGCCGTGGTCAGCGTCGGTCATTGGCTCCTAGCCTTGTGACGTTACAGTGTTTCAGGGGAATCCCCTTTCGTTTTTTCAGTCAGCTGGTGCCCAATTTCAGGCTGATTCCTATAGTAATTTTTGGGCCTTTTTAAGGCATAAAAAATCGAATAACTCTGCTTCTATATAACCTAGAGACAAAATTCAAACGGTTTTATCATCGGGATGGTATACTGCATCATAGTAAACCAGATTTTATACTGTCATTTGAAAACTGAATTTTCATTTAAGTGCCTAATTCAATTATTAGATATGAAGTGAGTAGAAAAGTGCCAATAATTCAATTATTAAAGTGTAAACCCACCCATGACTCGCTTATCAATAGCATTTTTTTTTAAAAACCTGTAAAATACTTTATTTCTTCAAAATCTAATATATCAACAAAAAATGTCTAGACTTTAAATTAAGAATTCTAAAATAAAACACAAGTCAATTGATGCACGACCACGGCTCACGATTCTTCGCTCTCCATCTCCCACTTCCAACATTCACTCTCTGCTGACTCTGACTCTGTTGTGCGACACATTAAAATCGCGTCCTATTGATATTATATTCATCCTCTTGAATTAAATGAAAGAAGTGACAGAAAAGAGCATTTTATAATGGCTTTAACTTTAGCTAAATTCGATTTAATCTAATGTGCACAATTCATTAAAGCGGGAACAACAGTGTCTGTGTCAAGTCAAGGCCAAGAGACGAAGCAGACCACAGCAGTCAGACGAGACAAACAATCAAACAACAGTTCCAGACACTCACCTGAAAAGGCATGTAAACCTGATATACAGGCAAAAGCTGCAAGGACGTAAGTTAGTATAGCCATTCTGGTATAAAACGTCAGCATAAGAATGACCACCAAACCACGACCGTTGATAATCTTTTTACCGAAACTCGATTTGTTCTCTTCCTCCTTTGTACTTCACAACAAATATGGCTGAGACGAACAAATTATAATGAATGGAATGACGTCATTTGTTTTCGAATATTTGATGAATTTTTAGATGAGCTTACAGGACGGAAATATTCTTCTAGATCATCTCTTATGATTTCATTAATCAATGTTTCATGTTAAATGGTTTTAAAAACAACAATTTGTGCGAAAATTACAACGTTCTTTCTTACCCACCATAATCGATATTGTTAACGATATATCATCAAAATCGATCGTAAAATCGACGTCAACTACTAAAATTAGGTTTCGGGCTTTTTACGAAGGGATAGGGGAAGGACCGAGGGGAAATACCATATTGAAGACAACATAATTATAAAACCCAGATTTAAAGGGCCTTGGAAATTATTTTTTTTCCATGTTCTTATTGAGTCGGTTTGTAAAGACAATTGGGCTATCCTAAGTTCTAAAGGTTTCTTCAAATAGGTTTAGAATTTCATTTGTCATCCATTCCTTTTTGCTGTTTATTTGAGCTATTGGTAAATGCTTTTCTGCAGTTGCTTTGACACACTTTTGGAATATATCAAATTGTTTTTCACATTTTTCATTATCAGGTTCACTTTGGCTTTGTATCATGAGTGCATTTTCAAATTCTTCTCTCATTTTTGTTTGTATGCCATTGTCTTTGCATAACCAGTAATCCCTCTTTATTCTACCAGCTGTTCTCTGAATAGCTTTAAACTTTATCCTTATTGTACAAACAACTGGGACATGGTCACTGTCTACATCGGCGCCTGGGTAGGTTTTGCAATTTAATATGCCATTTCTGAATCTTGATGATACTGCTATAAAGTCTATCTGGTTCCTTGCTCTGTCCCCTGGTGATTGCCATGTCCAGGTTCTTCTTGGGTGTTGTTGAAACCAGGTGTTTGAAATCATTAATTTATTTGTTCTACACCAATCTGCCCAGATGTTTCCTCGTTCATTTCTGTCTCCGAGTCCATGTGGTCCGATTATGTCACCATCTCTGCCTCTGCCAATCTTAGCATTTAGGTCCCCCATTACCATAAGGACTTCTTGTGATTTACACATTCGTTTTGCTTTGTCTAGTGAATGGTAAAACTCTGTCATATCTGCATCTGTCGCCTCTTCTGTTGGTGCATAAACTTGAATAATATTGGTGTCAACTACAGGTCCTCTTAGCTTAACCAGCAAAACTCTGTCTGAGATTGCTACGTGCCCTTTGTAAAATTTGGTTGATTTTTGGTCTAAGATCATCCCTACTCCTTTTTGGAAAGAGGTTCCACCACTCCATATGATCTTATATGTCATGTTGTTTTCTTGTTTTGACATGGTTCCCTGCTCTTTCCATCTCATCTCTGCCAGGCCAAGAATATTTATTTGGAGCCGTTTCATTTCTTTCATTCAGAATGTTGTTTAGTTTTCCTTTTTGGGCACAGGTCCTGACATTCCATGTCCCAATTTTGGTTTTGTCACATTTGTTAAATTTATTTCGCCTAGTAACTGGCTGACGGTTCGGTGTGACCTGACGAACATCACGCTCCCAACCGAGCGAGGCAGCAGTCTTCCGTGAAAACATGCTCCCCTTTACGCTGTCACCGTTTAACTTTTTGGACTTATTCATGCAGTTAACTCGGCAAAGTTACAAGAATGGTTTGCCATTGCCTATTCTTGTCGCCCTCTGCAGTTGGCCAGCTTGACCTGTTACCGTTCGACACCACGAGGAGGTTGCAGTAGGGCTTGATGATGATCTATCTTTGCAGACTTGGCATCATCCATTTGTCGAACTACCAATAGCTCAAATAAACAGCAAAAAGGAATGGATGACAAATGAAATTCTAAACCTATTTGAAGAAAGACGAAAATGCAACAGAGGGTCTGCAGAATACCAAACATTGAACAACCACATTAAATCCAAATGCATCGAGGCACACGAGAACTATCTAGACTGGAAATGCTGCGAAATCGAAAGAGAATACAAACCCAACCCCCAACAAGCTCACCAAAGAATAAAAGAACTATCAGGGAAAAGGAAAAGCAAAGCAGCAGGAAGTTGTATCCAAAACAAACAAGGGGAACTGCTATTTGAAGAACAACATATAGAAAGCCGATGGGTAGAATACATAGGCGAACTGTACAATGATCCAAATAGAAATGAACCACCACTGAAATTCAAAGAACCATTAAGCGGACCAAACATCACCAAAAGTGAAATTGAACATGCCATGGAACGAATGAGGGATGGTAAAGCAACAGGCCCTGATGAAATATCTGTAGAGGTATTAAAAAGCCTAGGAGATCTGGCAATTGATGAACTTCACATATTATTCAACAAT
>NC_088363.1:26018711-26021211 GCF_034508935.2 Berghia stephanieae
AGTGGGTGAGAGAGGGATCTAGAAATGACTTTGGGTTTGAAACGAATATTTTTTTTGTGTTCGTGGATAGCTCACACGGTAGAGCCACGCTCTCACCTGCCAGGCGGAGTTGTCGTACCAATAAGGTCGCAGGTTCAAACCCCACCACCGCCGCGAAAAAAATTTTTATTCTCTATTGTCTTCTGGCACTTTTCTACTCACTTCATATCTTGTTGTTACCAACATAAGTGCCTGCTCCACTCACTTTTCTGAATTAAAAATTCACCCCATACACCGGAGCATACTCAATGTCTCAGTCGTTTCTATGTTATATGTTTGTGATGAGAATATTGGCTATTAAGCTTAACTGCTGGTCAAAATTATTTCGCGATGGTGGTGAACGAATCGGCGATCTCAAGAAGTGGGTGAGAGAGGGATCTAGAAATGACTTTGGGTTTGAAACGAATATTTTTTTTGTGTTCGTGGATAGCTCACACGGTAGAGCCACGCTCTCACCTGCCAGGCGGAGTTGTCGTACCAATAAGGTCGCAGGTTCAAACCCCACCACCGCCGCGAAAAAAATTTTTATTCTCTATTGTCTTCTGGCACTTTTCTACTCACTTCATATCTTGTTGTTACCGACATAAGTGCCTGCTCCACTCACTTTTCTGAATTAAAAATTCACCCCATACACCGGAGCATACTCAATGTCTCAGTCGTTTCTATGTTATATGTTTGTGATGAGAATATTGGCTATTAAGCTTAACTGCTGGTCAAAATTATTTCGCGATGGTGGTGAACGAATCGGCGATCTCAATAAGTGGGTGAGAGAGGGATCTAGAAATGACTTTGGGTTTGAAACGAATATTTTTTTGTGTTCGTGGATAGCTCACACGGTAGAGCCACGCTCTCACCTGCCAGGCGGAGTTGTCGTACCAATAAGGTCGCAGGTTCAAACCCCACCACCGCCGCGAAAAAAATTTTTATTCTCTATTGTCTTCTGGCACTTTTCTACTCACTTCATATCTTGAATGGGAATTATGTGCTTTCTAACGCAATAATTTTCTTGGCCTATCACTCTTCTTTGGTTTATAATACAGGGGATAGCGCGAACGCAGTCCCCCTTACGCAAAAATTACGCACTCGAGTCACCCACATTTGGGGTGATCGCAGGGGTCAGCCCAACCGGAGTGCAATGGAAAGGCCTCGCCCTGGGAGGACCCCCTTCGTGATCAGGGTGCCTCCCGTGCCAGGTAAGTATGATTTACTATTAAATGTCAAGATATATAAATATATTATTTATATTAACATTATACGGTTTAAAAAATATTTGTTACATTTTAAAATATAATATATTTTATAAAAAACAATTTAAGTAAACTCAATACTTTTTTACTTCAAAGTTATAATATTTTTTATCAAAACTATTTTTAAAATGCACTTTAGTTGTTAATTTTATGCTTTAAATGATCAAGGAAAGTAATTAAGGGAGATAATCAAGAATTAATCTGGACAACAGCTAGTAGGTATTGATGCTATCAAGTGAATACACTTTCTTTTGAAAGAATGATACATTTTCAAAGACGTAATCTGATTTAGTTGATTTTAATTGACTCTACCCAGAAAGAAAAATCAATATACATTCTTTAATATTTGAAATTACCTCCCCTGCTTAAATAATAATATTCTGCAACGTGCTCGCTGAAATCCCGGGTAGATACTTTAATAGCGACAATTTCCTTTCTTTTACTAGCCTACTTCTGATGATAAAAATGTCAAGGTTACGGAGTTGAAACACCGTAGAAAGCTCGGGTGGGGAGGGGGGGGGGGGGGAGATACTCACTCTCACGTAGAAATTTCCCTTCCCACCTACAAAAACCAACACTGTTTTTAATGATAAAAATGATAAATGATACATTTCAGCAGTTTTTTACTACAGCTAAATATTCGAAATATATCATTTATAGATAGGTTTATAGAAAATTCATTATATATTATAGCCGAGTTATCAGATTTGATATGTTTCAGGAGAATGAATAGTGTTTTAGAGTGCTAGAAATTAAAATTTCATTAAAAAAAATATCAATCTGACGTAATTTATTGACTCTTTGGCTAGTGGTTCATAACGTCATGGGTTTGCATACTTGTCCACCAAAGGAATTCGTATTTTATTCAAGTCAGTTTCACCTCCTCCAACACCCTCCTCCCTCTCATTTTGTGAGACGTCCTTATACATTGATTACTCCTCTGTCAAACCGTCCGATTATAAATGTAAACAAACCTTCTCTGCTAAATACAATGATTTGATATTCTGCCAGAGAAAGCAACTACACTATCTTGTGCCATCAGCATCCATCGCAAACACTAGATTGATTATATAATAAAGTAATATGGATGACAATGGATGTGGGTCTGATATGGGTCCAAGTCTGGACAGAATGAAACTGAATGTACGAATGCTCACCCTTTTCATTACAATTATATGATCCAAAAGCAACCTAAACGGATAAAAATCTAGAAG
>NC_088363.1:26026211-26058711 GCF_034508935.2 Berghia stephanieae
AACATATAATTCCGAATCACCACTACTACAACTACCACCACATCATCATCCCTACCACCACTACTACAACAACAACCACCACATCATTCCTACCACCACTACCATAACCTTTACCACCGCTACACCATCATCCCTTCCACCACTACTACAACCACCCCCACCACCAGATCATCAGCCATCAACAAACCATGTAATTTGGAATTTGTAAGCTATTCTCTCTCACACTCGTTGGAGAAAAATGCCCTCCTTTTTTGTGGTCAGTCATTTTCACCAGTGTTGTTGGTGTTATTTTGATGAGTTATCCTAGTAATATTATATTATTTAAAAAGTGAGTGAAGATACCCTTTATATGGCAAGCAGATTAGTAACTACACATACCTACTTCTAATAACCTCTATCACCATTGTAACCATATTATGCTCTTGATATCAGACGTTTGACTGTCTTTTAAGACATTACAATTGCGCAGTGTATTGTTCCTGAAATTTAAGGTTTTATTTGTAAAATGTCCCTGAAATTTGAAATTGAAGGTAGGTATGCCTGCTTTTGTTTACACTTTTAGTGGTCTTTCACAGACACCTTTTTTATATTTCTGGATTCACCACTGACACCGCCTTTGCCTTTGAAATCTTATTTTCGTTCACCATAGTTTTAAAATGCCAGAAGTTTTGTTGATCATATGGTAACTTAAAAGCTGTTGAATTAAGTGTGATATAAATTACTAAATTGAGCTTGAAAAAAGTTCGGATTTTTCTGATTTCCAGCATTTACAGGTTTAGTATTTATTGAAGCATTATTTTAACAAGAAGGACATCATGTCATCAGTAATCCTCTCCATTAAATTTATCCCTGTTTCAAGTTTCGTTTTCTTTTCTTCAGTTGTCACCAAGCCACCTTATGAAGTGACAGAAACTGGGTGGGGAGAATTTGAGATCATCATCAAGATTTACTTTAATGATCCCATGGAAAAACCAGTAAGAGATGTTTATCATATTGTCTGTGTGTCCTTGTTTGTATATAGATTAATGTTTATTTTGTTCATGGTTATTTTTAAAACAATTGGCACAATAATGGCAGGTTGGTAGGTGAATGTAAAGTTCACACTTTACAAATAAAAATAATCCATATGAGGAGTCGATTTCTAATGTGCAGTTACTAGTCGACAAACTGAAGTCAAAACTTGTGTTTGGAGAGAGGTCAGCAGGTGTACAGTGAACTCATACACTAGCTATCCAGTTGTTGTTCAACACTCCATCTGTAGACAATTATGGTATTTTACATCCTCTTTGGTTTATCCTCTACCTTCAAGTGTCTACTATAGTAGATATTGGTGGCCTCGGTTGCAAACCGTTCAACTTCAAGATTATGCTTTTTAAAGATTTTTTTAAGTTCAGGATCACCTCTACCTCATTTTAAAAACTAATGTGTAAGAATATCCAACGAAATGCTTTACATTGACATGTCATGAAACTTTTAATTTCTATTGGACCATTACATCATCAGTAGTTTTATAATCTCCTGCTTAGTTGGGTTTTCTAGAGTTGAACAGTTTGGGACCAACAGAATGGAGAATAATTTAGATGAGCATATTCATTCATCTAATAAACCAATACACTTCTCCTGTGAGGTATACTTTTTGTACTAGAACTCTTACAATGTCTTTTCAGTCATTACAGTCAAGTAATTTCCATCTCAGGTGAATGGGTATTGTGTCTAAACTGTTTTACCCAAAGACACAATGCTAGGCCAGAGTTATGCAATCATTATCACCTATCCAGTCACTGGCCACATTCAACATCTCTTGATTTTGATACAAGACACCTCCAATTACAGTCTTCAAATTGTTGTTCTTGGTCGATTCTATTGGTCTTGTGTGTCATCTATTATTTGACAAGTTATGGCTGGCTTTGAAAACCTCATCTCAAACCATTGAAACTGTTAGAGCAAATTTTTCCTAAACACACCTGGTAATTTTATGCATTGAATTATTACCAAATAAATTAAGGGAATGATGTAAAATATTTCCTACCAATATTTCTCAGGTTACCATCTATCACTTGTTGAAGTTGTTCCAAAGTGAGACGGATGTTATGCTGGGCAAAAAGTCACTAGTCGTGGAATACTACGATGAAATAGTAAGTGGCATTGTTGATCCTCTATTGGTTTATAATCCTATTCCAAATTATCTCTCCATCCTTATGCTGTGCTCATCCATACCTATGTACATTCCGATTCAGAAATTGACAGCTGTAGTAATCATTAGATGTGATTGCATACACTACTCGTGCCAAGATTTTCTGGCTTATGCTTAAATTCTAGTTTTCCAATGTCCTGGGCCTTTTGTAGAGTTCTGAGATAAAGTAATTTGTTAGAGCCAAATAAGAGACATTCCAGTCTTAAGCTTAGGTGAAGCAAGATACCAGACAAAAAAAAATGGTTCTCATGAGCTTTTTTTCAACCTAGTTTAGAAGGGATTTTTCTTAAAAAGTCATAATATATCTTAATATCAGTCGTTTACATGGATGGCAATGATTTAGGCAGGAAAGGTGTATGTATTAGAATTAGCCCACATTCTGATTTATTACTCAGTTCCCTACTGTCAAAGGCTTAGGTTGCATTTTTGGAAGATATGGGAATTTAAACCGTTTTTTAGGCACTCGCTTTGACTTGTTATGACAGCTTGTCCCTCACCACTGGGACCCCCTTAAGATAAATCTCCTATAAATAAATTGAAATGAAAAACATGTAAAAGATTTTGAAATAGTTTGACTTCTGAATAATGCGATAACAGATAAAACATGGAGGTTCTGGTTTCTGACATGTCATCATATGTATCAAGTGTGATTGAGAGAATAAAGGTTTCTTTGCACTTATTTGATTCAATAGAATTTGTTTCAACTTTACACACACACACACACACACACACACACACACACACACACACACACACACACACACACACATACACACACACACACACACACACACAGAGACTTGCCAAACATTACGATTTTATTGTAATTTTACGATATTGAGGCTACCATTACGTGATTACGACTTTACCTTGGGAATTACGAAATTTCATTTTAAAAAAAAACAAATGGGGGAGGGGATGCTCTGCAGCTAATGCCCCGGGCGACAGCCAGTAGTATCCATTGAATCTTGAATGTATATAGTGTAAATAGATTTTAAATGTACACGTAAATGATAAATGAAATGGTGTTTTGTGTTTGTGTGACATAATCGTATTAGATGGACAATTATTAATATATATATTACAACTGTATCCACTGAATGTCTTTATCTTTATAATCAGATTTTCCAAGACCCAACAGTTGCAATGAATAATATGTTAACAGCCACTGGAACTCACAGTATGGGAGCATATAAACATGAAACAGATTGTAAGTTCACATTTTACAATAATTTTTTCCCATCTACAGCGTCATTAATTTTTATTTATTGGACAATCATTTTGTAGGTCTTGAGCTTTTGAGCGGAAACCCACTTTTCCCATTCAAAGTGCCAAAGTCATAGACAAATATCAGTGTATGGAGGAATTTTAACTGTACGTTTTCCTTACAGTTACTGCATTTGAGTGAAGAGCCACAACTGAAAGAAAAGCACATCTATTTTTATTTTGCTCTTTTCAAATGAAATAGATAATAATGAGCCTTTATGCATTTATATAGATCCACGATATTACCATGGTCAATGTGCTTCACAATACTTCATTTATTCCTCCCAGCAGCCCATGTAGAACCAAATTTTCATTCCAAGAAGTACAAATTGCATCCTTGTTGTTCTATCAATCTTAAAATATCTGTCACTGCCTATTATAGTCAGCATCTCATTCACATCTGAGTCGAGTTTTGGTAAACTATGTAAAGTACCTTACCTTAGGAAATCTGTCACATGTAAAATTCACTTAAAGTACTTAAAGTATATTTATTTTTAATTGAAGCCATAATTCGTAATATTTCTGTTAAAACTATATAACATTGACAAAATTAGTTTAACAAATGTACAAGTAGTAAAAAAAATAAATAATTGAATTTGATTAATTACCTTTGCCAATAAAAAGGGTTAGTTTGGTAAGTGACAAACATTGAGAATAGAATGAAAAATGTTTTAAAACAAAATCTGTTTATGAAGATGACTACTGACATAATGGTGCTCTACTGTGGCTGAATCACCTGGAATAATTCAGTCTTTTTTCTATATATACTCAAAAGATAAAATTCTCATTGGAACGATTAATGAATAAAAGTAACTCTATTATTTTTATTTAGTATTATTATTATTTTTTTTTTAATTTCAAAAAGATTTATATTTTTCTGTAACACTCCTATCAAGATTGAGGAATGTTACTATTTATATTTTTTTTTTTCAAATTCAAATTTCAAAGTTAAGGCTGTTTACTTAGAGGCGTCACCTTCTTTTAGTTGTTGATCTGCAATACAAACATTCGAAACAGAACCATTGAAGTGTAGTCATGACAAAAAGCCCAGATGCTTTGATAGAAATTAGAACCCTTCACCTTTTTTATTATCAATGACTAATTGTTTCCATTTGCCTGTTGGTTTAACAAATTATCATATTCAATGATGCAAGTAATTTTGAAAGTTTAAAAAAAAAGAAGCTTGATGAGTGCACATGTGTACTGGAAATAGGAAGAAATTCACCTTTTGGATTTTTATCTTCATATTCCAGCAACCAACAGAGCTGTACCATTCGTATTAAGCATTTGTCTTTTTTACATTATCAGGATAATGAATCATTTCATTATCAAAATTAAATTGACAGCAGTATGGGAAAGATAGTAGTCATGCTGAAAAATTATTCTACTTCTAGTACACTCCTTTTGTTTGTGGGTACCACCATGGTTTACAGTCAATTACTTGAAACCGAACAACCAGATTAAGAGGTCAGCTGCCCCGCTCTGTGTGTATAAACTCTGATGAAGTTTATTGTGTGCTCTCTTCACATTTTAGTATAGGAATAGAAACAAAATTTCTTATATCCCATAGTTGGCAGGGAAGCACTTACTGTGTCTTCTATCCCTCTATATCTGTTTTCCAATTTGCTTCTGTCTTTGTCTTAGAATGAAATTACTTGATTTTGTCCAGGCCTTGGCCAGGTCCTTGGCTGGGAGGGAAACAGAGTTATTGTTTTGGGAGATGATTTTTTTTTCCTTGTAAATCATCTCTCTGTTATTTGTTATTGTATTTGTTGTTTTGAATTTATAATGTAAGCATTTGAGTGTGTTCCTGGGATCCTGTGTTCTGTCTGAATGAGACTTTTAGGTGATCTCAAGCTAAGTACATTGATGGTATGCTCTTGGAATCCACACCTTTTTCCTATTTGTACCATTCCTCTTTGTCTTACTGTTTCTTGATTCTTAGGTGCTTTAATTGTAATTCTAGAACTTTTATACTATCCCATTCTCTTCCTTTTTACTGGTGCTAATATGACCTATACATATGTCACAAGCGCCTTAAAATCCTTAAAAACAAAACGACAAACTTTTTAATGTATGTATTTTTTCCTTTCTTTAATATTTTATAACAGTTGAGGAGAAAAAGGAGAGGACCAAAAACAAAATTACAAATGCCTGCAGCAAAATCCGTTATGAAATTGATCAGATGAATGAAAAATTAAAGAAGTCAAAAGACGTGATAACCAAGTTGAAACGAGAGAATTCACAGCTGGAAGACAGCAGTACTTTGGATACTGATGTTACATTATGATATTTTGTAACGGATCAAATGTAAATGTATGTAAATATTATCATTTACTGCTTTAACATCAAAACATTGATTTCAATGTTATCCTTATCATTCCCATCATCGCCATGTAATAATCATTTGAATCATTACACTCAACCTTGATATTCTTAAGGTCATGTTTATCTTAATCATGACCATCATTCACCATCATCATCATCATCATCATCATCATCACTAGTCTCACTTTTGTTGTTGTATTTTTCAATAAAAATCTTGGTTTAAATCTGATCTTTGAGTTGTAGTTTTTGTTCAATGTTTGAGTTTTGCGTGGCATGGTGGTTTGGTCTTTACTTTATAATGAGTGTGACTCTTGCAGCACTGTGTGACCTTGAGCAAGTTGCCACACCCTAGCTCAACTTGCAGTGCTGCATTGCGGCTGATGCCTGGATTATTCAGTCTTACCTCAGAATAGACCTGACGTGTACTTAAATGCGGGTCTGATAACCCATATTATTATGGGCTTGTTGTTCTAATGGAAATATTTTTAAACCAATGAAAAATATAGTTCATCACAAAGTGTTAAAACAAGCCGATAATCGTGTTCAGATGTCAGATCTACAAATATGCTCACATAGATTAAACCCTTAAGACAAATTTTTTATTGGGCATGAACAAAGGGAATTGCTATTTGTGTTTTTTTTTACTTTTTTAAAACAGCGAGTTAATTTCAAATTCCAGACTTTTTTTCTCTCTCTCTTATTTCTCTATTTGAAATAGGGTGTTATGATGATTTCATGTGGCCCAAATATCTTGAATAGTAGGAAATTGACCTCAAACAAGGATTTCTGATTTCTGATTAAATCACATTCCTACTTCATACATTCCTATATGCCACAACTGTTTGTGAATGTGTTATTTTTTAAAAAGAGCAAATTCTTAATATAAAGAATGAAAAAATAATTGTGAACAAATAATTTTGGCTTGTAAGACACAAGTGGTTATATTTTATGTTTCCAAGAATAAAAGAAAAATGCTCAAACTTGCAACTTACAACAATAAAGCATACTCAACATCTGTGAAAGGGCACTTGTACTACTTTGAATTTACTTTGCGTTCAATCAAATCATACCTAAGGTTTAAGAGGCAACAAGAAGCAATCATTTGAAAATCAAGTTCACAGATAATGAGGTAAACTTTGTCTCCAAGTGTCTTGTAGCTGTTACATAACAATAGTCAAATGGAACCAAAGCTTCAATTTAATTAATGAAGCGGGATGTGTGGGCATTTCGGATTCCCCTTTGTCAACCAAAGACGATGAATGAAACATTAAAAATGAATGATTGGTAATCTGTCTTTATTAATTAAATTGAAGCTTCAATGCCATTAGGCTATTGTTATTTATTTCTTCAATATTCAAGCAGCAATATTGCATTGTCGATGTTAAGAACAGAGCACACTGTAATAACTGTATGTTCCAAAATAGAGACAGAGAAATGAGGACACAACAAAGTGCAGCATTTCATTCATTTTACTCATTTGTTATTTCATGTGCTGCTGTTCAAGTGTTCTATTTTATATGAAAACGTTCTGAATAAATCTACACTTTTCTTTTAATAAAGTAGAGCTGGAATTATCTTGGTTTCTTTAAATTGGATAGGATTATGATACTCCTCTATCTCAAAACTCAAAAGTATTTTCCACCAGGTCTGGATTACGATGCTATGCAGTCAGTATGCAGCATGCAGCAATGTCGTAACTGGTAAAAATATGTGTGGCTTTTTGTTAGAGGATTGAATAGAATTATAATGAAAAGATAAGTTCCACGTTCAAACACTTCTTCATAAAAAAACCCCCAAAAAACTGAAAACTTTGGATAGACTGAGGGTCGACTCTAGTGATGTTTTCTACTTGCAACTACAATAACTTCCTTGATTAATGGTGCTTTGTCTTACTTTTAAAAAAAATTTCTATACGCTTGTGATTTAAGTAAGCAACACCATTTGTTTCCTGTGTGCTTTAAGTGTTGCAGACTCCTAAGATTGAAAAATCAAAACAAACCGTTATGTTCAATATATTCTTCTTTCTGGTGTCCTTTCATTTTACCAAGAAAAGAGACTGATTTCAAATTTTGGTCATGAATTTTGTTACACTTGTGCAAAATTTACACTGAAAAAATGGGAATGGGAGAGTCTGGATAGAATTATTTATTTCTGTCCATGCAGGAATCATTATTAATATTTTACAGCGGCCCATTCAAAATTAAGTGGCGAATATGGAGAGTTGCTGATAGGGTCTTTAAATTTTTAAAGTTATTAGTTCTTTCATTTTCTGTCCTTGAATGGAATGAGATGACTTGGTTTTCCCAATAGCCTGACTGGATCCTTTGTGAGGGAGGCTGATCTGTGTGAGCTTATGTTGTTCTGTGAGAGATGATCGTTCCCCCCCCCCCCCCCCCCCACCCCTTGTATTCTTTGTATTATTTTTGTGTTGTGTATCATCTTCCTTTTATAGGCGCAGTAATAACTTTAAATGTTGCAAATGCCATTGTAACCTATTTATGAAACTGAACACCATTTAAATTCACCTTTTGAAAATAAAACTCAAACAGACACCTGTTTTATTCACAGATCACAGATTAATTTTATTTCGTCATAATAATCTAGAAGTGTTGAAAAGGGTGGCTAATTAAAAACTCAATAAAATTGTTTTATCATTGTAAATATTTTAGACTACAGACTGCTTAACAAATGCCTTCATAGATCGGATATATATATATAGTTTTTTTTCTTCTGATCAGAATTTTATCTCATCCAAAACTCAAGGGAAACAATAATTCAATACCTTGAAATAAATGTTTGAGTTTTTAAAAAATGTTTTAAAAGATTTTCATTGATTTTACGGCGACATTGTGAGATCATTTTACCGCCAGTACAAAGGAAGATAATATAGAATAAAAGTTGTAGATCTGAAGTTAAAACCACCAAAGAAAAAGCAGAACAAAGAGGCCTGGTTCATATAGGGAACGGAAGATTACACGAGCAATCCACAGGCGTGCCAATTTTGACTTTACCTACTTAAAAGTCTCATCCAAGAATCACGTTATGAGAGAGAGAGAGAGAGAGAGAGAGAGAGAGAGAGAGAGAGAGAGAGAGAGAGAGAGAGAGAGAGAGAGAGAGAGAGAGAGAGAGGGGGGGAGAGAGAGTGAGAGAGAGAGAGAGAGAGAGAGAGAGAGGGGGGGGGGGGGGGGGGGGGGTAGGAAGACACGGCAAGTGACCCCTTTACCCACCATGTAGATCAAAAGACGTCACCCAGTTTTTGAAGTTTAACAAATGCAGCAATTTTGTTTTTTGATATAGTTATCAGGATATAATCAGACAGTTGATTACAAAATCAAATCCCCTTTCCTTAAAAACAACAAAGCAAAACACTAATAAACTAGAATCTTAAATTGAATATTAGACCTTGTGTACTTTTATGTTCTTTTATTTTCTTTTTGGTTAAAATCTTTAAAATCCGACCTAATGTTCTACTGTAAAATACGAGACATTCATACAGTTATGCAGTCTCCGATAATATGTCCTAATGGTATCACAAGAAAATACATATAGTAATAGAAGAATTACGTTCTGAAATATCAAACATCAGCTATTATCGTCAAGACAACAGAAAAAAGACATCAACTAAAATGCACCTTTTTGACCTACTCTATTCTGCAACAATGCGATTCTCTACCATCTGTGCGCGACTCGGTACGTTGTCAATTTGAATTCCAAGGGATGCAACTGGTATTTAACTTAATAAACTATATAAACGATTTTCATGATTGTTGCCCTTAGTTATTAATTCACATTATTGCTTTACATCTGCGTGCAAATATCGATTTGCAGATCTGATAACCGAGCGCTTTTCGTGAGCTTGTTTTAACATTATGCGGCTATGTGGTCTAGTGGTATAACACTTGCCATCGGATCGGGGTTTGAGTCCCGCTCTGTGCGGTGCATAGTTGAGTTCTTAGAAAAGGCTCTTTACTCACATTCTCTCAACGTACTAAGGTGTAAAATGAGTACCTGGTCGTAAACAGCGTTGCATCTGTCCGAATAAAGAATGTTATATTGCCTTACAGGCGTCATGTCTCATCCTATATGTTAAATGTTGTTGGCCAGGGACACCTTGTAAAGCGCTTTGAGCACGTTCAGTGGATATTGCTCTATATAAATGCTCACGGTTAAAAAAATAAATAATAGAGACTATTTTGCGTTGGACTGAGAGACTTGTAAATAAGTACACGTTGCTTTACATCGATATAGCGAACAGATTTTCACGATCCGACAGAGTGTAGGTTAATGCCTGGCGGTGGTGTTTATTTTATTACTACTATTATTTTTAAAAATTCTCATACAATTAACATCTTGATATAAGTCTCTTGTTTCATGCTTTTCACTCCTCACATATCAGCTTTTTTTCAAAACACAAACTGAAATGTAAGAAGAAAAAAAAGAGATCAATACATAGAAAGTCTAAGGGTATATTCAATATCGACATAATTATCACCACTCTCATTTAATTAGTGTGATTCTAGTTAATTGGTTTTTGGGCACGTTATAGTTTGTGGTGGAGATAATTTGGAATTTTAGAAAAAAAGCGAATTACAATATAATCCATTCTTGAAAAAATAAATGGGGAAACGAAAGTTTTCACGACAGCGCTAGTTAAAAATTGACAGCTTTGAAATATTTGTTCAGTTCACTTTTACAAATTATTTTCGATTTATAAATGTTTTCGGTTACCTTTTTGGATTTTGACTGCATTTGAATAAGCAGTAGACGTCTCGCAGACACTATCGAAAAAGAAAAACATAGTCTAATCGCTGAGACCTCAAAGTTTTAAGTCTGTCTCTGAAATTTTACCTATAATATTCTGATCTTTTGATATCTTAAAATCATGGCTCCCCCTCCCTCATAAAGATCAGTTTTTTTTCTTTGGTGCCTATTTGACTTATCCATTTATCCGATATCACATGTAATACGTAGGCGAGGGGGGGGGGGGGAGATAGCTCAGTTGGTAGAGCAATCGATACACACACAAAGGGACCGAGATCGATCCCGAGGGAAGCCGAGATTTTTTTACAACCTCCCTGTTCACCCAACCGTGATTGGGTAGCTGGACGTGTTAGATGCGGCGGAAAGTACTTTGCAATAGACTAGCGTCGTATCCGAAGGGTAACAATCAATTGCTATTGTCCGTTTCACGTTATAGAAACCAAGATAAACTCCGACTCAATGGGCCTAATGGCTCTGAAGGAGCACATGGATTACTCTGGACTTAGTTTGACTTAATCCTCTTGGCTCCTTGGGAAACATGGGGCCTCTACCAACGTCTTCTAATTTTGTTCTTGGCCATCTTCTTGGTAGCTTCCCAGGTGAGGCCTGCCATTTTCATTTCATCTGACGGTGAGCACCTCTATGTCTGTTTTGGACACCCCACCTTGCGTGTCCCTTGTGGGCTCCAATCAAGGGACTGGCGGGTGACATTGCTCCCTGGTCTTCTTAGTGTATGGCCGACCGACCCATCTCCATTTCCTCCTCCCGATTTGGGTGTTGATGGGTTCTTGGTTTGACCTTCTCCATATTTCTATGTTGGAGATGTAGCCTTGCCACCTGATTTTCAAAATCCTGCGGAGGCATTTGTTAATGAAGGTCTGGATTTTGTGGATAAGGGTGTTTGTGACCCTCCAGATTTCCGATCTATACAGTAGAACAGGTTTCACATTGGATCCAACTATTCTAAGCTTGGTTACATTTGAGATAGCTGTTGCTTCCCATATGGGCAACAAGGTGCAAAAGTCTGCTGGGCTTTCCTTATTCTTTCTTTAATATCTTCACCTGTACCTCCTGTTTCACTAACTTTACTGCCTCTTTAATACCTTGCAACCATGTAGTTAATTGTATATTAAGTTTAGGCCAAATGGAGGTCCCGTAACTAGTTAATCCCTTTCTTTACAAGAGTTAAGACATTCCATCCAATATCCGTTTTTTGCCCGAGATTTTTCGGAGAAAAGAAAGACCCTCGCCCCCAATACTTACCAATTTTTCCCATTCACAATCGCCGAGTGACCATATATAAGTTGTAAGTTGTCATCAATTTTACAGTGATGTTTTGGCTCTAAATTTGGAACGTCCGAATTTGATTTGGCCACCTGGTTTTCAAAGTTGTCTGGTCATTAAAAAAAAAACGAATTAACATTTTTTTTGGGAGACACACAATAATAGTAATGATAATCATGATGACGATGATATTGAAAATGATGATTATGATGATGATGATGACGATGATGTCTTTATTATTCAAGTATGACATTTATCTTAAGTTTAAATTGCCCATGATAAAAGCAAGGGAAAAATATACGCTAAACACAAACTTCTCATTAGCAAATTCTTTCTTTGGATTTATCCACTGGTTTGAACAAACTATCTATATTATATTATAAGATAGAGATAGATAGATAGATAGATAGATAGAGAGATAGATAGAGAGAGAGAGAGAGAGAGAGAGAGAGAGAGAGAGAGAGAGAGAGAGAGAGAGAGAGGAGAGACTTACAGTTCACGTCATTGTTTGCGTCCACTGACTGTACGCAATGTCCAGTATTGGGCACCCCTTTAGATGGGATTCCTTGATCATCTATAACACACTCGTATCCGTGAGGACACAAGAGAGGGTCAGAATCGTCGTCTGGCTTCGTCGTGCTGCACAAAATCACTGGGTGGTTGGGTAGCAGAAATGTGTCAGATTTGGTGGGGGGTGGGGGGGGGGGGCATGCATGGGTAACTGATTAGGAACATTGTTGACAGTAATACTAAATATAGGATATCGTCCGAAAAGAAAAAAAAAAGAGAGAAAAACAAAACAAAACAACAACATCATCAACAACAACAGCATCAACAAACAGACCCAGACTAAACAATAGAAACGTACACCCCCCCCCCTCAAAAAAACAAAAAAACCCCAGAAAAACAAAACAACCAAAAACAAAAACAAAAAAACAAAACAAAAACAAAACAAATAAAAAAACAACAAAAAGCAGACCCCCAAATAATCCAAAAACAGTAAAAAAAAAAAAAAGAAAAAAAAAAGACAAAAACACAACAAAAAAGACGAGCAGACAAACAAATAAAAAATTTCGAAAAATTTTGAAAGAAAGAAGGCGACCATTAAACCAAAAGAAAAAAGCAACATGGCTTTATATAATATAAAGAAACAACAATAACAACACCACCACCACCACCACCACCACCACCACAAACAACAACAACAAAACAACAGCAGTAGCAGTAATCTATCAAAAACCATTTTATACTTAACCCCTTCCTCATCCATCAACCAAAATAATTGTGGCAAGACAGATATTTGTTGACCCAATCTCGTGTATTTCCAGACTAAAACTACATATCATATTATTAGCACTTCTTTGTTAGTTGAAGCGAAGCCTTCGTAAACTAAAGACCCGATACCGTAGCCATCGCTGATACTAACCAAAAATTACGTCACAAAAGAAGACGACGATTACCAAACGTAAGTAAAACGTGAGTTGTTGTTAGAAGTGCTCAAGGAAATAAATGACTCAATTGGTTGAGTTATTGATTACAACTCACAATTGGATCCAATAGTCTGATGTCACGTCGCCCAGCAACGGCGGCCATCGTGGTTCTAAACAAAGAAAATCGGTACTTGTTATTCGTCATGCTGGCTAGAACTTTTCATATGTCTTGTGATCAGAATGTGTAAAAGTCAAAACATGATCAGATTTATAATGTTTTTTTTCCCCCTTTGGATACGCTTTTATGCTCGTCGGAGAAATATTTCATAAGGGCCATTGTTCCGATAGTTTAGAGCCAGTTACTAAGTAACCATGCGTCATTACGAGGGAAGTGACGTTACGACTGTTGAAGCGTATTGGCTTTTCCCCGTGATCTTCGACTTCTTTTATGAAGAATATTTTTGGTTAGAATCGGGCTTTTTGTAAACGAAGGCTAGATCTATGGCTGAAGACGATACTTTTACAACTGGCAGCTTCAGGTAGCTTGATGTTAAATTAAAACAGAAGTGTAAAGATATTCCGTTCGTGTTATGTGGTTCACTACTATCGTGCGTATATACTATACACGGCCCACATCTATCCTGTTATATCTTTATTTATCTTATGACAGTCGTGGTGGTGATATTAGTGATGATAGTGTTGAGAGTGATGATTTGGCACAGGTAATGATGATAATGACGAGGAGTTCGGTGATGATGAGCATGAAAGCAATGTTGCTTCAGCAGCAGCGTGCTGCTGCCAATGATGGTGATGAAGATAATTGTGATGAGGTTATGGTGACATGATATAGATGGTGATGATGACGTTGATGATGTTGACTGAGATAAAGATAATGTATAATTGTGAAGATGATAACTGAGGTATTGATCATGGGGATGATGATGATGAGTTTTTAATTAAATTTTTTTTCTTTTGTTATTGTTGGTGGTTGATGTTTCTTTATGATATTTTTAAAGCCGTGCTGCTTTTTTCTTTTGGTTTAATGGCCGCCTTGTTTCTTTCAGTTCAGCAGCGTGGCTCAGCGGTACGGTCTTTGCTTCGTACCCGAAAGGTACCGAGTTCGATCACACGCCTCGCTGTATGGCCTTGAGCAAGTCACCTCGCCCTTAGCTCACGTTGCGCTGCTCTGCGGATGACGCCTGGGTTATTCCAGTTTTCCCTTGGAATAGACCTTAAAGACAAATTTCCCCATGGGGATCAATAAAGGGAATTATTATTTTTTATGACGACGACTACGACGACGAAGACAATAATACTCACAGTCTCTATCTTTGTCGCGTCCTTGTACCAACCATGAACTTCCTGTTGTATATGAAACAGATATATTTGCTAATATTATAGAATAACCCAAGGCCTTTTCAGTATTTGTCACACAAGAGGAACAACTGTATTACATTTTATAATATTACCAATTATTTTGTCATCATTTATATCCAAAAAATAAAATCAAATTTTATCCTATAATGATGATGATGATGATGATGATGATGATAAAAATAATATTAATGATGATGATGATGATATTATTATTATTATTATTATTATTATTATTATTATTATTATCATCATCATTATTATTATCATTATTATTATTATTATTATTATTATTATTATTATTATTATTATTATTATTATTATTAATAATATTATTATTATTTTTATAATTCTTCTTCTTCTTCTTCTTCTTCTTCTTCTTCTTCTTCTTCTTCTTCTTCTCATTATTATCATAAGTTCCCGGGAATATCGCAAGCGCCGTTAATCCTCGAAATCGTACAAACAAGATACAGATTTATGTAAGTTTTAACTCACCATTAAATGAAAAAGGAATGATCAACCCCCAAGAAAAATCAAAACAAAGCAAAGCTATAAAAAACAAAAAAAACAAAAAAAAAACAAAAACAAATAATCCCTTCCTTCCAAAAAAACAAAAACAAACCCAAACAAACCCAGACTAAACAAAAAACAAAAAAACAAAAACAAAACAAAAAATAAAAAAAGCCAAACAAACAAAAGACAAAAAACCAACAACAACAACAAAAAACAAAAAAAACAAAAAAAAACACACACAAAAACAAAAAAAAAACAAAAAAAAAACAAAAAAACAAACAAAAAACAAAAACAAAAAAAAAAAGAAAAACAAAACAATTTAAATCCAAATAATCCTCGCGAGGTCCCAGGTTTGAAAGTTTTTGCTAAGATGAGAGTGATTTAAATCGACCTTGAGGGACGAGTTTTCTAGCCAAATCTTTAAATACGTGTCATGCCATACGTGTGCAACAGTTATCTGGTTAATGGATCAATTACCAAATTGAAGTCTGCGTCTTGGTTCTTTCACCCAGTCAAAATCTGAATAATAATAATAACAAAAGAAAAACAAGTTGTCAGTTATTTAGTTTCAAGAGAAGTACATTATTAAGAAGTCACTTACAATTAGTGAAAGTGTATACATTTATGTTATACCGACTATGTGATCTTGTGATATGACACTCGCTGTCAGATCGGAAGGTCCAGGGTTCGAGTCCCGATCTGATTCTGAGTGGCGCAGAGTTGAGTCCTTGGAAAAGGGTCTTTACTCACATTCTCTCACCGTACTCTGGTGTAAAATGAGTACCTATCCGTTAACAGCGTTGTCTCTGTCCGAAAAATGAATGCTATATCGCCAAGGGAGCGTTCACATATTACGTCATTAAAAATTTGCCCTTTTTAGACCCCTCCCCTCCCCCAAGTCATCACTTGTCATCATTGACCTGACCCCCCCCTCCCCCAACAGATGATGACGTCATCTAATTTAATAAAAACTAAAAGATAACTTTAATTTCACAATATTTATTATTCATTTTTCAAACCATAAACATTGATTATCAACGTTTGATAAAACACATTCAGACATTTTATTAATTTCAGAAACTGTTGATAATTTATGTTTTACGATACAATGGGGACATAAAATTTAAATTTGCAAAGATAAAATCTAACAAACATTATTTAAATTAGGCAACTTGGTGCAGGAGCTATTAAAAAAATTTCAGAAAGTGTAATTTAAAATAGTATAGGAGGCAAATTATTTTATAGCATATTAGTCTTTTAGTGGAATGAATTTCTGTTTCAATTTCCAAACATAAAATTAATTGATTCAAAAATGTTTCTGCCTTGGACCTCTGGCAATGTACTATAAATAGTATCATCAATTTCATCTTCATCGTCATCACTTTCTCCCATTTGCTGTTCTTCTTGTATGCCGCATTTTCGTGAATGGTCTTTCATTGCTGTGATCGAGGAGTGATACAATGAACATTTAGGACAAGTTCGCCTTTTGAGAAGTGATACCCCTTTCCCATCTTGTTTCTTGAGAGATGGGCAATACTCATCATAGCAATTTATCTTTAGCTGTTATGAAAGGAACAAACTTTGAAATAGGCTTAATTTGCCTATGTTTTGATGACATCATCTTGGGTCTGACCCCCCCCCCCTCCCCCATGTCAACACATGTGAACATTTGGTAGACCCCCCCTCCCCCCCTAGCTGATGACGTAATATGTGAACGCTCCCCAAACTGACGATATGTCTTGTACTACACGTGAAGTGTTGCTTTAGGCTAGGGACCCCTTGTAAAGTGTTTGAGCACGTTATGTGGATGTTGCGCTAAGTAAAAGCTCAAATTTCACTTGATCTACATCCCTCGTAACACCCTGGATATTTCATTAACTGTGCTATTTGTTTTCACAATCTTCTGTCGATCACTGCCATCACATCAAAACTTAACCGTCACAAATTTGGATGAAGCAAACCTTTTTTAAAAGAGGCCCAACGGGACCAAGCGTTAAGAACGAGAATTGCTGCATGTCCGTCATTGAGTCCAACAGCTATTGCTAAGACAACCCCAACATCTTTTCGCACTTATTGAATCCTATTGGGTTTGTTCCATACAGAGATGGGTATGGTCACAATGGAAGGCGACCATGGCGTACTAAAAGAGTTATAGTTACGTCATGAAGGCGACTAATTGATAATACGAATGGATCCGTCCAGTGATGCAAAAATCTTTCCTGCTCAACAACAGCGCTGGTCAATGAATATGGCATCTGCTTAAAGAATGAGAAGACGTATGAATGGCTCGAAACATCTCAAAAGTACACAAGATATGAGTTGGTTCAAAACAATATTTTGTCGGAGGTGTATCGCCAACTCTTCTGTCGCATGAGTACAATATTAAATTGAGCTTTTATAAATTGACCTTTTATATAGCGCAATATCCACTAAACGTGCTCAAAGCGCTTTGCAATCATGAGGTGATACTCATACGGAAACCTTATAATCATCTATGGCATTCTCAAAGGTAAGCAATACCTTCATGAGACTGATCGAAGCTCAGCGCTTTCCTATTATGACACATAAAACAAGTAGCCTTATATTTCATTTGGACATGTCCCGACCTCATAGTCATAGTCACTATCAGTTGATATTTTTTTTACTATACGCTTTCTTCCATTTTCGACGCTTTGCTCCTTATTATATTTTGAAATAATTTATTTGTTCGCCAGTGTTAGTGTTAGTGTTTTCTCTCAGTTGGCGTCCGAACACATTTCATATGCTATGTATTTGAGGGATGATAGTTGTCTTTTGTTTATATCCCAGAACTAGAAGTACTGGCACAAAAACATTCACAAATCTTGTCAAAGAAGAAAACTACTTACACGCTGCAGGTTTGACCTGTGGCAGACATGTGTAAACACAGCCGTTGTAGCAACACATCAACCCTAAGGGAGTGCACTCCCTGTCAGAGCGACACTCCTTGAGGGCACACCCTCCAGTTGGAAGGATCTTTGGAACGGGAGGGCACAGGTCGAAAACTATTGGGCGTCCATCAGCTTGGGGCACGTCCCCAATGTAATCGACATCATAGAAACTCTGATGATAAAAAAAGGATGAAGGTTTAGTGAAAAAGGCCTGTATTATAAAAAGCCAAGCAAAGCGGGAGAAAAACACATCTTTGGTAAACCCACATGAAATGGTTCACTATTGAACCTAGTACATTCTAGAACTTCTGTCACAGACGTGCCATCTGACCATGGTATCGAGGCAATCCCATCAATGGAACACTTTGATTATTTAATGATTTGGTGATCACTATTTTCAAAAAGAATCTCGATGATATGACAACTACGACATACTTTTAATGATACTCGTATAATACGTAATATATGGTTTTTATATAGCGGCTTACCCCGTATATTAACAAACTCAAAGCGCGTAAAAGCAAAGTAGCTCAAGTCACTCAAACATGCAGCATAAAACAAAGCAATTTAATTAATTATACAGTGTTAAATATTAAATAGAAACGTTTAAAGTTGTTTTTTAAAAACAGTTCTGCACTAGTACTGTCTCTGATATATCTTGGAAGGGAGTTCCAGATACGGGGTGCCGAATATTCAAACGCGTGCTCGCCGATTTTATGAGTCAATTTTTGGCTTTACAAGTGTTAATCAGATTTTGATCTCAGGATTCTGGCTGGGACGTAACATTTATGCATTTCATTATTGTACCCAGGACAATCAGAGTGCAGTTTTAAAAACAATAGTACAGATGTTGTAGTCTATACGATTCTCTACGGTGGAGCCAGTGGAGTTCTTAGCAAACCCGATGCAGATTTATTTCCCACTTTCCAAAAATAAACTCGACAGCGTCGTTCCGGGCTACCTGAAGGGATTTTTTTTATCTTGTCTTTATTTATGGAAGAGAGGAGAGAATTACAATAGTCTATCTTTGCAGAATGAGAGAATTAACTAAAAAGGTCGAGATGACCCTTGTAATGAGATGTCTAACATTACATATTCTTCTCATTTCCATGTACCTTATGATATGATGTACTTGGCTGCTAAAAGACAAATCTGAATCAATAAATATGCCAAAGTTTCGAACAATTATAGCAGTTTCAATTACATCATTTATTATAAAATGATTGAATCACAATTTACATTTTAAAGAATTGCTAGCCTAGCGATAAAGATTTTACTACTAAAGACTAATATCAGAAAATTGTTAAGTTACGAAAAAAGGGTCAACTTTAGGAATCTTGGGGGACGAAACTTATCCCAGTTTATGTTACACACTACTACTACAACAACAACAACTACAACAACAACAACAACAACAACAACAACAACAACAACAACAACAACAACAACAACAACAACAACAACAACAACAACAACAACAACTACTACTACTACTACTACTACTACTCCTCCTCCTCCTCCTCCTCCTCCTCCTACTACTACTACTACTACTACTACTTCTAGTATTACTACTAATTGTCTAGCCATTTTGATTCTGACCCTATTATAGATAGTATGCGCTTGGCTATGAAGCTCATAACATTGCCATCCGGAAGTATAACGGACCAACACACAAAACTGTGTATCCATGAACGTTTATAGTCGGGTTAATACAGTTCAGTGAGCATAACTCTTAAACGCGGATGGCAAAAAACAATAACAAAGAGCTGTGTGACGTCATCTTCGAACTATCTATAAGAAATAGCTACAGTTAATCGCAATCAATACGTTTGTAAAACTAGTGGCGGTAAAGAAAAGATTAGTAATGAGAATCGATGCACCTCACTCAAACGCTCCATACGCGTCGGCGGGCATCCATTGCCTGGCTAGAACTTAGCGAAATACATCCATGGCATTCTTAATTCTTTTCTGAAGATAATGAATACCATCATTTGGCTGTTACTGTAGCGATTATAGAAGATACTCAATGGAGAGATACGATAAACTGTACATCATTTAGGTACCATAATTTCTGGCAGGAAGATACGGCATAAAGAGGTATTTTGTATTTAGGTACCATCGCATCTGCAGGCAAGATGTACAGCAATTATAACTGATTGTATTTGAAATATCCATCAAAGCAAGAATGCAGCAACAAGTGGCAACGAATACCTATCATATTTCCTCTTGCTGTAAATGAGACGTCTACTTTTAGCTACCTTAGTCTTGTTGCCAGTCGCATTCGTAATGCAGTTTGGTAATTTCTTTCCATTTGTTTTACCTACCGTGCCGAAACATGTTCATTATCGTTCAATTAGCCACCAAGACATGCCCAGTTGAAATGGTGGTAAAAGGTAGAAGAGAAAATTGAAATCATAGAAAACAAACAAATAAACGTTTACCCAAAGTCTGAACCAAATTTTGAAAATTGGTTACTTGCAGTTGTAGATAGATGTTTGAGTTCGATATACTTTTTCTACAGAACCCAGCAAGATGAAACATATATTATGATATATTGATTGATAGTTATAATTGGTCGATAGATGCATGGGTGGGTAGATAGACAGAAAGGTAGAAAAAAGACAGATGGATGGATAAATAAGTAGATACATACGATTACAACTCCATGCCTTGCAATAGGACAGAGGAGGCATGGCGTCACACCTTCTACTCTTCCGGTTCCAAAGTACTTGGAAGGGTTATGTAATCAATCCTTCAGAGAACAAATAATGAATAGGTTGCATTTTGGATTGGCAAAACTATTTTAGTAGCAGGATGCATAGGCAGATTCTTAGATTACGGGACAAAAGGAGCGAGGATGGATGATCTTTATTGACGACCAGCTTATATTTAGACTAGAAAATAAGTTGCCATCACCAGAAGATCAATTACACAAGGTATGTATCCAGTCATCCGGAAGAGTGTTTTTATAATTCCTGTGAGATTAGAAGCCATTTTTTTTCGACATAACACAAGGCGGCCATGAAAAGTGAGTTGTCGATGATGGTCAAATGATCTCATTGCATTTACTATTGAATACAACTCACTGTTCACTTTCTTTTGGTGGTCGTCGCCTTGTATTGCGACGTATTAATTTGGTCAATGTCAGGCGACGAATGCACAAAGGCTACGATAAAACTTTACCAGCCACGGACGACACAGAGAGAAGCTGTTTCATTTCAAAGTAGATTTTATCACACCTTGTTAGTAGCCAGCTCGCCGGTGCCCAGTGTCAATTTGCTCTGATCCCATCGCAGGTTTAAATGAGATTGCTGCCGTTCACTGACAAAACACTTTAAAAAATAATAATGATAAGAGATGACACGTTGTATATCGCATTTTCAAAATTATACAATGCTCAATGCGCTTTACATTGTTATTAATGTAAAAAAAAAAAATGCATTTTTTTGGTGCCACAACCCGCACATAAACACACACAGACAGACACGCACGCACACCCATTCACACATGCGTGCATAAAATAGGCACCCATTTTCATTTTCGCCAGAAATCTTTTAGATGCTTCACTTCAAATACCGATCGATTTAAGTGACACTCAATCTATCAACTGGTCTCAAACCTGAGATCTCAAGGAGTTCATAGAAGTGACAGGTATTATTCCTTTTGATTGACAAGTTTGAGTCATCTTTCATTTGAATCGAAATTGTGAGGCTGGTAAGTGGTCTTGTGGTATGACATTCACCTTCGGATTGGAAGGTCCTGGGTTTCAATCCCGCTCTAGAAGCACATAGTTTAGTCCTCGGAAAAGGCTCCTTACTTAAATTCTTTTACTGTACTCAGGAGTAAATAAGTACTTGGCCGTTTATAGCGTTGTCTTTGTCGGAACAAATTGTGGTATATACCGCCCATCATGTGCCATGTCTCGTCCTACATGTCAAGTGTTGCTAATTGTTAGGGACCCCTTGTAAATCGCTTTGAGCAAGTTTTAAAGATGTTGCATTATATGCATGCTTGGTTTTTTAATCGAAATAAACTTTGTCTGGCCAATGTAAGAAAAATGTGTTTTGTCAGTGTAGGGTAGATAAACACTTTCCCTTATACCCCCAATGATAGATACTGTAGGTAGTGGTGGGTACAGGTAGGGTTAGGAAGCCCTGGTCAAGACCACCTCGTTACTTTGGTCTAACACCATTGATTGGAGATAAATTATACTGTTCGCTTTTTGTGTCTGGGATATGCAGATTCCTCTTGGTACAGTTCTGATGTATCTTATATTTCTTAAGCATTGTAACTTCGTGTTATTGTTGGTCTGCCTTAGTAAAATACTCACATTTCTGTCCATTGGATAGATCGTAACAGCACACAAAACTGTATCTTAAAAGTTTATAGTCTGACAAAGAGAATTTAGTGAGAAATAATCACCTAACTGGAGGTCTCAAGACAATCACAATTATGTGCTTGTCAGTACGCAAAACTACAAAAGACAGCGAGAAGAGAAATTTATTCCGTTATCATATATGGTTTTCATTAACATTATTTTATTGATGTTCTAGCTACTAATGTTGCATCACTAAACACTCAGCAACATTGAAAAACATAAAATTTTAAGTGATGTACTGATGTTTTTATTCATTATATTATTTGTCGAAGAATGGTTTTGAGCCCGAAACGTTCCGTGATTGGTATTTTGTTCTTTTTCGAAGCTGCTTATATTCATTAACGTTCATTACTTACTACAGTCCACGGCTTCAAGCAGCTTATTGTCTCTTTAACACCATTATTGAAGCTTATTAATGGCATGCGTTTAGGTAAAATACTCACAACATCCGGCAGCTGGGTATAACCGTAGCCATCGTTAAGTTACCGGTATAACCCACCGTCACAAAAACCTGTGTTTAACCTCGAACCTTCATAGTCTTATTGATATAGCTTAGTGAGAACTAATCATTAAAATGGCTGTCTAAAAACAATGAAAAAAAAAAAAGAAAAAGAAAAGAACTGACAGACGTCAATTTCGGTTTCGTTCCTTCTACAGATGGGACAAATTCTCTCTCTGACCTGCACGATCTCCCCACTTATCGTCCGTCAAACATCGACACGTATGTCAACGTGGGACAACCGACAACTTTGACAGGTGTGGAAAGAATGCTGGTTAAGTACTGGGTTAGGGTAAGGGTTAGGGGCAAAATATCAGAGAGGTGATGGCCAATACTTTCTTGCTTTGCTTTATAAGTCAATACATTTCCACAGCCCTGGACGCACAAGGTGAACACTATATATTTTCATCCCCATTCCGAGAGCATCATAACAAACAGGGGATTAACTCTCTCCTTACCAGCCATTTTCAGGATTTTCCCCAAAACTTCACACCCAACTAACACAAGAATAGATTTTTTATCACTCAAACACAATAGCAGTAAGTTCTTGCCATACATAATTTCTTTAGCAAAACATGCTCGACAACACACTGTTGATTTTCTGAAAATTGTATGATGTACAAAAGAAATTTGAATAAGAAAAATGTTGGTTGTATCGTAACGAATGTGACGATTTTCCTATAGTTGGTAAGGAGAGGGTTAATCCTGTTTAGAGGTTTAAAATAATTAGTTTTCTCGTAGCCTTCAAGGAGGACATAGAATCCGTGTAAGGCGCATTGCTTTGAGTATAGAGAAATCCTTAAAAACTCTGTTTTAGTGTAATTCTTCTTCTTCTTCTTCTTCTTCTTCTTCTTCTTCTTCTTCTTCTTCTTCTTCTTCTTCTTCTTCTCTTCTTCTTCTTCTTCTTCTTCTTCTTCTTCTTCTTCTTCTTCTCTTCTCTCTTCTTCTTCTTCTTCTTCTTCTCTTTATTATTATTATTATTATTATTTTATTATTTTTATTATTATTTTTATTATTTTTTATTATTTGTTGTGTGTGTTGTTGTTGTTTTTTTTTTATTATTATATATAGTTATTATTATTATTATTATATATATAATTAATAATAATATTATATTATCATTATATAATAATAATATATTAATATTATTATATTATTATTATATATATTATATTATTATTATTATTATTATTATATTATATATTAATATTTATTAATTATTATTATTATTATTATTATTATTATTATTATTATTATTATATTATTATTATTATTATTATTATATTATATTATTATTATTACTATATATTATTATTATTATTATTATTATTATTATTATTATTATTATTATTATTATTATTATTATTACCATTATTTTTATCATTATCATTATTATCATGATCATCATGATCATCATGATTATTATTATTATTATTATTATTATTATTATTATTATTAATATTATTACTTCATTCTATTTATTTATTAAATATTCCATGTCCTTGTACATATACTAAGTGGGTGGCCTGAGATCTGAGATCAGGGTCATTCCCTATCTGACATAATATCAGACCTTTACTGACCTAGGAAAGAATAATGATATCACTGTGGCAGGTGGATGGTGACTACAGTGCTTACCTGCTTACTTACTGCTCACATTTCAGGAGGGAGGTCGATTTACTAGAGGTGAAAAATGATAAAAAGTACTTAAGGCGACAATTACACGTTTTTGGAATAACTGTGAGTATTATTATTATACTTCTCCAATCAGTGTTCGTTTAAAATCTAGTACTTTTTAAAAGATTGTGAGTCCAACGAAGTGTGGAAAGTAATATCGATCCCATAATAATATGAGATGGTTATTTTCTATTATCCATGTTGACAAATATATCACACTTATTAAATTAATGATACTGCAAAAATGTCATTACCAAACAAACCAGCCGCCCCGCACCACCGCCAAAGAAGTAAAAAAAGGAGAAAAATGTCCCTATGGAGACAGTGCGATATGTTTCAAAGACTATTTTGACATCTAGCCCTTTTAAAGAGGTATTTAAAAAAATACAAAAAAAAAAAAAGGGTATAAATTTGACAATATATTATGGTCCAATCATTATAGTTGTCGTTATAGACTGAACCGGTGTTCGACCCCCCGCCCCCCTTCCCTCCCAAAAAAACCCCCGAAAAACAAAAAACAAAACAAAAACACAAAAAACAACAAAAAACAACAAACCCATTGGTTAAGAACTTTGAAAATCTAGATAGGGCCTTTGCACATTTAGACAGGTATCCACTGGAAGAGAAATCAAAGTTCTGGAATGCTGAGCTTTACATGTCCTGTTGGTCAGTTCTGGTCAGTATCACAATTTTAAAGGTTACAGTGTCTGACAGGTCAGAGAGACTCGGGTGTTGATTTAGGGGTTCCTAGTGGTTACAGGGGTGGTTTTAATGAGCCAGCGTGAGTAAGCATGTGAGAATATCTGTGCTTATACAATTTCCATTCGAGGGTCAGCCTCTGTGTGTGTGTGTGTTGTGTGTGTGTGTGTGTGTGTGCGCGAGAGTGAGTATGTGGGCGAGTCAGATAGATAGATAGATAGATAGATAGATAGATAGATAGATAGACAAATGGATGGATAGAGTTTGTAGTAGAGGTAATAGATAGATAGTAGAGGTAGAGTTAGAGAGATAGGTAAGTCAAACGAGAGTTTGTAGTAGAGGTAATAGATAGATAGTAGAGGTAGAGTTAGAGAGATAGGTAAGTCAAACGAGATTTTTGCTGAGTTTAGATGAAAAGATAGATAATGTAGTTAGATAGATTTAGCACAAAAAAACACACACGCACGTATAGAGAGTGAGATAGATAAATAGATAGATAGATAGATAGATAGATAGATAGAGATAGATAGATAGATAGAGAGAAGAGAGAGAGAAGAGAGAGAGAAGAGAGAGAGAGAGAGAGAGAAGAGAGATTAGAGAATGAGAGAGTGAGTGAGAGATTTAGAGAATGAGAGTCGAGAGAGAGAGAGAGAGAGAGAGAGAGAGAGAGAGGGTGAGAGAGTGAGCGTTTGTGTGTGTGTGAGTGTGTGTGAGTGTGTGTGTGTGTGTCTGTGTGTGTGAGAGAGTCTTTCTATTCGAGAGGATACCTTAGATTAAAAAAAAAAATCTTGCACATTCATTTATTTATTTATTTATTTGAAGGCTGATTTGTCAAAACTCATTAAGTCGATTTTTCTACTTTTTGAGATTTCCATCCATGAGATATCTAAATTGAAACGTAAATTTTAAGCATCAGATTGCACAAGAATGTCCCTAGATTTGTGTGAATTTGAAGTTTAAATATGATAAAATAAAAGACCGATTGAGAAATTTTATGGCAAAATAATCCTCAATATCTCAAAACGGGAAAAACGGAGTTAGGCAGGGAGTTTTGGAAAACCACTCATCAATTTAATTCTTTATTTCTTTACTTATTCGTTTATTTATTTATTTGTTTATTTTCGGTATCTATTTTTTTTCAAGTGACGGATGGTTCCATATGAGAACACGTTTCTTCACAAAGACTTTGTGTATTACGGGAAATCGATTATACACCGTAGTGCATTTACATCTGGATAGTCCAATAATTATGAAATATTTAAATCGTGGAAAATAAATAATGCTCCCATTTATATAGATAGCCTTTATCCTCGTTGATGCAGTCTATACGTGATGTTTGGAAAATTGATTATTTTGTAAAGCAGCGTCCCCTTTTCACTGAATCATTCATCACACAATTTTGTATGGCGTATACATTTGACATGAAGATGCTTTTCGTATGTTATTAGTCTCATTAACATCGTTATGATTTTATCCAAGACTGGCCACCTAAATCGAGGCAGGTGGGTTTTTTTTTTTTAGATGATTATTTTTCTTGTATTTATTCTCTCGGCTTTGTCGAGCACTGTTTAACCCCTCCTTACCACCTGCAGCAAAATTGTCACATTTGTTACGACACAATATACATTTTAAAAATTTAGATTTATTTTATACATCACAAACTTTGAAGAATGACCTTTGTCTAATTAATAAGAATATACAGTTGTTTTGTAGACTAGAGAGATTGTTTGAGTTTTTAAAAAATCAATTTTTCTGCTGGGTAAGCCTGTCATTTTGGGAAAATACTGACAATGATCAGTAAGGAGAGAATAAATACATATCTTATTAGGGGAAGGCGCTAGTCATCGATCATGTACTATAGTTGTGTCCAACATAGGGAATATTATTATGAGGAAAACATTTCTTAACCCTCTCCTTACCAGCCATTTTCAGGATTTTCCCCAAAACTGCACACCCAACTAACACAAAAATATATTTTTTATCACTCAAATACAATAGCAGTAGGTTCTTGCGATACATATTTTCTGTAGCAAAACATGCTCTACAACACACTTCATTTTCTTTAAATTTTATGATATACAAAAGAAATTTGAATAAGAGAAATGTTGGTTGTATTGTAACGAATGTGACGAGTTTCCTATAGTTGGTACGGAGAGGGTTAAGGCTTGATGGTTTCTGCGAGTGTACGAAACTCACAAACCACACAGTCATGCGAATGTTTGGATGACAAAGTCCCGTGTGTCTTCGTTCTTGTAATTGTTATTTTGTTCGCAATCAAGGGATTAACTTAAGCAGCGAAAGCATTCACTAACTACCAGTGTCTGCTCATCCATTTGTCACGATTTTTCCCTCTTGTGTTGCTATTTTCTCGAAATCACCTTGCTGCAATCTCCGATACGTGTTCTAGATTCTCTTAAAATTTACGGGCATATTATTTTTAGAAGTACATTTTCAAGGTTTTTCCCTCTTGTATTGTTACATTCTCGAAACCAACCCGTGCGCCATTCGGCACCATTTCTCAGATTACGACACATAATACAGAGATAACGTTGTCTGTCTCATCACTCACTACATGTAAAATCCTTTTGACATACATCGTGTTTGGGTTATGTGTTAAACTTGTATAGCTTAAGTGAAAGAGCACTCGCCCTACAAAGGAAAATGTTTTGTTTCTGGTGCATCCGAGGTATTTTTTAGACCCTTTTGTCCACTCAACTTAGAATAATTAACTAAAGACCAAGGTTGCAAACATTGATTACTGCCAATTCAATGCTACAGAAAACTCCGATTCTTTGGACCTTGTGACTCAGTGCGAATAGCCTACTGATTGTACAAAGATTCGAATAGGCAAACTTTTGAAGTTTCAGCTATCAACTGAATCAAAATGTGAGACGTCAAAATGTGTGCGGTACAAATAATTAAAAATGATGTACAAAGGCAGACGGCTCAGTACCTCTGCATAATGAGACGGGATCTAGTTAAAGGAAATTCGTGAGTAGATGGTAATCTACTAGAGCCAGAAGACCCTTGAAATAGTAGTTTATCCCTGTTTGAGTAGATGGTAATCTACTAGAGCCAGAAGACCCTTGAAATAGTAGTTTATCCCTGTTTTTTGTAGCACTTTTTAAAATAAAACCTTTGATTGCTACCCATAGGACAGGACATTAATTATTGCCAAATACTTTCCACCAGAACTAACAGGTATCCATTTACTACTGGGTGGGGATAAAATGACAATGGCAAATTTAATTGAAAAAAAGGTAGTCTTTCGGAGCATTAGGCCCATGGAGCCGGAGTTTATCCCGGTTCAATAGCGTGAAACGCACAATAGCAATTGCTTGCTACCCTTTGTATAGGACGCTAGTCTATCGTAAAGTACTTTCCGCCAGATCTATCAGACCCAGCCACACAATCACTGCTGAGTGGACAGGGAGGGGGGGGGGGGTCAGAAAAAAATCTCGACTGCATCCGGGATCGATCTCGGTCCCTTTGCATGTGAAGCGAGTGCTCTACCAACTGAGCTAACGAGAACTAAATAAAAAATAATATAAGTAAACTTACCCCGTCAGCTAGCCATGGCTCATCATCTGGACTGTAAGTCTTCCTGTTATGAGGTGATCCCGTAACAAGCGTCGTCGGCGTAACCATGGACACAAACACAATTATGGCAACAATCGCATTTCTAACATTGCAACAATTTCCAATATCGATCCCAGACGACATTGAGAATTTCACTATTTCCATGTTGAATAACTAACAAGTAATAAAGCAAAGAAACATTATTAATTCCACAATCTAGTTAAGCAATCTGAACCTATCATTACATTATATTATATATTTTCTTGAATTGAAAGTCAAGTTGACATCTTGCTGCCGTCAGGAAAAAAAAGATTTCTTATAACTTTATCAAAAATATAGACTTGATCATAAAAAGTAGGGCAGATGAACATTGTAATAATGTGATAGCTTCAAGAGAAAATGTATGTAATCTGGTCATGAAGCCCTTTTCAGCAGGTGAATATCTGAACGAAAATGATTATCAATTATTTGAAAGCGTTGGTTTTTGAAAGGGCATTTTTATTGGCATAAAGCTTAAAAAGGACATTAATCACGAAATTATTTCCTTCTTTCCTTTGGAAAGACTTGAAACATCAGTCATGATACAACTCATGGCGACGAATGATATGAAAAGTGAACATTATTTTAATCAGTTGAGATTAAAAAACGAAAAAAAAAAAACTTGAGTATCTATATAGCGCAATATCCACTAAATGTACTCAAAGCGCTTTACAAAGGGTCCCTGACCAACAGCAACACGTAACATATAGAACGAGACATGACGCCTGTCATATTATTATTACAATTTTTTTTCGGACAGAAACAACACTGTTGACGGCCAGGTACTCATTTTACACCCGAGTATAGTGAGAGAATGTGAGTAAAGAATCTTTTCCAAGGACTCACTATGCGCCGAGCGAAGCTCGAACCCAGGAACTTCCGATCCAAAAGCAAGTGTCATACCGCAAGACCACATAGCCGCACTAATTAATAATAATAATAATGATAATAATAATAATAATAATAATAATAATAATAATAATAATAATAATAATAATAATAATAATAATAATCATAATAATCATAATCATAATCATAATGTAATTATGATGATTATAATAATAATTATGATGGCAACAATAATAACAATGGCATTGACAATACATTAATATAAACAAAATTGAATATAACAGCTTTAAAAAAAGAACAAAATACCGAAATACGGAATGTTTTGGGCTCAAAACCCTTCTTCAGCCTACAACAAAAAAAAAAACCCGATTAAGACAAATACATTACTAAAAATCAGATCGACGACTAAATATTCGGTACGTCTTCCTTTAGTAATGTAATTATGTTTTAATTGTTTTTAGTTGTTGGACGAAGAAGGGTTTTGAGCCCGAAACGTTCCGTGTTTGGTATTTAAAAAAAATATGTTATATTCATTTTTGTTTATTACTTTATACAGTCCGCAGCTTCTAGCGGCTTAGAATCACTGACTTATATTAATATAGATAGTGCGCACACTTCATTGCTCAAAGACTGGCGTTTTTTTTTCACAGGAATTTATCACAAAACTGCCTTCTTCCGAAATTTCGCTTATGATTACATTTTTACAATTTACTCACATTACATTCATCAAACACTTATTACCCGCAATATAATATTGAAGTATCATTTATCCATTTTTGCCGAAGTAACAAAAATTCACAGACAAATCCCTTGGGACAGCTTTTTTTCTTTTTCCTACCTGTTCACCGCATTCTCCTTCAGCTCTATTTCTCATTTAAGGCGGGCATTCGAGCTGTCTATCGATGCATGGTGATCAACGTTGCGCACAATGCCGGCGTGAATCCTGCTTGAACAACTAGCGAAGAGGATACAGTGGGACTTCTATAGTTCTGGAACTAAATCATTACAAGGTTGATCAGTCAGGGAGAGGGGATGGAGTGTGGGTAGGGGGGGGGGGGGGGGCGGAGGGTGGTGGTGGAGGGTCCTAATTTCTAATCTCCTTGTTCTTTAAAGTGACATCGCATTGCAAATATGTTCGTATAAAGGCCTTTAGACGACATGCACATATTATTTGCAGGTCTAAATTGTTATGGTTTCATTGTAATGAAAATACTTTCAAACAAACACATAACATTGTCCATTACAACAATGTTAAATCAAGCCCATAAGTTTCATACAAACCGTTTCAGATCTATGTCGATGTGAAACTGATGTTGTTGAAAGTGATTTTAGAGTAAAGATGACCAAAATAACAATATTTTAGCGGACCCGATAGCTCAGTCGGTAGAGCACTCACTTGATGGACCGAGATCAATCCAGGATGAAGTTGGGATGTTTTCCCTTCCTGTCCGCACAGCAGTGATTAGATAGCTAGGTTTTAAATCTGGCGGAAAGTAATCAGCGATATACTAGCGTCCGATCCAGATGGTAGCAAGCAATTGCTATTGTCCGTTTTACTCCGGTTCCAGGTACTACTTTAAAAAAAAATGAAATTATTGTTTTGGCCATTTATAGAAACTATATCCAATGTCTTAAACACTTAACCCAAGTTTTATACTTCCAATTATAAATTAACTTTTTTAGCATTTTCATGACGCCGTTTTTATGAACAGGCCACATAACATATCCGATTGGAAGTGATTATAGTCTATCCAGGTACGTACCTAAACTAGTGGTCATGGCTTCCGTTTGATAATCGTTTATACATTGCGTTCACGTGTCAAGTGTCTGCATAGCTAAGCATTTCATTCATGCTTGCATGATCGTAACCCACTCATTCACGTGCTTCTTAACGAGAGAATACACCCATAACTGCATGCACACATTTCTTATCCATAGCCCTCTGTGCGCATCTATATATCTATCTATCTATCTATCTATCTATATCTATTTATCTATCCATCAACCACTCTATCTGTCTATACATCTATCTATCTACCTACCAATTCAATCTATCCATCTATCTATTCATCCATCTAATCCATCCACTTTATCCATCGATCTTCTCTATCTTCTCTCCTATCTATCTATCTTATTTATCTATTTGTCTATTATTATATTTAAAATAAAATCTGCCTTCCAACAAATAGTCGAGACAAAATACAAACCCCCCCCCCCCCTTCTAAAAAACACACACGAAAAAGATAAATAAAGCAAACAAAAAACAAAAAAAAGCAAAAAAAAAAAAAACAAAAAACAAAAAAAAAACAAACAAACAAAAAATGAAAAAAAGAAAAGAAACAAAGACACCCCCACCCCAAAAAAACACAAACAAAACAAAACAAAACCAAGATGAAGTTATACATGTAAACACACACACACACACACACACACACACACATTTTTTTATGAGTGTTGGTGGGTACTTGTAGGTACGAAAGTGCTCGATAATGGTGGTTAGAGCTAATATATAATGTAAATTTTCACTCACATTTTTTGCCGAGACGACTCGTTTCTGTGTTCTTCCTTTAATTCACACTTCTTCAGTGAATTAAAGGAAAAACACAGAAATGAGTCGTCTCGGCAAAAAATGTGAGTGAAAATTTACATTATATATATATATATATATATATATATATATATATATATATATATATATATATATATATATATATATATATA
>NC_088363.1:26061211-26088711 GCF_034508935.2 Berghia stephanieae
AACAAGAAAACAAAAACAACATCAACTCTACTAGTCATGAGTTATAATGTTCCTTTCTGAATCTGACACGCCCTGATGATATGATCGGCCACATCCGCCACGCCCACTCCATGTTTGGCCTGTATAAACAACGTTGGTCCGTCCTGTCTCATCTTTTTGGCGTCTCTGGCCATCACCTGCGGTAAATAAATAAACATGAAGAATAATTGAATAGTTTTTGTAAGGCGTTTCGCCCATTACATAATTCTTTGTTAGGTGAGTATACGATACCGGCCGCATTCGCCTTATTAGTTATCCTTTTAATCCCTTCAAAAACAACTGGATTGGAACCTTAGATCCAAAGGTCGCAAGTCGCATGTCATACAACCACACACAAAGCCGTCGTAAAATATAGCATTGTATTTCATGTGTATAATAATAATTTAGAGCCATAAAGTCATGACGTCGGAGTTTATTCAGATTTCGGTAGCATTGAAAGGACAAGTATTGTTTGTTATCCTTTTGAAAGAACACATATTACTTTTCGACGGATCTAACAGACCCAGACAGGCGTAAAAATGTAGTTGAACTTCACAAATATTTAGAACCAAATCTGTAGTCTGAAATCCCAAGGTCTCAATGTTGTAAGCAAAACACGTTCAAACAAAATCGATATTCTACATCTCAATCATTATAACCACAGGAAAGCCCATAATTTACGTCGGTATTCAATTCCGACTTGTTGGAAAGTTGGAAGGCTATCTTCGCTTTGCTTGTGAACTGAGCATACCGAGTGTGTGTTTGACATGCTTTTAGAGTCAACTCCCTGGAATAGTATGTAAGCTCAAAAATTAACAAAACTACATTGAGTGATACTTTTACAGAACTAACTGGTAAAACCTCCTCCACTCAGGTGCGTGGCTATATTGGTTGATTTGGTGCCTGGCACCACATCCGTCTTTTAAAAATGGATTATAGCATTTAAAAAAAAATAAAACTGAGAAATAGTAAATACCACCTCTTGCTTATTTGAGTAAGTCTTTTCTGCATATTTGATTCTTTCTTTTGTATTTACGAAAATGGCATGTTTTAAGTCATTTTCTTCTTATTCTGGCACCACCTTATACTGTAAGCATGCCACGCCACTGTCACTCCAGCCCCATCTCCTCTCTTCATTTGTAAACACCGGGGGCATCTACACCTAAAAGGTAAAAGAACGGGGCTGAGCGAGTCGCTTTAAGAATCGTATCTACATTCCGACTAATTCTGTCAACGATGATGATATACTTTTAGGATTACAATGCAATAACGGCACTTTTAGAGACCTGTTTTATCTAATAATTTCTTGGCATTGGTGGCAAGGCAGTATAATAATGGTACTATCTATATACATTTGTAAAATGGATATCCATTGTTTATGTGCTTCATCTTTTCTCACAGCAAGTTATTTGAACTACATTTCAATTTCATACCGTTCAATTGGTCTTCATGGCGTTCCTTTTTACGAGCACATTTATAAATTCCATCACTTCACATTTGAGTTGAGGATTATAATGTGTGTAATGTGGCTTATCCAGGCACACAAAAAATCTGAAGCTTAAGATTTGTGATTAATGCTTACCATACGATGATTTACCACGCGCGATGTCACTTCAACAAGTCAAGCCAAAGTGCATGAAGAAAATCGACGCTACATTGTTGAACATTTGATGTTCTTTTCAGAAAAGTGATCAAAAATCATCATTTATATTATTGACTTAAGTTACTTTTCTATACTTTTAATTTTTTAATATACTCTATGTTGTTCTATTTAGATAACCTCTAGACTAGCTCCAACAGCCTCTGCCAAATCTGTCTTGTTGACAACCAATAAGTCTGACTGGGTCACGCCTGGACCTCCTTTGCGAGGGATCTTGTCTCCTCCTGTTGAAGGGATGGTGATAAATATTATGATAACTACGATTACCGGGCGGATGATGAGAACGACGATGATAAAGATGATGACGATAAAGATGATGATGATGATGATAAAGATGATGATGATGATGATAAAGATAATGATGATGATGATGATGATGATGATGATCATGATGAATGTAATGACGATAGCTCTGATTATGACGACGATCATGATAATGATGATGATGATGATGATGATGCCGATGACGAGAGTAGAATGAGAAGAAATTTTGGCCGGATGAATATCAAGATCGGCTACAGTGTACTAACATCACTGAAAAAAACTGTGAAAGAAAGACAAAAACAAAACAAAAAGAAAAACAAAGCAAAAACAAAACAAAAGCAAAACAAAAAAACAAACATAAAAAACAAAAACTTACAAAAAAACCCCCACAAAAAACACACAGAAAAAAATCCCAAGCAAAACAAGCAAACAAACAAACAAAACCCTAACAAAAACAAAAACAAAAGAAAAAGTATACAAAATAGAAACAAAAACACAAAAACAAAAAGATCAACAACAACAAAAACAAAAAAAAAAAAAAAAACAAAAACCCAGACAAAATTAAACAAACAAAAGAAGAACAAGAAAAAAAAAAAATAAAACAAAACAAAACAACAAAAGAAGCAAAATATAAAAATAAAAACAAAACAAGAATACAACAGAACTAAATTAAACCAAATGAAGAAAAAAACCAAAACAAAAAGCAACAGAAAAATAAACAAAACAAAAAGCAACATATACAAGACGAAAACAACAAAAACAAAACAAAAACAAAACAAAACAATAAAACAAAAGAGAAAACAACACAACACGAACAATCATCACATGCTGTTGACAGAGAACTCAATGCCTTGAAGTACTTGTAATGAAGAATGAGATTTGATTTTTAAAAAATTAAATAATAAATTATGATGCTTTATGACCAACAAGTTTATAATGAAAAGTTGTGCTTTATGCGCTAACTTGACCTTTTGTTTGTGTATGCGATATTGTGCTCATATTATTCATCTGTCAATTTGTTTTTGTCCTTTTCTTTTGTTTGTACTAACTTTTATCTCTCTGCATATATGACAAGATGCTTAAAGGTCTTATGACACTCGTAATATTATGGTATGATTATGATATGGTATAAAATCATGATAAAATCGACCCTCCCCCTGCTCCCCCCCCCCCCCCCAAAAAAAAAAACAACAAAAAACCCCCAACAAAACAATCAAAACAAAACAAAAAAAAAAACCCCAAAAACAGAAAAAAAAAAACCCAAAAAACAAAAACAAATCCCACAACATCAACAAAAACACGCCCAACGAATTGATAAACAAATATTATATGCATAGATAAATAAGTAAGTCCAGAAATAAAAAAAGATAAAAACTCACCAGCCACATCAATGACGTATACAATGTAGTCCGCTAACTCCCTGGAAAAGTTTGCCGCCAAATTATCTCCTCCTGATTCGATGAAAACCATGTCGGGGTTGAATTTCTTGGTTAGCTCCCTTACTTCAGCAATATTTAGAGAATAGTCCTTTTAAATGGCCAAAAAAATCATGTAAACATTAATCTTAAAATCTTGTAGTTTATCATTATCAATTAATATCATAATACGTGATCAGTCGTCTCAATACTGTATCAAGTCAGACTGAGGCTAAGCCTGTAAGTCTGTGCGGCTATGTGGTCTAGTGATATGACCCTCGCCTTCGGATGGGAAGGTCCTGGGTTCGAACCTCGCTCGGCGCATAGTTGAGTCCTTGGAAAAGGCTCGTTACTCACATTCTCTCACCGTACTCAGGTGTAAAATGAGTACCTTGCCGTTAACAGCGTTGTCTCTGTCCGAAAAAAAAATTGTAATATTGCCTAACACGCGTCATGTCTCGTTCTACATGTTACGTGTTTCTGTTGGTCCTTGTAAAACGTCTTGATCACGTTTAGTGGATATTGCACTATATAAAAGCTCAAGTTTTTTTAAAAGCTCTAACCTTAAAATAGAATCTTAATGTTAAAAAAAAAATGTAGTCCTTCAGAGCCATTAGGCCCATAGGACCGGAGTTTATCCCGGTTACTATTGCGTGAAACGGACAAAACACTTGCTTACCACCTTTAGGAAAGGATGCTAGTCTTTCGCAAAGTACTTTCCTCTAGATCTAACAGACCCAGCTACTTAATCACTGCTGAGTGGACAGGGAGTCAGAAATTTTTTTTTTTTAATATCAATCCTTTTGCGCGTGAATTGGATGCTCTACCAACTGATCGGGGCCCTCTAATCTTATCTTATCTTATCTTACTAAAGGCTGAATATAGGAATTATCCCTTAAATGTCTTATACAATAGTTTATAATTGCAGAATCTCATATAGCTTGCATAGTATCATTCACAGACAGTTTTACACAAATTTGAATGTAAGGAAAATGTATCAAAACGGCATGCAATGTAAAATCTAAAAATTCTATCATAGAATACTGGTTATTGAAAATTGATCATGATCGAATGAATCATAAATGTATAAAGTTCATATTACAATAAAATATTAATGACAAAAAATAATCATGAGAGCAACAACGATAATAATCATACATGTCTCTGATAAATTATGTTTTAACATTGTTTCAGATTAAGGTTAGGGAACTTATAAAATTTGAGTGAAAAAAATGCCTTCATTCGGGGAAATGAGTTTTATTCCTTGAGCTAAAAAATAAAACTCAAACAACTTAAAATCCCTAAATATGACCCTTCGTCCCAAAACGGTATTATATTAGGATGAATGCATTCCAAAAAGTGAATTAAGAAATAAAAGGATAAGAAATACGAACTTCCGAGTTTTTGTTGTTGTTGCAATGTATGTAAATGCGGCTATGTAGTCTAGTGGTATGACACTCGCTTTTGGATCAGAAGGTCCTGGGTTCGAGCCTCGCTCGGCACATAGTTGAGTCCTTGCTAAAGGCTCTTTACTCACATTTTCTCACCTTACTCAGGTGTAAAATGAGTACCTGGCAGTTAACAGCGTTATCTCTGTCCGAAAAAATTGTAACATCGCCTAACAGGCGTAATGTCTCGTGCTACATGTTAAGTGTTGCTGTTGGTCAGGGACCCCCTGTAAAACGCTTTGAGCACGTTCAGTGAAATTAACCCCAAGTTTCATATTTGTGGTCATAAATTCAATTTCCAGCAACTAGTTAAATTCATCTCGACATAATACCGTTTTGGGACGATGTGTCACCATTTTTATCAATTTGGCTTTAAACTAAATTTTTTTTCACCCAGTACACTTCGACATAACAAATTCACGGGGAAGGTCACAAATTAACAAGAAACAGTAAATGTTCCACAAGAATCGATATATCTATTGTGCTAAAGACATGCATGAAATAATTCAGAAATTGAATTTGAATTGAACATTTTAAAGCGTAAACAATTCTTCTCAGATTAACTTGTTTGAATAAAACATAATTAAAAAACAAACAAACGAACAAAAAGGACAAAAGAGAAGAACACACACAAAAACCAAACAAACACACAAACAAACAAACGAACAAATAAACAATTACCTCTCGTATAGCTGCATGGGGACATCCTCCGGTCTCCACTGCCCTCATTCTGATTTTATCCAAGGCCTCGTTTCGAACCAAGAATTCCCAATCTTCTCTGATGTTTGGAAACATAATATTAATATGATCAAATTAATAATAATCATATAATTTGTCATGATTAGGCATTTGTGTGTATCTATGTGTATGTGTGTGTGTGTTGTGAGTGTGTGTGTGTGTGTTGTTGTGAGTGTGTGTGTGTTGCCTGCGTGTTTGTGGGCATGTGTCTGTGGGGGAGAGAGAAGAGAGAAGAGAGAGAGAGAGAGAGAGAGAGAGAGAGAGAGAGAGAGAGAGAGAGAGAGAGAGAGAGAGAGAGAGAGAGAGAGAGAGAAGAGAGAGAGAGAGAGAGAGAGAGAGAAGAGAGGAGAGAAGAGAGAGATAGAGAGAGAGAGAGAGAGAGAGAAGAGAGAAGAGAGAGAGACAGACACACACACACACACACACACAGAGAGAGAGAGAGAGAGTTAAAGATTGAAATAGGGATACAGATAGATAGACAGGAAAATAGATAAATAGATAGAGAGATAGACAGATTATTAGATAGATAGATAGATAGATAGATAGATAGATAGATAGATAGATAGATAGATAGATAGACAGATAGAAAGATATAGAGTTAAAAGAGATTCTATTTTTGCAGACATGTTTTTCATTTTTAGGTGGCATACTAATGATAGATATATATTTTTTTTCTCTCTGAAGTCTTTTATTTACTTACTTGGTAAATATGTCATTGGTGACGACACAAACCCCAGTCTTGTCTCTTAGGTATTTACAAAGTGCTAGCACTAGGGCCGTTTTACCCGAACCAACAGGTCCACCAATGCCCACTGTAAAAGCCCTCTGAAAAAAAAGGGAGAAATTGAATGATGATGACTAATTAGGAATCATTAAAAAACAAAAAACAAACCCACATTGAATCATTTAACTTCATCGAAAAAAAACAACCATATAATATTTTAAGAATAGAAATAGAGAAAACCCGACGTGCAATTATTTGCAGGTCTGGTAACCCAATTCCTTATGGGCTCATTGTGGTAATGGAAATCTCCAAAAATGACGCAAAATATTGTCCATTACAACAATGTTAAACTAGGCCCATACGTGCGCTCGGGTGTCGGACCTTTATATACGTAAACGTCTAGAAAAAACAAACTGGAAGCGATTGACCTCCGGGCAAACAAAACTTTGAACAAAAAACAGAAAGGTATGTTATATTAAAAAGAGGATTTAAATAACACTCCACAAGGGTAAGCATTTTGCTGTAAACGCCTTACATTTTAAACTGATTTCCTGATTATTGAACAGCGATTGACCAGTTGATTTTTATACGCTGGAAAGACAGAAGTCCCAGGGTTTTTTTTGGCCAAGATGAGGGTCATAAATCGATCGATATTTGGACGATTTTCTGGCCAAATTTTTAAATACGTGTTATTCCAGAGTACGGCAGTTAACTAGTTAAATATACCCTATAGACTATAGACTATCAGGAAGGTACCTTAATATTTTTCTTTTCTTTTCTTTTTTTTTAGGAGGATATTCAACATCGACAGCAATGCTCAATCTGATTGAGTCAGTTGGTTTATATGAGGAAGAAGATTTGAAACGCATTGATAGTGGCGAATAAATAAAAATACACCACATGAAGCTTAGTATACATACTCCTATGTCTAGGTTCACATTTATTCTTTGAAAGTTTTCGTTTACAGAGTCAAACTGTTATAATGTAAGCAGAGATCACTTTGGTCTTTTTTCCAGTTTTCCTATTCACTGGATGTTCTCCTACTTGAATCAATAGACAGGACTACCAATCACCTTTTCCCAGCCCTGTCTGTAAATCGGCATATCCCGCTTGGTGAACGTGCCCGGATCTTCCATGGCTTCATGTGTGTGTCCGTGACTGTGTGCGTCTTCTTGGTCATGACTGTGATGGTTGGATTGGCGACCAAATGCGCTAGCTGAGAACAAAAATAAGATAATAATATGATAATTTGGCGTCGATGGATCAGCCGTCTTGTCACATAAGCAAGCAATACTAGGCGTGATTAGCGACCAGTTGGTGACCCAAACCTCAGGCTTAATGTCATGTTTTTGAGTAAAGAACTTTAAGGGGCGGTTTGGGCCTAATTATGATAAAAATCCATCAAATATTGATTTTGAGATTTTATTATTATTTTATCATCTTAGAGATAATCATATTGAAGGGCAATTTCTCAAAATATACTATAAATACACGGAAAAATACAGCCGAAAAGGTAATAAGGAGAGTGTGAGAAAACGGAAAACTCTTTTGCTAGTTTTTAAATATGTCAATTTTTCCAGGGGTATGGAATACAGTGGAAAATATTTCTGAGAATCTATTCCATGAAATTGAAAATTTCCATTATTACAGAGATAATGTATTACGTTACCATAAGGATATTTTTTGGATAGAGTATGTGCATTCTGATATATAATCCAAATTATAATTCTTTTAACATCAATTTTGTGATAACATTTTGATTCGAAACTTTGTAATGTTCTAATAAAAATTCCATAAAATAAAATAAAACGACACAAAATGTTACAATGTTGATAAGAATATGGAGGTTATTCCTTCATTAGCTTTTGCGGAAAATTTGTCAAAAATTGTTATACTTTTGGATGCCAGACTCCCAAATCAGGACGCAAAACGAATATCAACAAAGATAATGCATTTTTCACCAAGAATATTGTCTGTACTGACGATACAGAATGATTAAAACCGCCCAATGTTGGTAATTTTTAAAAAGAAAAGACCCAGCTACCCATTCATTGCTGGGTAGACAGGGGGATCGGAAAAAATTCCGACTGCTCCTGGGATCGATCTTGGTCCCTTTGCGTTATCAAAATGTACTTTTCTTTTTTTTTTTCCAATATATTATGATTGGTTCCCGAATTGACCGATTTGACATGAAGAATTAATTACCACAGTGGTCAGGATATCATTACGCGTCAAAATTTATTTTTGAGTTAAACCGAATGTGTGAGGAAAACAAATTCTTGAACTGCTACCTTTTAATACAAAGGAAAATAGGGACGCCTTGCAATATTTTTTGCTATTACGTTATTGTAAAATCAGTTTTTTTTTGTATCTTCATAATCTAAGGGGCATAATAATAGTTAATGCTCACCTTTGATGAATTTACAGGTGTCTGAGTCGGTCATGTTTAACCTGGAATGATAAATAAAATGAATGAAAAAAACTGTGGTATATTTAGCATTTTACTATTTGTTTACTATTTCAATGTAGTTACTCACTACGAACCATTGTAGCATTTAGAAGAATAAAAACTTCCGTTCCAGTTGATCTATTTTCAATACCCGTCTTGTTACTTCATTCCTCTATATTAAGGTCCAAAACTTCTTCCTATTCCGAATACATCACACTGGCGACGAGGCAACTTTATGGTTTTAAAAATAATTCATATAAATTAAAATGCCCAAGTCACTCTAGAATGATGAAAGCGAGTCATTTCGCAACTACAAAGAAAAGCTGGACGCCCACATCATGGCAATTGATGTACATACTACAAAACCCACAGACTTCTATCATCAATAGATCCAAATACCTATAACACGTTGAGGACATATTAACAGCACCTGATTTACCAGTTACAAAAACATACAATGAACTGTGTGAAACACTTACTCAGCATTTCAACCGAGTACCACTGGAAATTATGGACATATTTAAATTCCATAAACGGAACAGCTGAGTAGTGAGTCAGTTGCAGACCAATAGCCACTGTCAAGCGTCTATCAGAACACTATAATTTTGGCGACGTCTTGCTCGTCACACTAAGAGACAGATTTGTCTGCGGCCTCCGTGATTCCACAATACAGAAGCGGCTTCTGCAAGAGAGGAATCTCACCTTCCAGGCAGCTTTGGCTCTAGCCATGGAAACAGCACACACCACAGACACGCAGCAGAACTGCATAGTGACAACACATCTACTTCTGATCTTCACAAGCTCACCACACCTAAACAACCTGCCCACCATTCCCATTCACAGTCTGACCGAAAGACCTTTTCACGTCTTAAACCCTGTCTCTCTTGCGACATATCCAACCATCGAAGAGCTGAATGCTATTGGAGAGACGCGAAATGCATCTAACTGCGGACGAGCCGGTCATATTCAGACTATCTGCAAATTAAGATCAACGCACCACAAACAATACACCAACAGCACTTATCTGCAGGTCTGACAACCCAATTCCTTATGGGCTCGTTGTAATGGAAATCTTTAAAATAAGACGCAAAATAGTGTCCATTGCAGCAATATTAAACTTACAGGCCCATAATCAAAAGTGGATTCGGATGTTAGACCCACATACGCTGATCCCGACATAACTTTGATTACAGCGGATTACATATCTAACTTCAGAAATGTCCAAATTATTTGCTATATTTTTATTTCTCTAGAATTGTTTATATATACTACCACCTTCTACTTCTAGTACCTACTTCTTTAATCGGAGTCAGATAGGTTAATTTTAAAACAACCTTGAAGTAAGAATATTGAGCAATCTTCTGAGTGTTCCGTTCACTAAGTAGATATGCTCAATGGTGCTTAATTTGTCAAAAATCTGAACAAGTGTGTATGAAACGGTGCCAGACAAAACAAGAAAGAAAAATACAAGACAAAAAAAAATAATAACATCCCAAAAATCTGTCTGCTTCGACTGCCTTCCCAGTTGATGCCGATTGATTTTTGGACGGCTCTTTTTCTTATATTATTTTTCTTTCTTTATATATATATATATATATATATATATATATTATATATATATATATATATATATATATATATATATACTAGTAAAACGCCCGCAATTTCGCGGGGAAGGAACTATTTTCATTCGATATTATACCCACCATTATTTAATGAGGGCAGATTGGTAAACAACGTTGTCTGTGTAAGTTGGTACATCCTCTGTTGATTTTTATGTGTGGCCCAACATGAAGTGTAAGCCGCTATAGCCTCTGACCCGTGACACAGCAACATATAGTTGTCCGTGTATGAAAACAGGTTGTGGTAATAAAATCAACTGCGAAAATAAACCTGAAGTAGCAGACGTGAGCAGAGTTGCAAGACGATCCTGGGATCGAGAACTTACCTTACAGTACAGTACTCTAGTGATCATGTTTGGTGGCGTTTGGCACCGCTTTTATGCACCTCCACTGACTTTAAATTATAAAAGGAAATCAAATTATCTGTTTATCTATCAGTAAAAAATACATTTCTAATTTTCAAATCTTTCAGTAGAGTCGTGCGCCGTATAATTTTTTTTATTGACTCAAATGGCACAATGTTCTCCACAAGGCTAGACTATATTTAAGAAAGGATTTTCAATTCCATTGTATTTATCTTCCCACAACATTCTACATGTTTTTATATTTCACTTTCTAAACTGCATTACACAGTTCCTCCCCGCCTCCCCTCTTTTCACTTAATTAATTGCGTACCTTTTTAGAAATATCTAGCATTCTGTTTCAATTCGTACTTCCTTACAAAGGAGCATACTAATTTCCCGCCAACCAATGTTTTGTTTATTCATCTTAAGTAGGCCACTACCACATTATCTCATTCATCTTTGGTGTTTCATTCATCCTGTTTTGTTGATAAAGGGGAAACCCGAAACGTTCATTTGATCTGTTTTTGCAATTAAATTGAAGCTTACATTCAATTTCACATGATTATTTATTTCTTCGAGCTTCGAGCAGCAACATTTACATTAAGTGAATACATTATACTGGGGATGTAGGAGCTTTCGGAATGTCTCCCCTTGACTTTACTTATGGAAAAACAAACATCCTAGCACCTTTACTAAGACTTATGACTAACCCTAATAGAAAAAAGATAAACTCCGATATCGAGCTAACCCTAATATAAAAAATGATGACAAATTGAATAAATAAACGCCTGACAAAAGATCAACGGTGAAAATACAAATTTAAAGAATACTGGGGATGCAGGAGCTTTCGGAATGTCTCCCCTTTACTTAACTTATGGAAAAACAAACACCCTAGCACCTTTAATAAGACTTATGACTAACCTCTCGAGCTAACCCTAATAGAAAAAAAAACAACTCTCGGACTGCTTTGCACTACCTTTCAATACTTAACAAATCATAATGGCGGCCGAAAATCAAAACAATGGTCAAATTAGGAAATTTTAAACTTTCACAAATCTATCAAGGTTTGTTCTAGATTTTTAAAAATACTTCTATATAGTGACAAATTGAATAAATATCAACGGTGAAAATACAAATTTAAAGAATACTGGGGATGTAGGAGCTTACGGAATGTCTCCCCTTTACTTAACGTATGGAAAAACAAACATCCTCGCACCTTTACTAAGATTTATGACTGACCCTAATAGAAAAAAAAATCCTTCGATCTCGAGCTACTCCTAATAATAAAAAAAGAATCAAAATGGCGACTGAAATACCTTCATGTGATCAAGTGAATAATATCACCATGAATGCCACGATTTGCTGAAAAATGCCAACACACACACACACACACATGTATACACCACACACAACACACACACACAAACACACACACGCACACACACATAAACATACACGCAAATAACAACACTGATCACCTCTAAATCAACAACACAACGGAAGTAATAATAATACTTGATGTCATAAATAGATGACGCAAACTGACAACTTTTTACAGTGACTAAATTGGTTGATTTTGGGAGCCAAGTGTCGTCGGTACATATTTTATGATATTTCCTGTTTGACTCAACGAACTTTCAAACTGACTTCAAATTATAAAAGGAAATCAAGTTATTTGTTTATCTATCTGTAAAAAATACATTTCTAATTTTCAAATCTTTCAGTAGAGTTGTGCACCGTATCAATTTTTTTATTGACTCAAATAGGCACAATGTTCTCCACAATGCTATATTTTTTAAAGAAAGGATAATGCAAATTTTCACTCACATTTTTTTGGCCGAGACGACTCGTTTCTGTGTATTTTACACTTCTTCCAGTAGGCGTAATCCATTGTAATGTCCGTAGAAAAGTTCTTACTCCAAACTAAAGTTGTTTCATTGTGTAGTGGTGATTAGTGTTGATGTGTATTGTGATGTGCTCTCATGTTTATAGATAGTATGCAGATGACGTCACTCAGGCCTTTGTTATTGTTTTTGCCATCCGCGTTTGTGAGTTGTTCTCACTAAACTGTATTAACCAGACTATAAAAGTTCATGGTTACACAGAGTTTGTGTGTTGGTCCGTTATACTTCCGGATGGCAATGTTGTGAACTCCTTGGCCAAGCGCATTCTATCTATAGATAGTATGCAGATGACGTCACTCAGGCCTTTGTTATTGTTTTTGCCATCCGTGTTTGTGAGTTGTTCTCACTAAACTGTATCAACCAGACTATAAAAGTTCATGGTTACACAGAGTTTGTGTGTTGGTCCGTTATACTTCCGGATGGCAATGTTGTGAACTCCTTGGCCAAGCGCATTCTATCTATATTATGAGTGTGTGTGTGTGTGTGTGTGTATGTGTGTGTATGCGTGTAGGTGTGTTGTGTGTTGTGTGTACATGTGTGTGTGATATTGCAGTGGAATGTGGTTGCGGCGGGGGCGGGGAGGCGCGGGGGGGGGTAGGGAAGAGGGGGAGGAGGGGTATAATGGGGTCGGGAGGGGGGGGGGGGAAAGGGGGGAAGGGGGGGGGGGGGGGAGAAAGAGGGGGGGGGGAGGGTTATTTGGCCTTTTGCGTTTTGAGCTTGAATTTGTTAGAGTGTCTGCATATTGCCATCAGTTCAGATCTTTTGTTTAAGGTGCTATTGTTTCTGTAGTTGTGTAGTAAAATCTCCAGTTTCTCTGTCAGGCTTAAATTGCATTTTCTAGCACCGCATCTAGCACCGCGCGGGGGGGGGGAGGGGGAGGGAAGAGGGGGAGGAGGGGTATAATGGGGTCGGGAGGGGGGGAAAGGGGGGGAAGGGGGGGGGAGAAAGGGGGGGGGGAGGGTTATTTGGCCTTTTGCGTTTTGAGCTTGAATTTGTTAGAGTGTCTGCATATTGTCATCAGTTCAGATCTTTTGTTTAAGGTGCTATTGTTTCTGTAGTTGTGTAGTAAAATCTCCAGTTTCTCTGTCAGGCTTAAATTGCATTTTCTAGCACCGCATTTGTAGGGGCTGCTTTGCTTGACGACCTCCCAGGTTATTGTTGGTGTTTTTTGTGTGTTTATTTGTTCCCAATAGTGCATTGCTAATTTGGTGCTTTTTGCTTTGCTTTCATGTGTTATGGAGGCTTTGTGGTTGTATCGTGTTTTGAATGGGGGTTCCGTGCTGCCGATGTATTGTGCTGCGGTGTTATCAGTGGTTATGGTGGCTTTGTAGACTATGACGCTTTTTTGGCAGTTTCCTTTAAGAGGGCAATTGTCTTTCTTTCTGCAGTTACAGTTGTCTTTATTTGTATTGGTGCAACCACATTCCACTGCAATATCACACACACATGTACACACAACACACCACACACCTACACGCATACACACACATACACACACACACACACACACTCATAATATAAACATGAGAGCACATCACAATACACATCAAAACTAATCACCACTAGACAATGAAACAACTTTAACCCTCTTCCGCACTAGGACAGGACTGTCCCGGGACAGTCCTGTCCCAAATCTGTAACATATAGAATTTAGAGAGATCTTCCGCACCTATTGGGACGGGACAAAACAGTCCCGTTGTGTCCCAAGCCGTTGTGAAATGCTACAAAATCAACGGGACAGGACTGTCCCAGTCCCGTGTTCATATCGTTTGTGATAGTAGAAAAATATAGCAGACTTCCGCACTAGGACAAAAAAGTCCCAGACTTGGCGGCGCCGTGTCAAAATTGAAATGCCTGTCTTTATTTTCTGCATCCCTACTACTACTACTACTACTACTCCTCCTCCTCCTCCTCCTCCTCCTCCTCCTACTACTACTACTACTACTACTACTACTACTACTACTACTACTACTACTACTACTACTACTACTACTACTACTACTACTACTATTATTTCTATTGTTGCTTCTGCTGTGGCTAATGCCACTAATATATTAATACCTACATCCCTTATATTTTGTATTTATTTCCAATTCCATTGTATTTATTTTCCAACAATAGTCCACACTTTATTTTGGTTCACTTTCTATACTGCATTACACAGTTCCTCCCGCCTCCCCTCTTTTGACATAATTAAGTACGCACCTTTTATAAATTTCTATTGCTCTGTTTTAATTCGCGCTTCCTCACAAAGTAGCATACAATTTCCTGCCCATCAATGTTTTTGTTTATGCATCTTAACAACGCCACTACCACATTATCTCATTCGTCTGTAGTTTTTAATTCATCATGTGTTGTTGATGACCCGAAACGTCCATTTTTACCTGTTTTCGTATATTAAACTGAAGCTTACATTCAATTTCACAGTTATAATTTATTTATTTATTTCAATTCTGAATATAAAAAAGCAAGAACAATTCAAATAATAATTCTATGTGATGAAACCACGTAAAGAAGGCATAGCAACATAAATATTTTCGGCAATTTAAAAACGTATGTTTATAAATATAATTTAAGAAGTGTCACACTTTGTGACACAGCAGTAACGTGTCTAAAACCGGTCGCACATCTATTCGGTAACTTGTGGGATCAATTATCTTTATCGTTATTTATTTCGGGAATTCTCAATTAAAATATTTATAAGTTAGTCCTTCTGAGCCACTTGGACTCATTGTAAAACAAATTAAGTCCTTTAGAGCCTTGTAGCCAATGGTGCAGGAGTTATTCCGGTTTCAATAGCGTGAAGCGGACAATTAACGTATTTGTTTGAAAATCTTTGAACGGGACGCTAGTCTGTAGTCTATCGCAGATTACTATCCCAGCTTGACAGGTACCCTTTTACACCTGAATGGAGTGAGTGATTGGAGTAAATTTTCTTGCTCTAGAAAGTACAAGTTGGCTTCGGTCGGAATCGAACACAGAACCTCTGAGTCCAGAGTACAACGCGCTAACCATAGGCCATCTTGCCTCCTAAGCTTATAAATCCGGAACTTATCCATGTTTCTGTGGCGTTGAGCAGACAGATAACAGTTTAAAATTTAAAATAATAAAATTCATTTTTTCATCCCATAGGGGAAATTTTTCTCGAGGGTCTATTCCAAGGTAAGACTGGAATAATCCGGGCGTTAGCCGCAATGCAGCGCCGCAAATTTAGCTAGGACAAGGTATAACCAGGCGTCAGCCGCAGTGCAGCGCCGCAAATTGAGCTAGGCGAGGTGACTAAATCAACTGATGCCTTTCGGGTACGAAGCATGCTGACTTTCTATTATCCTCTTGAATGATGCTAGTCCGTCAAAGATTACTTTCATCAGCGAACTGGTACTCATTTGCACCTGGGTAAAATGAGGTGATTCCAAGAAAGTCATTTTAAGATAAGATCGGAGATCACCATAGAGTCTACGGAATTGACCCTTGAGCAATCTTTGGGTCATTAAAGGATGCACCCAATATTGTTTTCTCTTTCAATTTGTCTTTTTTTTTCCACGTGGTAAAGCACAGAAATATGCAACCTCTATTTCATCCATTACTACTACTACTACTAGTAGTAGTAGTAGTAGTAGTAGTAGTAGTAGTAGTAGTAGTAGTCGTGGTAGTGGTAGTAGTAGTAGTAGTAGTAGTAGTAGTAGTAGTAGTAGTAGTAGTAGTAGTAGTAGTAGTAGTAGTCGTAGTCGTGGTAGTGGTAGTGGTAGTGGTAGTGTAGTAGTAGTAGTAGTAGTAGTAGTATAGTAGTAGTCGTGGTAGTGGTAGTGGTAGTGGTAGTAGTAGTAGTAGTAGTAGTAGTAGTAGTAGTAGTAGTAGTAGTAGTAGTAGTAGTAGTAGTAGTAGTAGTAGTCGTAGTCGTAGTCGTGGTATTGGTAGTGGTAGTAGTAGCAGTAGCAATAATATTACTTTTGCTATAAGAATATTTCATGATTATATAAATCTTATGTAAACAAATCCCATTGTACAGTGTAAAAATCATTGTCGTCATGTCGTATCTTATGTTGATTCATAAAATGTGAATTATTACAGTTGCAATTGCCTACAAAAAAACTTTTTGAGTCTTGTAAAAAAAAAAAAAAATAATGCATTCGCGCAGGTGTGTCCTGGGACAGTCCTGTCCTAGTGCGGAACCCCTTTTGAATAGAAGTTTTCTCCATTGGGACAGGACAAATTTGTCCCGGGACAGTTTTGTCCTAGTGCGGAAGGAGGGTTAGTTTGGAGTAAGAACTTTTCTACGGACATTACAATGGATTACGCCGACTGAAGAAGTGTAAAAAACACAGAAACGAGTCGTCTCGGCCAAAAAAAATGTGAGTGAAAATTTGCATTATATATTAGCTCTAACCACCATTATCGAGCACTTTCGTACTTACAAGTACCCACCAACACTCACAAATATATATATATATATATATAATATTGTGTTACGTTTCTTTGTGTGTAATGATTGGAATCTTGATGGGAGAATGTTTTTAAGGGAAAATGTATTACTATGTGTAACAGTAGTGTAAATAATACGTTCATACCAACCCTTTTGATAAGAACCACTTCACATAATAATAAGAACTTTTTAGCTCCCTTGTTTTTTTCCGTTTATTATTTTTCGTTTCGTATCCAGCTAGCTTGAAAATAAAGAGCTGCACTAAATCCAATCATCCTGTATTGTATACTCATTTTATAACTATATTACATGGTGGCAGCGGTAATCCTACTATTTATCTACCCCTTGTGTCCATTATTTTGAGCAGGTAACATTGTTTTTGAGATTAATATGGCTTTTAGTCAGGTACCAATGCCTTATCTTGATTGGTGCAAAGACAACAAACAAGAAGCATACGACGAATGGAAGGAATTCATGGAATCGTTTTTTATTATAAACAATGTCGATAATGCAAATAAGTATCATTACATCCTGCTATCTACGGGCACCAAAGGTAGAGACATCGTCCAGTCCTCCAAACTATCAGCAGTGGATAAACAAGACCCAATAAAGGTATGGAAAGTTTTTGAAAACTTCTTAGTAGAAAAACCCAACAAATGGGTGGAAAGGATAGAGCTACAGTCACTGTCCCAGATGACAGACGAAAACCTAGAAGCGTTTGTATTGCGTCTACGGAACAAGACAGCAAAATGTTCGTTTAGAGATGAGAACATACGCAATGACAAGATGCTGGAGCAGCTGATTAAAGGCTGTAAATACCAAAACGAACGAAAGCGACTACTAGAACAGGGTGATGCGCTTAATCTCGAAACAGCCATAAACTTACTTAAAAGCCACGAGGCATCAATCCGGCACATGGCAGAATATAGCACAGCAGCCTCGGGAGCGGAGTCAAGAACACAGGCCGAACTAGATGCCATAAAAGCAAGAGATCATAGACAACTACAACAGTGCGGTCAATGCGGTCTTCGACACGAACGAAGAAAATGTCCTGCTTTCGGCACAATGTGCAAGATATGTGACAAGTCTAACCATTGGGCAAACGTTTGCAGATCCATCCCCCCTAACTCGAAACAAAACAATCGAGACCATAAACAATGGGATAAAAGTCATAGATTTACACTCAAGCCAAAAGTTCATGACCTAATGGCAGAAACTATTAACGACGATGAATTCAACATTGATACTGTCGGGATTGACAAAAATAAGAGAGATGAAATATATACGAGAATTCCATTGGAAGTACCTCACAGATCACAAATTATGAACCTGAGAGTCAAGGTCGACACTGGTGCGAATGCAAACATTATCACAGTGAGAGCATTGAACCAAATATATCCTGATGAAGACATAGACAAAGTGCTCACAGGAAACAAGACCGTCTTATCTGGCTACGGAGGTGGTACAATTGATCAGAGAGGATGCTTACAAGTCAAATGCAAAGGTCACAGCCTCACATTTTATGCAGTAGACTCAAACAGCCCAAATATTTTAGGACTTGAAGCATGTCGTCTACTCAACCTGGTGAAAATAAACTGCGCTATACAAGCCAAAACAAAAACACCACTCGATGAGCTAAAGCACGACTTTCCCGAATGCTTCGACTCCATTGGCAACTTTGAAGGGGAATTCCATATTACTCTCCGGGAAGACGCCACACCTGTAATACATCCACCAAGGAAATGCCCCATACACATACGGGACGAGCTACTACAGGAACTAAACAGGATGGAAGAAATAGGTGTCATTGAGCCAGTGAGTCAGCCAACAGATTGGGTAAATTCATTGGCATTCAGTAGAAAATCTAATGGAAAACTCCGGGTGTGCTTGGACCCCAAAGATCTTAACAAAGCCATTAAAAGAGAACACCATAGGACACCAACCCTTGAAGAAATCTCGCATAAATTCTCCAATGCAAAAGTCTTTTCCAAATTAGATGCGCAGCATGGATACTGGGCAATCAAACTAGATGAAGAATCAAGTCTGCTGACAACGTTCAATTCACCCTTTGGGCGATACAAGTTTATAAGACTCCTTTTTGGGCTCAGCGTCTCCCAAGATGTCTTTCAGAGAAAAATCGATGAAATTCTAGAACAATGCCCAGGAGTAGAAGGTATCACAGATGACGTATGTGTATATGGCAAGAACCAAGCAGAGCATGACAAAAATTTGCTCCATTTAATGGAAGTAGCAAAAAAACATGGCCTTGTTTTCAACAGTAAGAAGTGCTTCATCAGACAGGATAAAATTACATTTTTTGGTCTAGAAGGGTCCCAAGAAGGTGTCCAGCCTAGTCCCAGCAAGTGTGACAACATCAAATCAAAGGCCAGTCCAAGCAACAAAACTGAACTGCAGTCTTTTCTTGGGATGATCCAATACCTAAGTCCGTTCATTCCAAGGTTAAGCGAAAGAACTACCGCACTGAGAGAGCTATTGAAAAAGGATAATGTCTGGAACTGGAATAGTTCGCATGAAAAAATATACCAAATGATGAAGAATGACATCCACCAGCATTTGAGGCTATCTTATTTTGACCCTCACAAATCCACCACGATAGAAGTGGACAGCTCATTGAACGGTCTTGGAGCAGCGCTTCTACAGGATGGAAAGCCCATTGCCTTTGCATCCAAGAGCCTGACAGACACAGATTCACGATACGCAAATATCGAACGTGAAATGCTGGCCGTCGTCTTTGCATGTGAAAGATTTCATACGTACATTTACGGCAAAGAGATAACTGTACAGTCTGACCACAAGCCATTAGAGACAATCCAGTTGAAAAACATTGCAAAGGCACCTCCACGACTACAGCGCATGCTCCTACGTATACAACCATACCAGTGCACCATTACATACAAACCTGGCAAAGAAATGGTTTTTGCAGATTTTTTATCCAGAAACAAACCTACAAGTGGTGAGGAAATTGAGTTGGACGCCACAATCCATCATGTAATAATAAGCCCAGAGAGGAGGACTGAGCTCTTAGAGGAAACAGCAAACGACGCAGAACTTGCCTCACTCGCAAAGCAAATAAGAGAAGGCTGGCCTGAAGACATCAGTCAAGTGAAGAAAGCACTTAGACCTTACTGGTCCATGAAAGAGTTACTCTCTTTTGACAATGACCTCATCATTAAAGGCACAGCTATTTTGATACCAAAGAAATTACGAGAAATGATACTGGACAAAATTCATGCTGGTCATCAAGGTCGAGACAAATGCATTCTACGTGCAAAAAACAATGTATTTTGGATCGGTATGACAAAAGACATCACCATGAAGGTTCATGCGTGTCAGATTTGCAACAAATATGGAAAAAGCCAGGTACGTCAACCGCTATTACAGCCCAAACTACCAGATATCCCATTTGAGAAGTTAGCGGCAGACATATTCCATCTGGATGGAAAAAATTATATCCTAATGGGAGACTACTTCAGCAAGATGCCATTCGTAAAAACACTGACAACCATGACAAGTCAAGAGATAATTAAATACTTTCAATCAGTGTTTGCTATTCACGGTATTCCTCTCACGCTTGTGACCGATAACGCAAAACAGTTCACAAGCACGGAATTTAAAGCATTCATGAAGGAATGGGAAATCGAAATAAACTTCCAGTCCTTATTTCCCACAATCAAACGGCTTCATTGAAAGGATGGTGCAGACGGTTAAGAACTGCTTAAAGAAATCAAAAGAGACCAAACAAAATCCGCAGATTGCTCTACTCAACCTAAGAACTACACCGATTGACCAGACATTACCTTCCCCGCTGAACTTCTGTTCAACAGATCAATCCGAACTCCAATACCACGAACAATGAAGATCACCCCCAGAATAGAACAAGCTCGGGACAACATGAAACATAGACAGCTGAAACAAAAGGAACAATACGACAAAGTATCTAACACTCTTCCACAGCTGCATAGAGGTCAGCCGGTCCTCCTACAAGACCCAATTTACCATACATGGTCAGCAGCAACAGTGATAGATCATGCCGCGGAACCAAGAAGCTACACAGTGGAGACACCCAACGGTACTGTCCGCAGAAATCGTATACATCTTAAGGAAAGAAAGACTCCAGGTTCTCCATCGCTCAAGAACAACGAAGAGTACACAACACAACTTGCACAGCAGGAGACAAACAATGGTCCAGACAATGCCCTGGAGACTCACATTCCTGTACCTACCCACCACACAAGGTCTGGTCGGGAAATTATCCGCCCTAAAAGGCTCGTCGAAAACTACTAACCATAAGTTCTACTATCGTCACCTGTCACCTCACTTTATTCTCACTCTTCATTACCCTCTACACAGGTATACATGCAATAATACCTTGAGGAAGAGTGACTGTCAGAATAGTCTACAGTCATTTCATAGGCAATGTCACTAGTATAGGAAGTGCTGTAGAATGCAATACACAATACCCACAATGCACCAAATTTCTAAGCCTACACTGAATATTAATGGATATTGAGGTGAACACAAAGACAAACACTAGGTTAGGGACCAGTGGATAAAGGGACACAATAATGCCCTCCACTGGGTCGAGGTCACGAGACCTCTAGTCTTTTTTCTTTCAGGTGATGCCCACATTGAAGAGCCTTTTCCCAACTTATTATGATCTCATCCTACCTTATGTTAATCTAAAAACATTAGGAAAGCTTACTGAGGTCATTTGGAACCTTAAATCTTTACGTTATGTTTTGTTACTTTTTGGCATCCTGCCCACTGATTGGCTGATCTGAGGTTCTTAACCTAGGGTCCCCAAATTACATTTGATGTTCTAAGTTCTATGTTCTAGACAGGCCCTACGAGCATAACGTGTTTATATATCTATCTCAATCTTGATTAAAAAATATGCTTACGTTCTATTTGAGAAGGGGGATGTAACAGTAGTGTAAATAATACGTTCATACCAACCCTTTTGATAAGAACCACTTCACATAATAATAAGAACTTTTTAGCTCCCTTGTTTTTTCCGTTTATTATTTTTCGTTTCGTATCCAGCTAGCTTGAAAATAAAGAGCTGCACTAAATCCAATCATCCTGTATTGTATACTCATTTTATAACTATATTACACTATGTATTTTTATGCACTATGTGTTAAAACCTATGTCGGTCAAAGGCTTCTATTAGCCAGACTACATTATCTATGAAACATTTTTTAAATGCCGACAATAAATAAATATTTGAATTGAATTGAATTGAATTGCGTCCTCTCGCACCGTTTCATACACACTTGTTCCGATCTTTATCTTACATCGGTGCCTGCTCCCTACATTTCTCAATGAATCTATCAAATGACGATACACAGTAATTAATTAAGGATTTTAAAAAGTGTGTATGAAAATTTGTCAAATTTAAGACTGGTTTCACACTTCCAATGAGATTGGAACCAGTATTTTGACATCACACTATAGTTCCTTATTTGTATTTATGGTATAGTGTTATGATGAGGTTGTTGGTGGATGTTATAGAACGGTTCAATAAATCACATTAGTTTGATGAGGCTGTAGCCATTTTAATGCCAAGAAACCAAGTCAACGTTACAGAAACCGGGTGTAAACAAGGACTCAATATAAGTGAAGTGTTACAGTACATAAATGTAGTTTCATATCACTACATTCCCCCTTACGATAAGTTTTAAGTTAAACTTTTAAGTCCTGTGTTTCAATAAAAAATTGAACGTTAACTTATGCAACAAAAATACACAATTCTAATGGTTTTGTTTATTCGTCTTAACAACGCCACTACCACATTATCTCATTTATCTGTCGTGTTTCATTCATCCTGTTTTGTTGATAAAGAGGAAACCCGAAACGTTCATTTGATCTGTTTTTGTAATTAAATTGAAGCTTACATTCAACTTCACTTTCTTATTTATTTCTTCGGGCTTCGAGCAGCAAGATTCACACCCCCCACTTGGGGGGAATTTTGAGTAATGTTTGTTTCAACGCATTTTTCCCCCTTCTTTTTGAACGGAAGTGAAGTTGAATGGCGCTGATAATAATTTTGCTTGGGGATTGATCTTTTTTTTTTATACTGACAAATCAATGATAGGTTAAGGAGGTAAAATGGATAGTTCGTATTTTTGTTTTACTTACAGCATTTAATTGCTGTTGTGATTGTGTGTAAAGATAATTTCATACCATTGGGATTTTTTCCATCACAACAGAAAGTAACTGATCGACAATTCAAAGTAAAAATTTCATTTTAAATTTTAATATCAATAATACGGGAGGCCTTCCGAAAGCTCCTACATCCCCAGTATTCTTGTTCTAGTAGGGGATTTGGGAAGGGGGGGGGGGTGGGGGTGGGGGACTTTTTATTATTATGTTCTAGTAGGGGGTTTGGGAGGGGGGACTTAAAAAAAAAAGTTACCCCCCTCCCAAACCCCCTACTAGAACATTATAAAAAAGAAGAATACTGGGGATGTAGGAGATTTCGGAAGGTCTCCCAATAATACAAATACGAGTCAAAATGATACTATGCTGCTAAAACAAAAACTGTGAACTGTAAAAATGCTATAAACAAAATGTACATAACAGCCTCAAAAAAGAAAAATGGATGTTATCTTTTTTCATTGATTCCTTCATTTGTTTATAAGTTCATTTTTGGTTTTACAAAAAAAAAAAAAAAAATAGTCTATAGCATTTAAAATGGGAAATATAAGGGAGATATTCCGTAAGCTCTTTGGTCTAGCATCTCTTTCAATTAGCATTTTCACCGCGGATCTTTTGTCGTGCGTTTATTTATTCAATGTGTCAATATATAGTAGCATTTTAAAGACTTGGGAGGCCTCCAAAAATAGAATACATTCTAGGGAGGAGAAGGAGGAGAAGGAAGATGAGGAGGGGAAGGAAGAGGAGGAGGAGGAGGAGAGGAGGAGGACGGCGAGGACGACGACGAGGACGAGGAGGAGAATCTGTGTTAAAAACGAGCAAATAATAGTTCAGAAATAATTTGTTTGAACAATGCTTAAAAGTTATAACAATGAAAAAATGAATATTATTGGTTTATTCATCGTAACAACGCCACTACCACATTATCTCACTCATCTGTAGTGTTTCATTCATCCTGTTGTGTTGATAATGATAAAGGGGAAACCCGAAACGTTCATTTGATCTGTTCTTATAATAAAATCAAAGCTTACATTCAATTTCATATTATTTATCTCATTATCCAAAGCGAATCACCTGTCTATCAAACGAGGAACAAACAATAAATTAATCATCTCTGCTATCAACTCGTCCAAAATTCTTTCTTGTATTTAAAAATCAAACTCTCCAAGGAAAGGTGTTCTCTAAACCTTAGGCAGAACTTTTTCTCAGTTCGGGTAGTCGACAAATGGAACCGCCTGCCTGCAGTTGTCGACGCCCCTTCATTGCAGGCATTCAAGTGCCGTCTTGACGCTCATTGTGAAACAGAAAAATACTGTTTTTAAAGTTAAATTCAGACACCCCCTTCCACTATGTGGCATGCCCAGTTTTGAGAGACTGAATTAAATACGTTCACGAATGCACAAGAGCAGATAAAAGGCTGTAAAAGCCTACATAAATCTGGACTTATATCATATCATATCATATCATATCATTGACGAGTTAATGGTCATATTAATTCATAGACATTTGAAGCAAAAAAAAAAAAAAAAAAAAAAAAAAGAAAAAAAAAAGAAGAAGAAAAGAATATGGCTTAATTGTGAAAAGGCGTTTTGCCATTTACAACGGTGTAATACCGTCAACGCGTGCATACCTTGAGATATAAAAACACTCAATTACATTACATGTGTTCATCTCTATTTAAAGCAAACTAAATAAATATATTGACTTTTAACACCGCAGAGCACGATTAACGTGGATGCTTAGGCGCTATATACATTCATTATTTACTATTTACTAACACGACATCACTTCCATAGCTCTTTAAGACCCAAAACAAAATAATACACTCACTGTTACTAGAACCACGAAATGGACAATTTGACACAATTATTAAAAGAGCTATGAATTAGTCAATGCTCCGTCATGACTTGAAATCAAACGCATTCAATGGAGAATAAATACAGGATGAGAGGGGTGATAGTTAAGTTTCGTACTACAATTGCTCTCTCTCTCTCTCTCTCTCTCTCTCTCTCTCTCTCTCTCTCTCTCTCTCTCTCTCTCTCTCTCTCTTTCTGTTCCTCCTGTCCACCCTGCTGCACATCTCAATCTGTGACACGACATGGTGATCCAACCATCTCGCCACTGCCAACCCCAATACCCACCCCGACAACCCATTATCTACTATCTACTATTTTATCACTTAGTCAGTTGGTACTGTGACTGCTGAATTCTTGACAAGGGATGATGCATTGATATCACGAAGTGATTTTATATTATTATTATTATTATTATTATTATTATTATTATTATTATTATTATTATTATTATTATTATTATTATTATTATTATTATTATTATCATTATTACTATTATTATTATTCTTATTCTTCTTATTAAGAAAATGAGATGAAAAAGAGGAGGAGAAGAGATAGATAGAATACATAATAATAATATTTAATAAAGAGCAAATAATAAGTTAGAAATATATATGTTTGAACAAGCATAAAATTAATAAAATAATAAAATGAATATTATTGATATTATTATAGTAATAACGATAATATATATATTTATTATTATATATATTGGTTATAATGATAAAGGATAGTATAAAAGTTAATTTGATCTTTTCTATTATAATCAAATCAAGCTTACATTCATATTTTCATACTATTTATCTCTTATCCAATACATACTCACTTCTATCAACGAGGATACAACAATAAAATAACATCTTGTAATCAATTCAAAATTTATTTTAAATTTAAAAATCAAATCTCAAGGAAGTGTTCTTAACTATGGCAGAACTTTTTTCAGATGAGGTAATGAAAAGGGATGCTGCATTGTAACTTCATACAGGCCTTCAAGTGCCTTTGAGTCATTTGTAAATTCACGAGTAAAAACGTGTTTTAAAGTTAAATTCAATGCGACCTTTACTCTGTTGGCAATTTTGAACCGAATAAATTTTCCGAATGCTACATAGAGCAGTGTTAAAAGGCGTATAAGCATATTCTTGGTTCACGATTTTTCCGCAATTTCTATCATATATATCATGCACGAGTTCAATCGGTTATTATTCAAGACTATTTAACAAAAGGAAACAAAAAAAATGTGTATCAAAAAAAAGAACATAAATAAATGAAGTAGAGAAAAAATGTTAATTGTACAAAAGGTTTTAGCACTTTATCATACGGCTGTTAGATTGTCTTGTGACATACGCGTTTTCATAACCATTGAGAAGGTAATAAATTTCTTTTTTTTTTTTTAACATTCTCAATATGATTTATGACTTTAACATTCAGCACATTGTTAAGTGGTGCTTAGCGCTATATATAGTATATTATAGTTATACACGTATATTATAGTTTAAGTACAGTAGTATATAATAATAGTATATGTGGTATAGGTACGAATGGAGTATATTTGTATATGTAGTTAAAGTAGTAGTATAGTCGATGCTCGTCATAGTATGTGTAAATCAATACGCATTAATGGAGTATAAATTCAGATTAGGACGAAGGGTTTGTATAGTTAAGTTCGTACGGGTACAAAGTCATTCTCTCTCATACTGATCTTTCTTCTTTTTTCATTGCTCCATATTTGCCTTCTGTTGACTTAATAATCTCAAATTTGAACGACAGTGATCAGGCATTGATAGGCCAACATACTCACCTGCATCACCATTAATTACTATTATATTTTGCATGACTTAGTCATTTGGTAACTGTCTATCTGCTATTTTATCGAAAGGGAAGATTCAATTGATATAACAAAATGAATTTTAATTATTGTACATGTTATTAATTATAAAAACTAATACTTATGAGAATATATTGATATGATATTGATGATATATTATGATGAGAAATTTAATAATGATATAATTATATATATTAATGTAATTAACTATTATTAATAAAAATATATATAATAATAATATTAATAATAATATAATATCATTAATAATATAATAATAATAATAATAATAATAATAATAATAATATATGATATTATAATAATAATAATAATAATAATAATAATAATAATAATAATGATAATAATAATAATAATAATAATAACGATAATAATAATAATAATAATAATAATAATAATAATAATAATAATGATAATAATAATGATAATGATTAGTATAATAAGTTAAATTAGTGTCATTATCATCATCATCATCATCATCATCATCATCATCATCATCAACATTATTATTACTATACTACTACTACTACTACTACTACTACTACTACTACTACTACTACTACTACTACTACTACTACTACTACTACTACTACTACTACTGATAATAATAATAACAAT
>NC_088363.1:26093711-26098711 GCF_034508935.2 Berghia stephanieae
TTTTCCAAATTTCAAAAAGATATATATCAAGGTAACAGGATTGAGACAAAAAAAATTAATAATTTACAAACGAAGTATTATGAAAACGCTGTTGCCATGAGAGACAGCTTCCCTAGGAAAGTTTAACATCGATTCGTGACACTCAGTGCCTTAAAATCACATTTATAGCCTTTGTATTATTATAAATTACTGTTTTTTTTTTGTTTTTATTTGGACCTTGAGTTTCCCTAAAATTAATCAAAGTATTAATCCGGTGTATTGCGCAAGTTTTACAAAACCGATACATTTTTGCGTGAATTGATTTTAAATGGTTTTCGCGCATTGTCTTTAAATCGTTTTAGGTTTTTAAACTGTAAACGTTTATTTTTTTCCATAATCATTAATATGTTATTGGTAAAGAGTCTCTATAATGTTTACGGACAGTTATTTCTACTTGAGTCTCATCAATACTCATCTGCGAGTGCAAGATAGATATATTTTAATCTCAATTCAAATGCAGTCAAAACAAAATCAAATCAAACGATACTGGTCAACACCACTCAGATTGTGTAGTTACGATATATCGGGTGCGAGAAAAAAACAGGAAACTTTTAGAAGCCTGTAACTTATGGACCATAATTGATACAAGACCATAATTAAAAATAATTTATTGGAATTTATTTACAAACTTTCACGAAAATATATTGAAAAACATAAATTTGCCATATCGAAGGTTTTGACGTAATTCCTGAATTCTGATGTGATCTGTCGATCCTACTTTTTGCTTTATGACTATGCGTAGCATTTTTTTTCTGAATTCAATTGATGATTCTAAAGTCTATAATAGTGATTAGATCTCCAAGCATTTTAAATTGACTCTTTTAACTCTGCTTCTCTGTAAAACTGATATACGACTCTTATAATAATCTTGGACATTAATGACCAAATGCTGTAATAATTGGATTCAAGACTGAATGCCTTTTTCTATTAAAAGTAAGACTGTGTAATGTTGCTAGTGTGGGAATTTTCCCTGCCTTGTTGAAAAATAAATGACCGCTCGGGAAAAAGTGAAACAAATTCCAGAAATTATTTTTAAGTGTTACACGATTTTGTTCGTTCAATTTTATGGTTGAAATCAATGAAATGTAATTTTGCCTTTTCCTGCCAACTTATTTCAACGGACTCTATACTTTATTAAAAAACAAACAAACAAACCTATTGCTTTCATAGTAAACTATTTATTGAAATGTCTGATCTTGTTTGTCTGTAGACAACCGTATTATGTGGGTTTTTAGCGAAAACTGAAAACAAGACACAAGCTTGGAAACTTTTGATATGGCGATTTTCGAACGGCTATTGTATAACTGGCATAGTTTCTTAGTCAGTTAAGGATTTTTTTTATTAAACTGGGCAAGTATTAACTTCAGATTTTTTTCTTTTATCTTGTAAAATTTCGAATGGTTCGGAATTCTATATTGTATTGAAACAGCGTCATCCTTTTTTCGTTTTTTTTTCTCGCACCCCATTTTAAGTCAAATTACATTCAATATAAATCTTGGGGCTAGTGATATGTTGTATTAATAAACCTGTCGATTGATTTGTTGATGTTAAATGTGCACAAGTGGTGTGCAGCCCTTTATTTTCTCTGTGCGCTCTAGTACGTTCAAAGGCGCCACAATTCAGAATCTATTAAATTGCATTGACCTAAAATTATCAATATATTTTAGGATCCCAAAACAAATAGTGTAAATGAAGATAAAGTATCAAACTTTGCAATTTTTGTGTTTCTTTGAATTAATTGATTAATTATTCAATTTTCAGACTGATTGATTGAATTAAGATGAGGTTGTCTCCGAGAGAGGAAGATTGTCTATTGGTGTCCCAAGCGGGCCAATTGGCACAGAGACGCCTTGCCAGAGGACTGCAACTAAACCACCCGGAAACAGTTGCACTTATTTCCTCCCAGGTATTTTATTGTTGAATGCAATATTTTCAAGAACCATTTTTAAACTCAAAAATTCAATTTTTATTTATTTTTTCTTCTTCCTTTTTTCTTTAGTATTATATTTATTTCATTTACAAATGGAGAACCCACAATATTGTGGAAAATTTGTGGAAAAATAAAGACTATTTAGAACAGGCGGTCATCTATTATACTTTATTTATTATACTAATTATTTTATTTTTAGATTTGCCGGGAATTGATAAAACATTTACATTGGCTTTACGGAACAATGTTGATCCCCAACCATTAAAAAAAAGAATAGATTAGAAAGATTATCATTACTTGATAGTATCAAGAGAGATTTAAAACTACTTCATCATTTTTGTTGTTGTGGATGAGATTATTATTACTTGATGGTAGGTATCAAGAGATATTTAAAATTACGTCATCAATCTTTATTGGATATGCTAGAATTGCGTTCAATACATTATACTCGCAATGAAAGTCAAACGTCAAAAAGGACTGAATATTACGACCTAGCAGATTGTCTTTGTATTAATTTGAATCAACGGATAATAGAATAAGCCTGAAATACAAACTTTTGAAGTTACTCGTGTATATATATATATATATATATATTATATATAATATATATATATTATATATTAATATATATATAAAGGGTAAGGTGGGGGAATTCCACACCCTGGCTAATTCCACACCCACCTTCATTATATCAAGCTCTTCGCAGAAACAATGCAAAAAGACCCATTGGATACTGTTCAAAGTTTTAACTGCCTTTGATTTCTATTTCCTGTTTGAACACGAAGCAGCCACTTTTAGTACTGTTGAATTCTGACAATTTTTCAAGTTGTTATGAGCCCATTGAAGGTAAGTGCAACATTCATGGTTTTCAAATATTAATGGCCAAATGTTGTTAAATTTTCTTCAACTTTGAAACTCAAGCTAGAAATGCTTAATCATTCTTCGGATATGTAAAATTTACCCCCAAACCTTTCTAGATGCCTTAAGTAAGTTGCGGTGCCTATTTTAGATTCACAAATGTCAGGGAAATTCCACACCCTTCAGGTTTCGAATTCCTCGTGTCTTTTTTTTGTTGAAAATATTTGATTAAAATCCTATGTCTTATCTTATCTTATCTTACTGAAAGCTTAATATAGGAATTATCCTTTAAATCCCTTATACAATAGTTTATAATTACAGAATATCATATAGCTTGCATTGTATCATTCACAGACAATTTTACACAACTTCGAATGTAAGGAAAAATTTATCGATACGGCAATGTAAAATCGAAAATTCCTCTCATAGAACACTTGTAATTGAAAATTGGTCATGATCGAATGAATCCTAAATGTACAAAGTTAACAGCACAATGAAATATTAATGACAAAAATAATAATGAACGCAATAACGATAATAATCATACATAAGTCTCTGATGAATTATCATGCTTTATCATTGTTTCAGATGTCATGCATTTTACTTGTTAACATTTACAAAATCATGAAAGTAATGGAAAATTTTATCCACATGACAATTTAATAGGTAAATAAATAAATGGATAAATAGCTAAATTAAACAAAGAAATAAATGACTAGATAAATAAATAAAAATAATTAACAAAATCAAATTGAATTCAGAAATTAATCAATTATTAATTTTTAATTACTTTTTTAATAAAATAGAATAAAACATTAGGCATACTTCAATCTCAGAGACTTAACTCCCTATCAACTAAGATTTTAAATTGTGTTATAACAGAGACTATTCCATGTTTTCACTATAAGTAAGAAATGAGTTTTATTTTGGTCTGAAATCTTGGAATATATTATATTATATATTTGTCGCCTCTGGTATACGTAATCTTGGAAAATGTAAACGAAATGGATGGATTTATATCATTTATATTATGTATTATCTTGGAAAGCTGAATTAAGTCTCCCCTAATTCTTCTGTATTTGAGACTAGGTGTCAAGCGGGTGTGGAATTGCCCCTACATAGTTTACTAGTTGTTTTTCTTAGAAAAGCACGTAATCCAAAATTCTAATAATCCTGTTTGAATAATAAGCCTTATTGTGGGCCTGCATGATGTCACTTATGTATGCCCATGCTTTAGAGCTGGATCTAGAAGGGATTTCTTCTTTTTCTATAGCGATTGGTTTAACATGTTGATGAATTACATGAAAAGACGGTGTCGTATGACCATGCAGATATCGTAAAAGCGGTCGATCTCGTTACATCTGGAGGGATGGGCTGCAAATGTGCTGCCAAATTATACAACCTAAACTGGGGAACAGTCCGTGACCATGTCAAGAAAAGATACAGCAGAATGGAAGAAATACTTATTGCTTACTCAAATAGCTATGACAGCACCCGGGATCGATCTCCGTCCCATTGATCGTGAATCGAGTGCTCTACCAACTGAGCTATCGGGACCCCCGCCTATGTCTATTTGTCTCATGTCATGGTGTACAAAGATTGTTGTTGTGTTCATTTCAGACATTAATTATTGTTCATGATTTTTTCATTCTCGTTTTTGCATGCTTGTCATGATGGGCGTGGAATTACCCCAAAATGGTGAATATGCGAATCAAGAGAAAAATATGCGAATCAAGAGAAAATTAGGAATTTATGAAGTTTCATTCCTTTTATTAATGTTTTTTGTACAGAATCCAAGTGTGAATGTCTGTGGGATATTTGTATTCTGTATGTGTGTTCACCTCATCAATAGAAACTTTATGACAATAAACTGAAAAAGTTGTGTGTGGAATTCCCCCACCTTGCCCTATATATATATATATATATATATATATATATATATATATATATATATATATATATATATATATATGTATATATTAGATTATAGGGATGGCTCAATTCTAAATATTGGTCACTTTGTCATTCTTCCACTCTACATCATCTTAAGACTTCAACTTCAATTTTTTTGTTTATATTTTTGAGACTCAAGAAGCAACTACTTCTTTTGCTTGTTGCTGAATAAAAAAAATTGCTAGACAAAATTATGTTTCGGGTTTTCCATTTGTAAGAA
>NC_088363.1:26103711-26123711 GCF_034508935.2 Berghia stephanieae
ATTGAGTTAGTTGACGAAAATGATTAATTCCACTTTTGAATAGTATTTTCAAGGTGATGAAACGCACATACAATAAAGAATCATGCGAGAAGCTGTCTTTGTTTGTTTCTTTTTTTTCAGAAAAAAATTCTTAAACAACTTCGCTTTAACCTTTACTCAAGGGTCTGGGTATTAGGGATTCCTAAAACTTTGCTCTTGTCGAAGCCAAGTCGTATATTATTATTTATAACTGTAGGCTACTTAGACAAAAGAGCCAAACTATATATTGTTGACCAAGGAAGCATTGCATGTATACAGCAAGCATGATATTATATTTTGTTTACAGAATATTCCAGCTGGGACAGCCGTACGCTTTGAGCCTGGTATGACTAAAACTGTCAGCCTGGTTAACATTGGAGGAGCCGGGTAAGTTTTGGTTATAGCAACAGTTTTTGTTGACGCCTTAGGAGTTAATACACGAAACATTCAATTTCCTATAATATTTTGTCGCAAAGTTGAAATTACTTTTGATTTGGTTTAGTTCTTATCTATTTACAACTGATGATAACCTATCATTACCATCACTCTCAATTTTGCAAGCTCAGACTTCAACGATTTACAACACATGAGTTCTGAAACGGTCTTAGAACATTTCCAATGCTCACACGAATCAAAATGATAATTCACAGCTCTTTTTTTTCTAACAGTATTGTATCGAATGTACTTTAGCTTACATTCTTGGATAAGAAGTTTATCAGATATTATTTTTGTTCCTCATTTGAAATTTGGGATTTTGTTGATTCTAACTTTATAGAACATGACAATTATTCAGTTAAGTTGTTATCTACCTCTCCCAGGATAATTCGAGGAGGAAACGGCTTATGTGACGGTCCTGTGTCCGATTTCTCTATCTTGGATGAGGCTATGGTCAGAGTCGAAGTTAAAGAGTTTGGCAACAAAATTCAGACAACGGTGAGTTGATGATGCTGTTTGTCAATGGGGTCAATTTATATTATTATAATTAATCCGTACAATTTAGACTACCTAACCCTTTTATGTGGAACTTGTTATAATATTATCCAAACCAGCAACCATCCTTACTGTCTACATATTTTCAGGACCTGGAGGATGAAGCCTACACGAAGCCTTGTACCATGCCACGACATCTCTACGCACACACCTATGGTCCCACACTAGGAGATAAGGTCAGTTTCAACGATCTAAAGCTCAGAGGATAGATAATCCACTCATTTCATTAAACCATGCTGGACGAAACACTCCTGTTTTTAACGAAAGTCATTATGGAATCATTATCGGGCTATGATACTGCAAATAATGCAAAGATGACTATTATGTTACACAAATTCAACAAATACTTTAGATCACTATTTTGGAATTATCAATATGACATTAAATTTTATATATTGCTCTAAATAAATATTAATATCTTAGATTTTAGACTCGCTTTACGTTCTAAGCATGTGAATAAGATGTACTCCGCTTCCTCTATTAATTTCATGCGGTTCTTAAGGGTGGGGGGGGGGGGCGACATTAAAAATGATGAAAATTGACCCAGTTTGCTAAAATTAGATTTTGGTGGGATGTTGTCATGTGACCATTTGTCTGCTTAAAAATTTGCATGAGAGCTTCATCTTCAGTTTTTTTTTCTACTCAAAATAACTTATTTTGTGACCCATGGTATGGTTACATCCATGCCCATTTAAGGCAAATAGTTTTCTACAAAGATTATGGTCTGTGCAGCTGGAGAGGCAAACCCATATTACATTTCGAAGACACTTCAAAAAAAGCAAAGTAACGTGACTCGACTTCTAAATGCCGTTTTCATGCTCTTTTGTTTTTGATATTGGTTGATTTGGTCTCGCAGTGTTATTGTACTCTGTGCAAACAATGCTTAGTTGGTTTTTAATAGCGCTTTGAGGTTTCGACGACAGGGGCTATAGAATCATCATCATCACCATCATCATCATCATCATCATCATCATCATCATGATGATGATCATCATCATAATCATCATCATTAATATTATTACCTGGTATCCTGATAAACGTTTTAATCATCTATTCACAAAGTGGTGCCATTTTACATCCTCTTAATTGAAAACGAAATATCACGATTGATTCAAAAAGACTGGGATCCTCCCTCCAACAAGTCATTTTTGTCACCACACTGGATAACAGTATTTAGATGCAGATGCGCATGCACACTGTCGTACTCTGGAAACTTCGCGAAGTCCCAGGTTTGAGAGTTTTTTTTTCCAAGATGAGGGTCTTTTAAATCGATCGAATTTTAAAATATGGGTTTTTCCAGAGTATGGCAGAATACGCCTTTTAATAGCCACGCAAAACTTTATTGTCATCCCTTCTACCATCGTTGGTTATACTTCATGACAGTGTCGAGTTTACGAAGGTTTGACGAGTAGTGGGTCATTTTAACTAGTTAACTTGTCGTACTATGAAAAAAAAATCGTATTTAATAATTTGGCCGGAAAACTCGTCCTTCAAATATCGATCGATTTAAACGACCCTCTCAAACCCCGGACTTCGCAAAACTACAACGGGGATGAATCCTTTGTGACGCCAACCAAGCACTTAATAGCATCCAGCATCAAGTTAGGATGAAAAGCGTTTTAAAAAAAACAAACAACGTGTGTGCACGTCACAATGAGTTATTTCCTAAAATATAATATTATTATGTCAGAGATTTAAAAAAAATATCCGAATGAAATTTTATTTTCTTGTTTTTGTTTTGTTTTTTCTTTTAGGTTCGACTGGGCGATACAAGTCTAAGGATTGAAGTAGAACAAGATTTCACCGTTTACGGGGATGAGTGCAAGTTTGGAGGAGGGAAGGTGAATACTAATTTGTAGTAGCCCACCGTATCAAAACGGTTAGATGTCAGGGTGTTCGTGGCACTTAAAATCAAAGTTAAAATACATACCTTTAATTTGGAGCGAGTTTTCATTCTCAAAGGTTAAAAGAAAAACCCTTCAGTTTACTAATTCTCACCATTTTGATTTATAACTAGATTTTCTTAATTTTGTTCTTTCCGACGTTATACCGGAATGATACGATGAGTTACATTTAAACACTTTGGGTTATCGTTCATGCACAACACCCCCCCACCCCCCACAATAAATTATAATATTTCATGTATTATCCACGCTTGCCACATGAATCTGGAGCTAAATTTCCATTTCTTAAAATAGAAATCAATTAATTTTTAAGCGCCCTCTTTGTACTAGCATTCTCATTTTATCCTTCATTGTCAATAGCTAGAAATTCGTTCATACATGAGCTTTATAACGACGTTATGTACTTAAGACGTATGGGTCAGAGTTTTGCTGTGTCGTGAACGGTTTTCTACATCTTGTACACGATAGGGAAATTATAGGAAATAATAAAGATAAAGTCCCCACCGAAGTGGGCGTTATCCATTATGTAAAGGGCATGGTGGTTAAAAAATGCCATGTACCAAGGCATCACGCGAATAGTCCGGGTATGTTCGTACGGTAATAAAAACATAAAAAAATCAGAGTCAACACTTGACTAATTTCAATCAACAATCCATTATCAATATCGTGGTAAGAAGAGCTTGGAAAATGAAGGCAACCCCGTTGAGGCATCACAAACTCATGGGAAGAAACAACACACAACAGTGAATGGAACTCACAGTGACATCCAAGGTTACCCAACATGAAAACAATTTACAACTCAATAGCCAAACAACAACATACTGGAACACATTGAAACACAACAATAAATACGTCCCACAGCTGTCATTGCCACACATCTGTCCAATGGCCAAGCTCAACAATTCTTGATTTGGTTACAAGGTCCCATTCGACCACATACACCATAATACTTTCTTATTCTATCAGGTGTTACGTGATGGAATGGGTCAATCGTGTGGTTTGAGGCCGGGAGAATCTCTGGACACGGTCATCACAAATGCTCTAATCTTGGACGCAATCACTGGAGTTGTGAAGGCCGATATTGGTATCAAGGTATTGACTCATTCTCTCTACATGTAATAGAGATGTTTTTAATTTATTCACACCTCGTCAGGTCAAGCAGTTTATTAGAGATTTATAAGAAAAGAAAGACTTATTTAAAAAATCAATTCTAAGAAGTTATATTTATGTAAAAACATAATCTGTTTCAAAATACCTCAGTAAATACTTTTCATTTTTATTTCATTTATCTTGTTGAATCATCGCCATCCATTGACCAATATATAACGTCACAATAAATGACCAAAAGAAACTGTTATTTGTATAAAATAGTGCAACCATTTACCTTTGTTTCATTTAAAATTCCTAACAACGACTCACTTTCACTTTCTTTTGGTAATCGCCGCTTTGTATTTTGTCGTTGTTTTAAAGGAAGTGTCAGGCTGTGCGTACTCTAAGGCTACGATCTGACGCAGTCTTGTATTGAAGATGCTGATAGAACGTGAGATTACTGCTCACAATTTCTGGCTTTCAAACCAATAACAATTGGATTCAGTAGTCTATTGTCACGCCGCCCGGCAACGGCGGCCATCTTGGTTCTAAACAAAGAAAATCATTACTTTTTATTCTTCATACTGGCTAGAACTTTTCATATGCCTTGTGATCAGTATGTGTAAAAGTCAAAACATGATCAAATTTATGTGTTTTTTTCCCCTCTCGATACGCTTTTATGCTCGCCGGGGAAATATTTCATACGGGGGTCCGCCATTGTTCCGATAGTTTAGAGTCAGTGTTACTAAGTTACCATGCGTCATAAGGAAGGAAGTGACGTTACTACGACTGTTGAAGAGTATTAATTCCTGCTGTTACTACCACAGAAACTCTTTAAAAAACAAACCTTTAGCTGCTTCAACTCTGATCAAATATTGTAATCAAGGTTCAGCTCTCAGATTGGCAGGCAACTATAGATAATTCGAAGTTGACGGCACTCAGGTCTTTGTTATTGTTTTTTTTTGCCATCCGCGTTTATGAGTAATTCTCACTAAACTGTATTAACCTGACTATAAACGTTCAAGGTTACACATATCTAGTATCTATAGATTAGTGTGCGCTTGGCTTAGAAGCTCATAACATTGCCATCCGGAAGTATAACGGACCAACACACAAAACTTTGTGTAATCTTGAACGTTCATAGTCTGGTTAACACAATTTTGTGAGAATTACTCATAAACGCGGATGGCAAAAAGTAATAACAAAGACCTGAGTGACGTCATAAGTTAATGAGAACATAACATATCGCTTAACGGGCGGTTTAAAACAATAACAAAGAACAGAGCGACGTCCCTTCATTCTATTAACGCTCTGCTTTTAAATAAAATACTCACAACATCCGCCGGATATAATGTACCAACACACAAAATTATGTGTAACTTTGAGCGTTTAGAGTCTGATTGATACAATTTAGTGAGATCTTATCTTTAAAATGGCTGTCTAAAAAAATAAAAAAATAGAAAAAGAGCTGAGTGACGTCAACTTCATTCTTTCCATACATTATGTCTTCTACAGAACGGAATGATTGCCGGCATTGGGAAGGCTGGGAACCCTGACGTCATGAACGGCGTGCATAAGGTAGGACATATTACCGTGTTAAGATTTGTAAACTTGCCGAACAAGATGGTGCTGATGATAAAGATTGATAATAATGATGATATTGATGATGATGATGATGATGATGATAAATATTGATGGTGATGCGGATGATGATGATGACGATGATAATGATGACGATGACCTCGCGAGGTTCCAAGTTTGAGAGTTTTAGCCAAGATGGAAGTCATTTCAATCGATCGATATTTGAAGGACAAGATTTCTGGCCAAATTTTTAAATACGTTAACTGGTAAAAGGGGGAAAATAATTCAACTATAAACGACTGTTAGTTTATATTCTAAAATACGGAAATCGCAATAAGACAAGCCCTGTGCCATTTGTATTCGCATTCGGAAAACAGCTCAAGTTGTTTTTTTTTTAACTTAAGATTGAACATTTGGCTTTTCATACATCATTGTTTACTTTAAATCTATTCTCTGTGTACGCTGGTGGGTCGTCATTGAGGGACCTCAACTTCCAATTTTTGAAATTCCGGCCCACCTACAAACTTACCCTCCCCCTTTCATAAAGTAACATGCATTGCCCAAGTTGATTCCTGCGTGACTTTACAATAGGAAACAAAAGCGTCTTGTCCAAAAACTGGTTCCAATCTCATTGGAAGTGTAAAACAACTCTTTCTGAGGACTGGATACATACCTTGTGTGATTGATTGTCTAGTTTTAGAATGATGGCAGCTTAATTTCTAGTCTAAATAGTATGGTGGTCGTCAATACAGATCATTTATCCCCGCTGCCTGGACATCCTGTTACTAAAATTATTATGCCACCTTATGATTCAATATGTAAGCGTTTCATTATTAGTCATCCGAAGGACTGGCTGCTTACACACTTCACAGGAGTTTAGAACCTGTTGGATAGAAGATGTGACGTCAAGCTTTCTCTGCTCTAGTGAGGTTTTTCTTTCTTGAATGCATTGTCCGAGTTAATTCAAGAGTGACCTAGTTTATAGGCAAGGATTTGTGTGGTTCAAAAGGGTAGCCTAAGAGACAAATTTTCCTGTTTGACATAATAAGTGACTCAAATGACCTTCTTGAGAAAGAGATGAAGCAGTGTGAATATGCAAGGCGAAAGCGTAGAAATATGCTTATAATATGTGACCGACTGAGTCAATCTGTACTAGAAAATTAGGTTTAAACGTCAAAAGGATTGGAATAAGAAGATATATTTTTTCCCTCGAACTTTAAGAAAGAAAACAAACTTTCCTCAACAAAGGCATTCAAATTTTCTCTTGTCTAATGAGTTCAGCTTAAAATATAATTTTATGTGTCCGATTTCCTGCGTGCTTTGTCTGTCGGCTGACGAAGGTCAAGGGCCTAAACATCGTGTTTTTGTATTGTTCTACATTATGAGCCATACTAAATAAACTCTTGTTATTTTTGTTACTCTTTGTACATAAAATATTCATTTTTTCTAATAGAACTTAATAGTCGGTGCGTGTACAGAAGCCATAGCTGGAGAGGGTTTGATAGTGACAGCTGGTGCCATTGATACACACGTTCACTTCATCTGTCCTCAACTCATCGCAGAGGCCATTGCCGCTGGGAGCACCACTCTGATTGGAGGCGGCACTGGTCCAGCGACTGGCACCAACGCTACCACCTGTACGCCCGGGGCTAATCACATCAAGTAAGGATGGTCAAACTAGCTGCTTTATCTGGTGGAACTGTTTCATTTACATCTATCTAGATGATCATACTGGGTTGTGGCTGTAAACACGAATGCAAATAAAATTGATAGAGATGAATAGTAAAAGCAGTCTGAAGTAGTTCCTTCCTTTTTTTTGTTATTTATTTTCCCACTTCTTAGCGTTGTTAGGCCCATGGGAGTTGATCTTAAGCTTTTATATGGTACAATATCCACTATATCTGCTCAAACACTTTACAAGTGATCCCAAGCCGATAGAGACACTAAACATATTATAGGGAGGTATAGCGAGGAGTCATGACGCTTTTACAATTTTTTTCTCGATATAGATAACGTTGTTACCGGCCAGGTACTCATTTTACACCGGGCTTGGTATGGTGAGAGAATGTGAGTAAAGACCTTTTCCAAGGACTCAACTTTGCGCCGCCAAGAGTAGGGCTGGAACAAAGGGACCTACCGGTCTGAAGGTAAGTTGCCATACCACAAGGTGACACAACGGCACACGTTTATTGCGTTTATTTCAGCATTGCTTTGCTTACCATCAGATATATAGTTAGTCTATAGAAATGATCTGCAATAGACCTAATAAACCCAGCTTCCCAAATACGTTAACCTGGACAAAAGGGCCAGTTTGACACCTTAGTATGGTATTCACTTCCTACTGAGTTTGACATGAGGCTTGGGGATTTCACCTTGCTGTTGCTTATTTTGTGGAGCTGCTGCGGCTCATATCTTGTTTATTTCATTCCTCCTTTGAAACAAATTCAAAAGACAAATTTCTCCTTTGGGGATGACTAATTAGAGACTATTTCTATAATTGTTTTATTTTGTTATAAGGAATTTGATAGATGTTTTTAATAACAGGAAATAAAATGAGTGGAAAAGTGCCAGAAGAAAAAAGAGAAGAAAAACTTCGCGGCCAGCGGAGTTGTCGTAACGGTAAGGTCGTGGGTTCGAGCCCCCATCGCCGCGAAGTTTTTATTCTCTATTGTCTTCTTGCACTTTTCTACTCCTACTTTTCCTGTTATTATCAACATAAGTGCCCGATCCACTCACTTTTCTGAATAAATGTTTTAAACCTCCATGACGCGCCCTCTCTTTATTTGAATAATTTTAATTCATCAGACATATGCTACAGAGTACGGATGCCTTCCCAGTCAATATTGGGCTGACTGGAAAAGGAAATACGACCAACGCCGATGAGATTCCGGCAGAGTTGATGGAGCAGATAAAGGCGGGGATCATGGGGTAAGTAGTAGTCTCTTAGCGGGGATCATGGGGTAAGTAGTAGTCTCTTAGCGGGGATCATGGGGGTAAGTAGTAGTCTCTTAGCGGGCATCATGGGGTAAGTAGTAGGCTCTTAGCGGGGATCATGGGGTAAGTAGTAGTCTCTTAGCGGGGATCATGGGGTAAGTAGTAGTCTCTTAGCGGGGATCATGGGGTAAGTAGTAGTCTCTTAGCGGGGATCATGGGGTAAGTAGTAGTCTCTTAGCGGGGATCATGGGGTAAGTTGTAGTCTCTTAGCGGGGATCATGGGGTAAGTAGTAGTCTCTTAGTGGGGATCATGGGGTAAGTAGTAGTCTCTTAGCGCATACAGAGCCAGAGTTTATTAATTCAGATAATGTACAGTGTAACAGACAATGGCTATTGCTCCCTATAGTCTGGATTAACCTTTGGCCCCGACAAAATTAGTTTTCACAGGATGTAGATTTCAAACAGTAAACATTTTCAATAAATTTAGCAAAAATAACTTTAATTTTTAGATTAATTTTTTAAATTTTCATATAGGTATCTTGTAGTCGTTGTTGTTTTAACTTAATTTTGTTATCGATGAACATTAGGGAATGAAACGTTGAAAGAGTGAGCTCAGAAAGGATTGAATTAACATTCAAATTGCATGGCTTCCCTCCTCCCTTTATCAGTACTCCGTTTTCCTTTTGAAGAATAAATTTAGCCTCCATTTCTCACTTTGCGTTGCTATACTGCGGCTGACATTCGCTTATATCTTGTCAATTATTGTCACATTCGGAATATGTTCAATGAATTTAATTCAATTATACTTTAAAAAAAAAGTTTCATTTTATTTGACCTATATTACCATAGCAAAAGCATAGAAACACATTAAATAACAAGTTTGTTGAATTTCTTTTCAGATTTAAACTACACGAGGACTGGGGCAGCACCCCGGCTGCTATCGACACATGCTTGAGAGCGGCTGACACCGCGGATATTCAGGTAAGGCACTTTTCTAATGGAGTTTGAAATGCTTCCACAATAGGCTTCAACAGCCATGACGTCACTTCCCTCGTAATGACGCATGGTAACTTAATAACTGGCTCTAAACTATCAGAACAATGGCGGACGCCCTTATGAAATATTTCTCCGACGAGCATAAACGTGTATCCATAGGAGAAAGACATTATAAATAGGACCACGTTCTGACTTTTATACATTCTGATCACATGACATATGAAAAGTTCTAGCCAGCATGAAGATTAAAAAGTACCGATTTTCTTTGTTTAGAACGACGGTGCTCACCGTTGCTGGGCGACGTGACACCAGACTATTGAAGCCAATTGATATAACCGTCGTCACCACTACCATCACCGCATATGACCCTTAAAGATGCTAAAGCGGAGTTGCTACGTTTTTACCCCCCTTTTTAAAAAAATCTCACAAATTACGTTGATTCTTAGATGCCAGGACTGTATTTCTTTCAAATCATAGTTTCCTGCATTAATTAATTAGGCTTTACCTAACTTTACTTAACCTTCAACACAGTCCGAGTCGCATCATTGTTACTTCTCTCTACGTAAAAGTTGTGGGATCAAATGTCAGATTAGATTAAAATCGATTCCTGCCTGTAAAGGATTACGCTATAAATTAAAACGTTAAAGATTTGAACAAATGTGTCTGAAGCAGTGCCAAAAAAGCAAGCAAGAAAAATAAACAAGATAAAAAAAATCCCCCAAAAATCAGTCTTCCCCAACTGGGGATCGAACATCAATCGAGGACGTCTGATTTTTTGGGATGTTTTATTTTGGGTCTTTTCTTTCTTACTCTGTTTTGAACTGTTTCATGCACACTTTTTTCCCCCAATTTTTATCTTATAACAAAAATCCTGCTCCCTAGCTTGTCAAACGAAACCGTTGAAAGTTTTGAAACCGTTTCCTTTTACCAGGTGATGATCCATACAGATACTCTAAACGAGTCAGCTTGTGTAGAAAGTACAATTGCGGCCTTCAATGGACGATGTATTCACACATATCACACAGAGGGGGCAGGCGGAGGACATGCTCCAGATATTATCAAGTAAACTTAGAGAATAAATAAACGATATATATATATATATATATATATATATATATATATATATATATATATATATATATATATATATATAAATTATAAAAATAAAAATCAGGAAATAATAGTTACCTGTTGGTAAAAGGAGCTATTCATAAAATAATCTAAGTATAATTTTATTCAACTTCATTCCTAAATATATGATAGAAATAAAATGAATACCTGACAGAACTGATTAGTTAATGTGACTTTTACTTATCAAGTTGACTTTATACTATTTTGTGCTTTTAGTCGTTTCTGGGCTCATTATTGAAAAGCGAGATGAAGTTGATCTTTCTTCGATTCACAGAGTTTGTAGCTTGCCTAACGTCCTGCCATCCTCAACCAACCCAACTCGTCCGTACACTGTCAACACTTTGGAGGAACACATGGACATGCTGATGGTGTGCCATCACTTAGACAGGTTAGTACATAATATGGATTGCATTATCGTTATTGTTTTAAATTTTGATTTTAGAGTAGATGGAGCTGTTGATGTGGTTACCTCTTTTGCCACCGCCGCTGTTGTTGTTGTCGTTGTTGGCGTATTGTAACAATGTTAACACTCTGGAAAACAGGATAACGGGGTACTCGTTTTAGCTGATGCAGCTGTTGATTCATTTGCCTATGTTGCTGCTGCTTTTGTGTTGTTGTATTTTGTTGTTTACGCTGTTGTTGTTATTGTTGATAAAGAAAGATGTTGGATTTTTTTCCAGGAATCTGAGAGAAGACGTTGCATTTGCCGAGTCTCGAATCCGTGCCGAGACAATCGCCGCGGAGGACATCCTGCATGATATTGGTGCTCTCAGTATGATGGGATCTGACTCGCAAGTAAGTGGAAGGTTTTGTCGAATTCAAAGGACTATTATCATGTAAAATAGAACCGATTTCCCTTACGAAGAAAATACACGTCTTTAAAATTTAGATCATTGCTCAATATAATATGCGACTTATTGGTTATGATGGTGATGATCAAGATCATCATCATCACCATCATCTTTAATAATACTATTCCTATCATAAACAAATTAATCATAATGTTATTGATATTGTTATAACATGATCCCATGACCATGCGATCACTGATAAATTCTAGTGTCAACAACTATAGCTCTTCTTTTCATCATGTAATCCATATCTTTTCCCTGCACCCCCGCATCCCCTTTTTCCACCAAGGCCATGGGTCGAATAGGAGAGGTAATCACAAGAACGTGGCAGACAGCAGACAAGATGAAAGTGTTCAGGGGAAAACTTCCTGGAGAAAAGGTGAGGCCACTTTAGTTTTGTGCTTACGGAGCTTCTTACATGGCGCAATATCCACTAAATGTGCTCAAAAGCGCTTTACAAGGGTTCCAGCAACAGCAACTCTTAATATGTGGGACGTGACATGACGCATATTGGGTGATATATTTTTTTTATTGACAGACACAAACTGTTACAGATGAGGTACTCATCTCGCACTTGAGTTTTTAAAGACTTAAAAATTTAAAGACTAAAAACCTTCCAGCAGCATAGCATTCACTGTTTCAAAGATTCAACATTGCATTGGCCAGAGAAGGGATTCGAACCAGGGATCAACTGCTGTAGGCGACGGTTATAACATAAAACCATAAATCTCAAGCTTGTTTGGAAAATTACAAAATAATGATATTATACATGACGCACTGACGAGCGACGCAGTGTCTTTTCATGCAACAAAGTCAGCGATGTTGTGATATGTGATAACGACTGCATAACATAAAATTGTTGGGTTGGTCACTTTCCATACATTACCCCTCTCAAGTCAAGTGTAAATGAGTATACAGCTACAAACATTGACGGTTGTTGTAAGAAGGCTTGGATAAAAAAAATAGCCGGCTAGCAGACTTAGTGAAATGCAAATTTTGTTCCATATGTTTTCCTAGAAGAATGAATGAAGTAAAAGAATGTTTAGTTCTTTGGGCATGGTGTAGTCCTGGAAATACGTCATAATTTCACAGCTAATACCAACACATACACTCATTTGGCCAAACGCATCTCAAGATGTTGTAACATGTGTTAAGTCAGTGAAGCCGGATGGTAGCTTGACAATCCATTCAAGTAGAGACTGTCAATGACTTGATGCTACTCTTAAAAATTGAAACTAGTCCAACAAAAAGCTGGAAATTATCGTTTGATTTTTTTACAAGTAAGATAATAATGTATGAAAACTATAGACTAAGTATCTAATTCAATTTCCATGGTATGAATGGGTTAAAGAGAAGAAAAAAAAAAACATCTGCCCAAACGCAGATGTATAAACTCCTGTCCTTCACGCACGAGTCAAAACCTATTATTATGTACAATGGAAGTTGATAAAAAAGGCAATGACCCCTGTATAATTTACAAACTTTACTAGGAATTGTGACCCCCTCGACAACAAAATGTATACATTTTATTTGTTTCATCACCGCTATGTCTGGCACTGTACAAGGTTCATCTAAATCACATGGGCATTGTAAAGAGATCTGTTTCTTTATCGCCCATTTTCATATCTATCAATACAGGGTGACAGTGACAATTTGAGAGCAAAACGTTACATAGCCAAGTACACCATCAACCCAGCTATCACCCACGGGTTGTCCAATCTGATTGGTTCCATTGAGGTAAGAATGTTTAGAGTGACCGATATTGAGAAAATAGTAGGGGAGTGCCGGAGGACAATAGAAAGGCCGGAAAACAATAAAGAATAAAAAATTAGGTGGTAACCACTTTTAAAAAACTCTCTCCTTACCGATCATTTTCCGGATTTTCCGAACACGTCTTACCCATCCGACATGCACATGCACAAACATGCACAAACTCTAAATCAAACGGAACATAATATAGATGCAGTACACAATGTTGTTCAACAAAACAAGCTGTCCAACACAGCATTACGTTTTCATTACAATAACAAAATTTTCTTCAAATGTCTTGATGTACACAAGAAATCAGAATGAGAAAAATGTTGGTTGTATCGTAACGAATGTGTTTTTTTAACAGAAGAAATTTTGTTTACACCAGAATTTTCCTCCCGTGCAGTGTGTATCGTGTTGAACTAATGTAAGGGACAGAGTCTATGACAATTGTATTGTCTTGATAGGAGATTGTGTTCATAACCGATTATTTCCCTTGGGTTGTATCCACTAGGAGACCAATGAACTAGATTGTGAATAACATAATTTAGGCCATAAGAGCTCACTGGTTTCTGAAGTTTACAAAACTAAAATCCCATACATCCCCAAAAACAAAATTTAAACAAAAACAAACTAAAAACAACCTCTCCACAAACACAAAACAAATTCAAACACCAAAAAAAAAAAAAAAACCCAAAGAAAAAAACCAAGAAAAAAAACAACGATTCAAACAAAATAAAAATAAAAATATAAACTACAACAACAACATCAACAAAAAATAAGAATAACATAAAGCGATATAACAGGTTTTGGCAGTTAGCCCATTGTGGCCCTTACATTTGTTTACATATCAAGGGAAAAAATGGGGTTTACTTCTTTCTGGAACAATCCACGAATAAAACCGCACAACTTTATTTGGTGATGATAACACGGTCCAAGTTATTCTGCATTTCCATTCCATTTTCTTCCCGCATCGTTGATTACATATAATTACAAGGGTAGACTAAAAAGTCGACGCCTCTCTTGCATTAAAAAAAAAAAAAAACTATAGATAGAATGCGCTTGGCCAAGGAGTTCACAACATTGCCATCCGGATATATAGCGGACGAACACACAAAACTCTGTGTAACCATGAACTTTTATAGTCTCGTTAATACACTTCAGTGAGAACAACTCACAAACGCGGATGGCAAAATATAACAACAAACGCTTGACTGACGTCATCTTCGAACTATCTATAATAGGTTCGAGACTGACAAAGGTATCAGCACAAAGCTCAGTTTATGTCCTTTCCGTTTATCACTTTAAATGTCAGCATAGTCACCGTTCCCATCCACACAGCGCCGCCAACGACGCACCCGTTATTACATCCCGTCGAAGAGGAATTCACAAGGCAAACTTCGACACTACCGAGTCACCTCCGACTACACCTCACCATCACTGCCAAAATTTGCCTCCTTGAGGCGTCTCGAAAATCTTAAGAAAAGAAAATAGTCACTTGAAGCTCAATCGGAACTGTAAGGGCTGTCTTCTAAATCTAGAAAACTTCGTCTTTCAATGTGACCATGCGTTTGTGTGGGGTTTCTTAGTATCAAACGGCACATACCTTTCTGTAACCCAGGATTTTTAAAACAATGTTAAATCCAACTCTTCCCTATGAATTCCACGCCATTGCAAAATGTCTGTTTGTTTTATCCAAGGATTGACTCGGTTAAGTTTGTCAATTTGTCCTTTCTTTGCTTCGCTCGATGCCGTTTATGGACGACCACTGCTAGTCTGCTCATTAATGATGGAGAAGACTGCATCAGTGCCAAAAAAAGCACTTAACCCACCTTTGGATTGCTCAAATACCAATTCACGAGTCATCATAAACACCGTTTCAGCCGTTTATCAATGTTTACGAGTGCACATCTCTCTGCAATAAGGAACTCCGTCACAGCACTCTGTTTATTGCATTAATTTTTTTTCAATCAAGCCTAGTAATTTATCAACTAGGTCCATTTCCATTTCTATCTCTTCTACCATCCACGACGATATGTGAAAAACAATCTCTCTGGTCAATTGTGTTGAAGTTTATCCCCTGTTCCCCAACGTTTAATGAACAGTAAAAGTTGCTTGTTTTGTTAGCATGACTCGAATGTTCAAAAGAATTAATGAATCATTGCACCTCGCCAAGTCACCCCAGCTCATTTCCTCTTACAATATATTTTGTACATATCATTATTATGAAATTATAAATTCCTATGTGCTTGCAATTCAATTTGTTATGCATATATTTGTACATTTCTACATTTCTAAATTAATATTCAATGATATAGCAATTTGAATAGCATTTCAATCTTTTATACTTTGTTTAATTGTTTATTTGCTATATTTGAATATTATTCTCTGTCTTATTTTTAAAGCAGCTAGGCTAGGAATTAAGTATAATATAAATAACTATTAAATAACCTTTCAATTGTTTTCAAGTTCTTCAAAAGCTACCCAGTAAATTCAGAGAATATAAGACTACATGTTCAATTTCACATTTTTAATGATATTATCGTCCCATTCAGCTCTCAGATCTAACAGTAATAATTCATTGAATGTGATTCTCAAGAAATTTAGTCGAGAGATTGTTTGTTTTCAATACCTCCGTTGTTTGGAATCCTCTCTCTATTTCTCTTAAATCGAACTATAATAAATCAGAAACATCCATCATAATAAAGCACTTGTAAATCTATCTGCTCATGAGGTACTCTTTCAAAATTATTTGCAATGTATTGCATTGTTTTAAGGTATTTTAAACATGTTTAGACTTGTATTTCGTTCATCATTTTAGTTTGCCGCCTTGTGGGATTGGATGCTTAACAAATTATTCACATTGTTACTTTCATCATCATAGAATTTTAAAAATGACATTCTGTTTTCTCTGACATAGAAAGGAAAATTGGCTGATCTTGTTCTGTGGTCACCTGCATTCTTTGGAGCTAAACCCGAGATCGTGATAAAAGGCGGGGAGATAATATGGGCTCAGATGGGTAAGTGTGTATAGATAGTATGCGCTTGGCTAAGAAGCTCATAACATTGCCATCCGGAAGTATAACGGACCAACACACAAAACTGTGTGTATCCATGAACTTTTATAGTCGGTTTAATACAGTTCAGTGAGCATAACTCATAACCGCGGATGGCAAAAAACAATAACAAAGACCCGAGTGACGTCATCTTCGAACAATCTATAGCAAGTATACTGTACAATGCGGTTTTTATGTGTTACAAGATGGTGAGATATCACGCATGAGTTCATGTCACAAATCATGTGTATTAATACGAATGAGGGCGAGGAAAACCAAGAAATAAGGAGAAAACGTGAGCTTAAATATCCAATCTCTTTTACCTCTTTCAATTAGATTGCCTATTGGATGTGGTTAGTTCCCCCCCCCCCCCCCCCCCCCCGACCCCCCCCCCCCCCCTCTCCCAGAGATCTGTGTTGCTGATCTGCTATTGGTCAGCGAACATTTATTTTCTGAGAAACACCCACAACTGAGATCGGTATAAAAGCCAGCGCCTGCCCCGGTTGAAATTGTCAAAATGAATTATCATAGATGTCACCGAGTAAGGCAGACACAAGATGGACAGTAGGGTTAATATATAATGTTATCATTCTAAATCCTAATACAATCCAATCATAGTAGTCTACGATCTAATAAAATAAGAATTTATAATTGAATATTCGCTTGTCGAAGTGAGTCACAGACAGTTCCAAGAAAAAGTGACGTCACTTGTACGTGTTTCCGTACTCATGGAAAGTCAAAGTGTTGAGGGTTTATGGAATTATTTTCTGAGACAATACTTAATGAATGATTCTAGTTTTTGTACCATTACTTCTTCCAATTGACAGGTTTGGCCAATGCTTCCATCCCGACTCCAGAGCCAGTAAAACAAAGACAAATGTTTGGTTCATTTGGGGGAGCGGTTGGATCGATCTCTTATGCTTTCGTCAATAAGGTAAGCAATAAATTACAGACGCACAGCACGTCTCCATTTACCTTATTTTCACTTTGGGCGCATATTATGAGCTCAAGATGTTCCGGGACACTACTGAAATCTGAAGTCCTCGAAGTACATGTTGTGTTTGTATGTGTTTGTGTGTGCTTGCGTACGTCTCTCTCTCTCTCTCTCTCTCTCTCTCTCTCTCTCTCTCTCTCTCTCTCTCTCTGTATGTGTTTGTGTGTGTGAGTGTGTGTTTGTGAGCTTATATTCTTATCTGAATATTTGTAAACGTAAATACGTATGTGTGCATATATTCAGTACGTACCATCTCTTTTTCTCTCAAGCGCTGATAAGAGCTAATACTACAGGTGCTTAAAGCTACTTACAGCTTTTTCTTCTTCATCCGCATGAACTAAAAATAGTGTGTTATATTGTAATTTCAAAGCGTGGATTATAGAACTATACGTTCGTTCGAGAATATCTATAAACACTGATGATTAAAAATAAACACGAAATGCATTCTGTGGCATTAGCCTTTCAGATGTTTTCTCCGTGCTCTTTTTCTAATACAAACTAGAGTACGTAATTATTTCCTCTCTATAGCTATGATTTTAAGTTCCCACTATTTTGACCTTAATACTTAATATTGAAAGGCCATTTCCACTATTAATCAACTCTCTTTCTGTTTTCTCTAGGTTTCCTTGGAACTCGACTCACTACATACGTACGACCTTAGAAAACACTTGTACGCCGTCAAGAATTGCCGCACTGTCACCAAGCAAAACATGGTCTTGAATAGTCTATGTCCGGAAATTTCTGGTAATAATGATTAAGATGAAAGAAGTAGAAGTAAAGTCCAATTTGGCTGTTTCTAGAAGCGACTGACGATAGTGATGATGCCAGTGATCTCGAAAGTCAAATTGATGAATCACTTGTTTAGCTTTTTTCGGTATCGGTAAAAAAAAATGCAGAAGTTGTAACTGCCGAGCTACAGGGAAAAAAACAACTCCTAAAAAAAGAAACAAGCAAAATATCCATTATAATGCTATCTCGATTTGAGGCCAAATTGGACTTGAACTCTCTATAGAACCAACACCTTCAATAGAGTGTGAGGTAAAATATCCTGAAAACTGGCTTTAACTTTCTGTCTCTCATTAAAGGAATAGTGCAGTACCTTAAAGTGAAAAAAAAACTAAAATCCCAAATTTCCGGTCATTTTTTACTTTAACCCTCTCCTTACCAACTGTAGGAAAACCGTCACATTCGTTACGATACAACCAACATTTTTCTTATTCAAATTTCTCTTATAAATCATAAAATTTAAAGAAAATGAAGATTGTGTTGTAGAGCATGTTTTGCTAAAGAAATTATGCATCGCAAGAACTTACTGTTTTTGTGCTTGAGTGATAAAAAATATATTTTTGTGTTAGTTGAGTATGAAGTTTTGGGGAATATCCTGAAAATGGCTGGTAAGGGAGAGTTAGTATTAGCGTCCTATCCAAAGGGTAATAAATAATTACTATTGTCCATTTCACACAATAGAAACGGAGATAAACTCAGGCTTCATGGGCATATTGGCTCTGAAAGACTACTTAACTTAAAAATTACTTATCGACATCAGGTAATATGAGGTCTTCTTTTATTTTGTTATTATTTCATGATTCTCTTTCTTCAAGTCGACGCTCAGACTTACAGAGTGACCATACAAGATGACAAGAAAGTTGATGAAGTGTTGACGTGTCCTCCAGCAGACAGATTGTCCCTTGCACAGAGATATTTCTTCTTTTGATGACGTTTGACCATGCCAGTCTTCGGTATAGACCACGCTTTGTCTCAATTTCGCTCAAAACGTTCGTGAGCAAACCACAAAAACAACAATGTCAATCTAATTACATATGTTGAATTATTTTTTTTGTTATGCTCATTACTTTTTTATTTATATTTTACATTTTGAATAGTAACTTAAAACATATCTGTTTGTGTGTGTGTGTGTGTGTGTGTGTGTGTGTGTGTGTGTGTGTGTGTGTGTATGCGTGTGCTCGTGTAACTGGTTAAAATTTGAATTAATATGACACTAAATGTACATAACACAATATTCAGAGTATTTCCGTTTATATTTGTATAGTTATAGTTCGTATCTGTTTCTCAATTTTAAAATTGATGCACATTTGAATAGGACTATGCGAGCTAGATTTAATATTGATGACGAGCAATAAATTAATGCTATGTATGAGCTTTAAAGTGGCAATGTCTAAATGTAGTGCGGCTATGTGGACTTGTGGTTTGACACTCGCCTTCGGATCGGAAGGTCTTGGGTTCGAGTCCCGTTCTCAGCGGCGCATGGTTGAGTCATTGAATAAGGCTCTTTACTCACAATCTCACACCGTACTTATGTATTAAATGAGTACCTTGCCATTTTCTCAGTCGGAATAAAATATATCATATCGCCTTACAGGCGAGATGTCTCGTCCTATTTGTTAAGTGTTGCTGTTGGATCGGGATCCCTTGTAATGCGCTTTGAGCACGTTTAGTGGATATTGAGCCATTTAAATGCCCACGTTTTATGTTTTAAAAAGTATTATTATAACATCACGAGTCCGTAAAGGAAATCATGAGTTTACTATGTTATGGTGTGTAACCGAATTAAAATTTGAAAACAAATCATAAAGACTGCAGTGAGTAATTATTTGGGAATTATTTAGGAGAAAACACATTATTCTTAGTAGTCAAAGTGAAAATTTGGGAATAAGCACTGTTGTAAGATAAAGATATGAAAACGTGT
>NC_088363.1:26128711-26146211 GCF_034508935.2 Berghia stephanieae
CAATGAAATAACTTGTTTCCATGAGCTGTACTAACGACAACTCACTAGGCTGTGCAAAAACCAAATGATGACGTCAAACTGCCAGTCCTTTTGGATTTCAGTATCAGGCTATAGATAGTTCGAAGATGACGTCACTCAGGTCTTTGTTATTGTTTTTTGCCATCCGCGTTTATGAGTAATGCTCACTGAACTGTATTAACCTGACTATATACGTTCATGGATACACACAGTTTTGTGTGTTGGTCCGTTATACTTCCGGATGGCAATGTTATGAGCTTCTTAGCCAAGCGCATACTATCTATAACATAACGATGGCTACCTGGAACCGCATGTTATGAGTATTTATCACAATAGTTTGACACGCTGATGAGGATATTGCATCACGACACCTTACGAAACCATGCTTTTTTTCAATTGCCTGTGTTAAAGTTTTTAGCGATGCTAAGGATCTGTGGGGCTGATTGCTTTGGGCGATAGGCAAGCACTTAAGATGGCTATGGCATTTACTGAAGGTGGTTATGCTCTAAATAAAAATTAATAGTCCCAAAATCTTCAGTAGTCCTCTTCAGAGCCATTAGGCCCAATGGAGTCAAAGTTTATCCCGGTTTCTATAGCATGAAACAGACATTAGCAATTGCTTATTACCCTTCGGATAGGACACTGGTAACCCTTTCTGACTATAGATAGTATGCGCTTGGATAAGAAGCTCATAACATTGCCATCCGGAAGTATAACGGACCAACACACAAAACTGTGTGTATCCATGAACGTTTATAGTCAGGTTAATACAGTTCAGTGAGCATTACTCATAAACGCGGATGGCAAAAAACAATAACAAAGACCTGAGTGACGTCATCTTTGAACTATCTTTTGATAGAATGGGCATGATCTATATTCCCTTTCCATGTGCTCGAGGTCATTGGTCACATTACAAAGTGTGCTGAAAATGACACCACATCGTGAAAAGTGTTCACAGTTCGAGAAATATCCAACGTTACAATTGGTCATTTTGCTCAGCATGACTCACGGGTATGTTTACAACTTTCATAAACAAAGCAGCGTGTTTAGATACATTGGGAAATGTCTAATCGTTGTACAGCAACAAATCATGTGATCGTTTGGACGAAAACATGAATATAGATCGCTCCCATAAAGTTGACGTCACTCAGGCCTTTAGTATTGCTTTTTGCCATCCGCGTATATGAGTAATTCTCACAAAACTGTGTTAACCAGACTATAGATAGAATGCGCTTGGCCAAGGAGTTCACAACATTGCCATCCGGAAGTATAACGGACCAACACACAAACTCTGTGTAACCATGAACTTTTATAGTCTGGTTAATACAGTTTAGTGAGAACAACTCACAAACGCGGATGGCAAAAACAATAACAAAGGCCTGAGTGACGTCATCTGCATACTATCTATAGATAATATGCGCTTGGCTAAGGAACTCACATCATTGTGATCCGGAAGTCAACGGACCAACACACACAACTTTGTGTAAACATGATCGTTTGTAGTCAGGTTAATACAGTTTAGTGAGAATTGCTCATAAACGCGGATGGCAAAATCAATAACAAAGATCTGAGTGACGACAACTTTGCCCTATCTATAGATAGAACGAAGATTGTTATTGTATTTTGCCATTCGCGTTTGTGAGTGATTCTCACTAAACTTTATTAACCAGCCTATAAAAGTTCATGGTTACATATAGTTTTGTGTGTTGGTCCGTTATACTTCCGTGTGGCAATGTTGTGACCCAGGACCTTCCGATCCGAAAGCGAGTGTCATACCACAAGACCACACATCCGCACAAGATATATTCAAACAAAGATTATTAAACTACTTCAGCGTCAACACCCACATTCAACAACTCTCTCCGCCATCGAATATAAATAATCAAGAGTTGAGTCGACTTCTAGTAAAATACAGATTCAGATTCAATTTCAGATTCAGACATTCTTGTTGTTATATATCCTTACTGAATCTTTATGTTGAACTCGAGGAATGACTTTAAATTCGGAAGTTCAGGTTGAGAGGTGAGAACAGCTAAGGTCAACAATTCGACGTTATAGATAGTATGCAGATGACGTCACTCAGGCCTTTGTTATTGTTTTTGCCATCCGCGTTTGTGAGTTGTTCTCACTAAACTGTATTAACCAGACTATAAAAGTTCATGGTTAAACAGAGTTTGTGTGTTGGTCTGTTATACTTCCGGATGGCAATGTTGTGAACTCCTTGGCCAAGCGCATTCTATCTATAGATCCAACTTGGAAATCGGTCAAGTGATTCTCCTCATTGTTGTTGTTGTTGTTGTCGTTGTTGTCGTTGTTGTCGTCGTTGTTGTCGTCGTTGTTGTTGTTGATCTGTTTTTATTGTTGTTGTTGTTGTTGTTGTTGTTGTTGTTGTTGTTCTTCTTCTTCTTCTTCTTCTTCTTCTTCTTCTTCTTCTTCTTCTTCTTCTTCTTCTATGTTCCTTTATTATTTTTTGTTTTGTTTGGAAATCAGTTTATGTGAATGTCTGCTGCAGAGAGAGAGAGAGAGAGAGAGAGAGAGAGAGAGAGAGAGAGAGAGAGAGAGAGAGGAGAGGAGAGAGAGAGAGAGAGAGAGGGGAGGGAGAGAGAGAGGGAGAGAGAGAGGGAGAGAGAGGAGGAGAGAGAGAGAGAGGGAGAGAGAGAGGGAGAGAGAGAGAGAGAGAGAGAGAGAGAGAGAGAGAGAGAGGTGGTGGTCAAGTTGTGTGTGTATGAGTGGGGGGGGGGGGGTAAGTATTTATTTTTCATTCAAGTTCAAGATGGAGCAGGTTGGCCATTGATGAACTATTTCGATATAGGGCACGTTTTGTGTAAACGGGAAAAAGTATGAGAAGGGCATGAGGGCTGTTATTTGAGGCCAGACAACTGATACAACGTCTGTCATTCAATACTCACACTCATATTATATTCACCTACTCACGCGATACAATTTTGTGATCGTTTACTTCTTTTCAGGCGTTAGTGTTAACACGATTATCGGAATAAAGAAGTCACATTTTTTTTTGCTTGAGCGTTACCCTTAATTCAAAGCTTTTATTTGATATTCTCTTATTAAGATGGTTTTTAATTCTTGTTGGAAAATGGTTTCATTCTTATTTTATTTTGGCTCTAAGTACATCAGAAAATTACGCGTAGGATTGCGACGAATATTCTGTGCAGGTAAGACTTCGTCAATATAATAAACGGCTTATTTTCTTCTCTGCCGATGCATCCAAATGTATTACAAGTGATAATAACGATTATACTCATATTCTTGCTACTTTTCGCTCCTAATATTACCAATATTGATAATGATGATAATAAGAATAATAATAATGATGATGATGAATATGATGACGGTAATACGGAATCTAATGAAAATGATTAGGTGATAATAATATTATTGATAATGGATGACTGTGATAAAATGATGATGATGATGAGGATGATGATGATGATGATGATGATGATGGTAATAATGAAGGTGATGACAATAATAATATCATTAATAATAATAATAATAATAATAATAATAATAATAATAATAATAGTAATTATTATTATTATTATTATTATTATTATTATTATTATTATTATTATTATTATTATTATTATTATTATTATTATCCCAACCCTATTATTCTTGGAAAATTCTTTCATTTCTTAGTAAAAGCATAATCGTTGAACAATATTCTATGCTACTTGAATACAAATTTCGTTAATGACTCTGTGGTATTTTCGCTCATTTTATTAGCTTAATTTGAAGTGTTGATATAGCAGGTGATATGGTTGTGAGAGTGATGGGTGGCATATACTTTATAAAGCGCTCACGCTGTTTTGAACTTTGCGAGTCGCTACAATTGAAAAGGCGGCCGTTATGTATGATTAAGCGCTTAGCTAAAGGCAGTGAAGGACATTGCTATTAAGAGTGCCAGCTGAGAGTATAATGGTGGTTCATGAAGAGCTAGAATTTGGCTCCAAATAGCCTGCTGTGTGAATGAAGAAACCACCGTTAAAAGCGCTGAACATTGCTAACTGTAAAATGTGCAATGTGTATGTTTTTTACTTATTGATTGCATAATTGACTCTTGTTTTCATTGGTTACAATTAAAAAAACGAGAGATCTTTTTGCTTTCAATACAAGTTTGTACCAACTGAGAAGAAACATTACTGTTTTGGTAAAGCACTTTGAGCACGTTTAGTTGATATTGCGCTATGTGATATATATATATATATATATATATATATATATATATATATATATATATATATATATATATAAAGCTATATAAAAGCTCAATTTTTTTCTGAAACCAAGCAAAATTGCCATATAACCGTACATATCGATATATTTGTTCAATTTACATTATTTCTAATTTTCTCCATTTCCTTTCTAGGATCTGTTGTGAAATGGAATTTACACAGAACGCTCATTGTCGTAACCATGGTGACCTTAACAACATGCCTCGTATTGGTGCTGTGGTCTGTCCTGTGTACGAACACCGCGGAAAATGCCGAAGTTACGAAAAGCTGTGTTGATCAACGACAGGCTGCTGTGAGTTATACGGACCTCAGAAATACGATAGAAGAGTCTTTCAAATGCCGAGGCAAGTCAGGAATGGTTGTGGCAGTTGTAAAGGTAATTTGTCGCCTACCTTTTTAATCGGTGTTAATTGTCAATTTTGAGTCAGAATCTGAAATTTCGAGTTAACCCTCTCCTTACCACCTGCAGCAAAATAGTCATATTTGTTACGACATAATATCCTTTTTTCTTATTTAGATTTATTTTGTATATCACAAACTTTGAAGAATGATCTTTGTTTAAATAATAAAAACATAAAGTTGTTTTGTAGAGAGCTTTATATGAGTTTTAAAAAAGCAATTTTTCTGAGGGTAAGCCTGCCATTTTGGGAAAATACTGAAAATGATCGGTAAGGAGAGAGTTAAGAATGTGTGATGGCCTAGTGAATAAGATAAAGTATTGCACATCTAATGGCAAGATCCGGGTCGGTGCCTCGCTCGGTATTGAAGTCATTTCCTACCTTTTCGATCGGTGTTGATATTCAATTTTGAGCCACACTGTGAAATTTCGAGTTAAATTAAATGGTGAGATGGTCTAGTTTATAAGGTATTGCATATCCACTGGTAAGACCGGGTCCAAACCTCGCTGGCAGTGTCTCGTTTTTTTAACTTGAACACAAAAACTAGTCCTCATTGTTCATTTTGTGGGTTTGAACTGCGGGTAACGCCTTTGATAGAATTATTGGTTCATGCGTGAAGAATATTCTGACGTTTATGCAAAAGTTGATTTGACGTTGTCTGATAAGACTGAGGTTAATTTTTAACAAACTTGAGCTTTATATAGAGCAATATCCGCGAAACGTGTTCAATGCTCTTTACAAAGGGTCCCTGCCCAACAGCAACAGTAACATGTAGAACGCCTGTTAGGCGATATTACCATTTTTTCGACAGAGACAACGCTGTTAACGGCCAGGTACTCATTATACAAATGAGTACGGTGAGAGAATGTGAGTAAAGAGCCTTTTCCAAGGACTCAACTATGCGCCGAGCGAGGCTCAAACCCAGGATCTTACTAGCCACTAGACCACATAGCCGCAACTTATGTGAAAATCTTTATTACTCGAAGTTTTTTATTCTTTTACTAGACTACAAATGTGCAGATGTATGTATGCACATTGCTAATCAATATTCTCATCTTCCCTATTCATGTGTTGTATTTGGGACACATTGCATCATTGTTTACTAGCTTGTCAGTGACAACTGACTAAAGAATGTCGATACCTTCATTCATGCATTACTGTACCATTCCGTATGTATTTATGACAGATCTATCGGGCACGATTTATGATATGAGTGAATGAATAAGGCTGTCGCTTCCTCTATAGACGCTTATCGTGAACAAGGTGTGTATTTTTTTCGAGTTTTCAGCCTGTGTTTTGTTTCCATAAGTCTATGTCCAGTGCAAGCTTTCTTTGGTTTTGTAGGTCATCATGTGTGTTAAGGTGCCGAGGCCATTGGATGTTTCTTTGTGTTGTTGAAATAAATTCTTCAGTTGTTGTTTCTAAAGATATTTTGTATTTGTTGAGAGCTTGATTCAATGTTTTTGGAAGTGAAGTTGGTATACGTCCTTTGTATTTAGCTCCTTGTTTGAAGTAATCATCCATAGAGGTTTGTGCTGGAATATTTTCATCTCATCAGAGCACGTGTTCGAACAGTTTCCATCTTTGCTGCTTTATTCGCGTATTGACTGGCCGTACTCTGCATTTGTCATACAGATCATTACTGATTTCGTCTGGCCAATGTACCCCAATAACTCGTCTCAATTGTTTGCAATTACGGGTGTCCAGGGTGCCTAAATTATTTTTTTTGTAAGAACCCACGTACCGCAGTTCTACATCAAGATTGACAGCACTAGCGCTTCGTAAAGGCGTATTCTTTTATTTTCATTAATGATGTTCATGTTCCAAACGTTGTCTCTGAATACAGTTTGAGCTAGTATTTTTCTCCGTTTGATGTGTTCATTCTCATTGATCAAATTTCAGAGTTTTCTTACACTTTTCCATTCCGCTTGAATCTTGTTAATTACTGTGGTTTCTGTTTTGGATTCGTTGACCTTAAGATTCCAATGTTGCAGGGTATTTGATATTGTTGTGCTGCTTCGCCTGGTCTGCTGTATCAAATATGATAACAACATCGTCTGCGTAGATCAGGTGGGTAAGAATTTGAGGAATTGGGAGTCTTTGTCTTAAATCGTATAGTGCTGTTTCCACGTAAATACGGTAAAAATAATTGGGTCAGACTGTCTCCTTGGGGAGTTCCAAGCGATGTTATTAATGAAACTGTTTCCGCGCCAGATGAAATCGGAAGTGTTGTGTTTGCCAGTAGTGATCTTATTAGTTGGATATGGTCTTTTTCGAGAAACGAGTTTAGTACCATCTCAAGCTTTCTTCTGCGGATTGTATCAAATGCAGAGCTCATGTCAATACCCATTATAGTAAACTCTTCTTTGCATTTTTCAGTTCTGGCTTTCAACAACCTATGAGCCCATACAATGTCACCGGCCTTCTATCTTTTCTGAATCCGCTCTGTGTCGTAGACAGCTATTCATCCACCTTTGATATTATTCCGTTGAGCGTTATTACGCTCTGCAGTTATTTTAAAGTGTTGAAAGAAGAATACGTGGTCTTAGATTTTCTAATGGTCCTTTTTTCTTGTTTGGTGTATTCAACAGAATTAGTTTACCGGAGCCGATATCAAGATTTGTCTTGTGTTCGACTGTGTGTGGTTCAGTGAGGCATTTTAGTTCCTCCCCTTGGATAGTGTCAATTTCAAGAGCTTTGGGGTTGTTAAGTTGGTAAATAGCTGCACAAACCTCGAGATCGGTTATTGATTCTTCAAGTCTTGGTTCGGGGTATTCGAATGGTTTTATCTGTTGGTCCCCTTTGTACTTAATCTCGAAGAAGGTTTAAACTCTCTCAACTATTCTTTTGTCATCGCAGATTACTTTACCCACATCAGCGGATAGGCTACTCTATATGACGAATTTTTAGTTTCTGTTTAATGCTTTTAATAGCTTTGAACATTTTCATGCGGTCTGGGGGCTGTTTCTCTTTCAATTGCCATGTTGTCGATTTTGCTTTAAAATTACAATAGATATTGATTTTATGCATCACTTGATTTCACTGTGTTTCCATTCTCGTTTTAGTTCTTCATTATGGCTACTGGTAATTTTCATGATAGCCTGAATAAAAAATTAGGCTAATCCTCCTTATTCTGATCATTTGTAAAACCCTCAAGCAATTTCGCATGTTTCGTACATGGAACAATTAACTTTACTAGATTGTTCAATCAGCTTCTTTTTTCCGTTATCTTGTGTGTTTTCTCGGAAACAACGCGTAAGAGAGATTTTGATTTTAACTTTATTTTATGGGCATAGGACAGAAATGTTGTAATTTTTCTCCTTAAAATTAATTATGAGGGTACTGTTGGAAGTTGGATGAAAAAATAGGGAGTGGGAGGGGTGTCAGGACCCCCCTCCCCCTTTCCCCGTGGCACTAGTGCAAAAGCTAGACTAGAATAATAAAAACAAAAACAAAATGTAAGTGAAAGGAGGGAGGGGTTACAAAGCCCCTCCAAGATGCAGCAAAATACAAAGTAGGTTGAAGAGTACCTTGCAGCCTTGATTTAAATTTTGAAAGAAAATAGAGGAAGGAGGGTTGAGAATTAAGCTTTGCCGTTACTTTGGAAAAAAATATAGACCTACTGCAGATTTTACTTTCAGGAAAACACTGCTATTTTTCTTATTCTTATCTCTAGATCTATGTCTAAAGTGTATAATAAACGGGAAGAAAGAGTCAAAGTGCACTAGTGATACTACTTTGCACGTTACAGCCCTGGGAAACTTGGATATTTCTTCTTAGTAAAATGTAATGTATTTTTCACATTAACTAATTTTAAAATAAAATAATATGGCTTATTCGGTATATGTATGGAGCTTGTATTGCTTAGGACTCATTATTTGCTGACTATTTCTTTCTCTTTCAATCTGTCAACTTTTTTACTCGGTCAAATTCAATCAATAGTTAATGAATGGAGATGACAATAATGTAATTATTTAATTATTTTGTATTGGTTCAAATATTCCTTTTCATTGAAAGTTTTGATAAAGTAATTTGTCAAATCAAATGAGGGTGAAAATGAATATTAGATTTAGGTAAGGGCACAGCTGTTGATCGAGATTTTATACCATGTGCTAAAGGAGAGTCCATTATTGTAACTTTTTTACAATGTTATTTTCCTTTTCTGATACTCCGTTAGACGATACTAACTTTCCCTTATGCATTATCACCATCTAAGCCTGATATAACTTTGTACACTTTGTTTTTTCCCCACTCAGATCTACATAATAAGCGTGAATTCCTGTTCTCACCTATGTGTTTGAGATCCTGGAATAATTACCCTGCCTCAGCATTTTCAGGCTATAGGGAACAAAAATGTGAAATCAAAAAAACAAAACAAAACAAAACAAACAAACTGGTTCCAATCTAATCGAAAGTGTAAAACCACTCTTCCTGAAAACTAAGTACATACTTTGTGTAAATGAGCTTCTGGTTTCAGAGTGATGCCATCTTATCTTCTAGTCTAAATATATGCTGGTCGTGAATAAAGGTTATACATCCTCGCTTTTTTACGTCCCGTCCCGTAATCCTAATTATCGGCAAATACATCCAGCAACTAAAATAGTTATGTCCCCTATGATTCAATATAAAACCTATTCATTATTGGTCCTCCGAGGGTCTAGTTACATACACTTTCAATGATTTTTGAACCGGAAAAGTAGAGGGTGAGTCGTAACGACTTTTTTCCTATTAAACAATTGTTCAGGAAATTTATTACAAAGTTTAAATTTTCAAGATTATTAGGATCATTTTAACTGTTGCTTGTCCTTATGAAATTCCTGCTACAAAAATTGGCCCATTCTTACTTTGACATTATGGATGCATAACAAGTCATTGGTTGTAACTTCATTTTCACTGTTTGATAAAAGCTTTTTATGAATGAACAACAATAGAGTTGTGTTTATGAAACAGTCAAATCGGCTTAAGTATAATAATGGCATTACACAGAAATCGTCCATTAAGCAGCGTTCCAATGAACTGATTCAGTGGATGGCTTCATAATTTGACATATTAGGACTACACACATAATATAATATAGTAACTGTAATACGATATTAACTTTTGTCATAGAACAATTGTAATAACAATTGCAAAATTAATATTGAGCTTTTTTAGTTCTCCTCCAAAATATTGCTTTCCATCGTTCATAAAAAGCAACGTCAGGTGCATATTGATGTGTCAAAAGATGTCTGGGAGTCAATGGTCATCTTAGGACCATTTATTTGGTACCCTTGCGTTATATGGAAATGCCATTTTACTCATTTTCCCCGGACATCCAACATCAATCAAAGATAATGAAACTACCTCTGTGATAGTTGGCAATTTAATATACGGTTCTAATCAATAAGGAAACTATAATGATACCATCATTATTGCTATAAATTGAGACGTTTTTCAAAATTAAATAGAAATTTCGATGAAACGATGAGCTCGTTCAAATTAACCGGCATATGTTCTGATCAGAGACACACAAACAATACATCTGCTGGAATATTTCAATTTGCCAACAACGTCCATGTGCTAGAAAGCACAGATAACTGAATTGAATGTAGACAGCTGTTCAGCAATGTGATTACGAACACAAACTACCACTGATGATGATGATGATGATGATGATGATGATGATGATGATGATGGTGGTGGTGATGAAGATGATGGTGATGACGATGATTATATCTTTTAAATTCGGTCACTGATAAATCGTTCTTGATAAGTACTTGTTTGCACTTTTATGTTGTAAAGATCGAATGTAAAATAATGATAGAATATATAATGGGCATTTTCGACTGCTCAATACTGAGAATTATTGATTTTTCCTTTCTTCTCTTCCACTTCACAGGATGATTGAAAAACAAACAATAACTTGATATAGACAAATCAATCACAATATAATAGATTGTATAAAATATGAAGCATGTAAATTTAAAGTCAATAAAGGTGGTATAAATATGATAATATAATCTTTTATAAAGTATATTATTTGATTTCAGTGTGATTGTTCTTCTTTATAAAGATTGCAGTACTCTCAATGGCCTTTTAGTAACTTTAATCTCTTGATCAAGATACATATTAAATTATAAGGTCCTTGTTTACAAAAGAGTAGTTAGAACTGAAGGACAATTCAGATTTTCTCAGAGGTCTCGATCAATATCAAATTTATAAATTAAGAAGCAGGCATGGTAATGATCAGTTTAAATTTAAAAAACCCCAATAATTGTTTTTTACCTCGTTGACCAAATTCTATCGATAAATCTGAGGTATGTTGTGGACCCGCGGTCTCCAGTAGTCGGTGAGAGTAATGAATGACTTGAGTTTGAAACGACTTTATTTGGGTTCGTGGATAGCTCATACGGTAGAGTCACGCTCTCACCGGCCAGGCGGAGTGTCGTACCAATAAGGTCGCGGGTTCAAACCCCATCACCGCCGCGGAAAATTTGTTTTTAATTCTCTATTGTCTTCTGGCACTTTTCTACTCATTTCATCTCTTGTTGTTACCAACATAAGTGCCTGCTCCACTCACTTTTCTGAATTAAAAATTCACCCCATATACCGAAGCATACTCAATGTCTCAATTGTTTCTATGTTATATGTTTGTGTTGAGAATATTGACTATTAAGCTTAACTGCTGGCTAAATACTTCGCGTTGGCTGTGTGTGTGTTGGACCCGCGGTCTCCAGTAGTCGGTGAGAGAAGGCTCTAGTAATGAATGACCTGAGTTTGAAACGAATATTTTTGGGTTCGTGGATAGCTCATACGGTAGAGTCACGCTCTCACCGGCCAGGCGGAGTTGTCGTACCAATAAGGTCGCGGGTTCAAACCCCATCACCGCAGCGAAATTTTTTTTCTTTAATCTCTATTGTCTTCTGGCACTTTTCTACTCACTTCATCTCTTGTTGTTACCAACATAAGTGCCTGCTCCACTCACTTTTCTGAATTAAAGATTCACCCCATATACCGGGGCATACTCAATGTCTCAATTGTTTCTATGTTATATGCTTGTGTTGAGAATATTGACTATTAAGCTTAACTGCTGGCTAAATACTTTGCGTTGGTTGTGTGTGTGTTGGACCCGCGGTCTCCAGTAGTCGGTGAGAGAGGGCTCTAGTAATGAATGACCTGAGTTTGGAACGAATATTTTTGGGTTCATGGATAGCTCATGCGGTAGAGTCACGCTCTCACCGGCCAGGCGGAGTTGTCGTACCAATAAGGTCGCGGGTTCAAACCCCATCACCGCAGCGAAATTTTTTTTCTTTAATCTCTATTGACTTCTGGCACTTTTCTACTCACTTCATCTCTTGTTGTTACCAACATAAGTGCCTGCTCCACTCACTTTTCTGAATTAAAGATTCACTCCATATACCGGAGCATACTCAATGTCTCAATTGTTTCTATGTTATATGTTTGTGTTGAGAATATTGACTATTAAGCTTAACTGCTGGCTAAATACTTTGCGTTGGTTGTGTGTGTGTTGGACCCGCGGTCTCCAGTAGCCGGTGAGAGAAGGCTCTAGTAATGAATGACCTGAGTTTGAAACGAATTTTTTGGGGGGTTCATGGATAGCTCATACGGTAGAGTCACGCTCTCACCGGCCAGGCGGAGTTGTCGTACCAATAAGGTCGCGGGTTCAAACCCCTTCACCGCCGCGAAATTTTTTTTCTTTAATATCTATTGTCTTCTGGCACTTTTCTACTCACTTCATCTCTTGTTGTTACCAACATAAGTGCCTGCTCCACTCACTTTTCTGAATTAAAGATTCACCCCATATACCGGAGCATACTCAATGTCTCAATTGTTTCTATGTTATATGTTTGTGTTGAGAATATTGACTATCAAGCTTAACTGCTGGCTAAATACTTTGCGTTGGTTGTGTGTGTGTTGGACCCGCGGTCTCCAGTAGTCGGTGAGAGAAGGCTCTAGTAATGAATGACCTGAGTTTGAAACGAATTTTTTTTTGGGGGGGGGGGGGGGTTCATGGATAGCTCATACGGTAGAGTCACGCTCTCACCGGCCAGGCGGAGTTGTCGTACCAATAAGGTCGCGGGTTCAAACCCCATCGCCGACGCGAAATATTTTTTCATTCTCTATTGTCTTCTGGCACTTTTCTACTCACTTCATCTCTTGTGGATACTTATTAGCAATTTTATTTTGCATTTTAGAGCTCGTTCTTTTGACTAGTTGAGCAACTGACTTAGTGTTAATGTGCCATCTACAGTGCATTGTGTCAGAATTACTCTCTCTCTCTGTCTCTCTCTCTCTGTCTGTCTCTCTCTCTCTCTCCCTCTCTCTCTTTCTCTCTCTCTCTCTCTCTCTCTCTCTCTCTCTCTCTTCCCTTTTAGATTTACCATCTAAAAGTGATTGGGTGTTTGAGTCCAAAAAACGTTCTGCGATAGCTCAACATCTTATTCAGATGCTTGGCAATCAATTGTCACTTTTGGTCGATCGCTCCACTAGTGGATGTATTAGTCATAGCATTGAAATAGGGAACAAGAATGTGATGTTAAAACACTGGTTCCAATCTCATTAGGATTCTAAAACAAGTCTTATGGAGGACTGGTTATATGCCTTATGCAACTGATATTCTGGTTTCAGAGTGATGGTATCTTATTTTCTAGACTAAATAAATGCTAGTCGTCAATAAAGATAATCCATTTTCGCTCTTTTTACGGCCGCTATCCTTAGACTCTGTCAATACATTCTGCTGATAAACTAGTTATGCCACTTTATGATTCAATCTGAAGCCTATTCATTATTAAATATTCACTCCGGAGGACTGGTTATACACCTTCAAAGAGTTTTGAACCGGAAGAGAGGAAGGTGTAACGTCTTGGCTTCTCTGCTTTATCATACCTGTGACTGAGAGAAGAAGAATCGGTGGCTCAGCGGTATGGTGTCTCGTCTTATAACAAAAATGGAGCAATGTTTAGCGTGGTGAGTGGATGGATGAGTGACAGTTGTCATGGTCTCAAGTGAGTAAAGAGCTACTCGACTATGCATAAAGATATATGTAGAATGAGGCCCCAGAATTTACTAGTTACTATAAATGAAAAACAATTAACGATTTGTTTACAATGAAATAAAAATAATGATGAAATTTAATTAAAAGAGATAAACAGTGATCGTGGCAGTTACAAATAGAGATATGAATATTTTACGTAACTTATGATAATATGTCAGGTTCGTAAGTTTACGTTTCCAGGCAGTTGATGGGCTTGGATGATCTATTCCTCTGATAACAGGATCGGACTCGTAAAATTCCACTTCCAGGCAATTGGTAATGGGTTAATATGTAATCCTTTGACAGCGGGCTCGGGTTTGATCCTTGAAGATTATACAATCAAAGTTAAAAGCTCCGGCGTCTTAATGGTGTAGATATAATATCTACAAAGTCCCAAAAGATAAAAATCTTACAGTATATAGAAGGAATAGAGCGACTGGCCGTCCGGCATAGATTGTGAAGAGAAGTGAGTGTCAAATGTTAGACCTATCAGCTTTTATAATAAGTGGCTACGTGACAGAATGTAGAACGAAAAGTATTCACTAATTAGAAATTAATTCGAGGGAAGGCTATAAAAGGAAAGACGATCTAATATTAGAAGGTAAAGTTTATCTAAGCCTACCGAAATATAACTGGAGTGAGATGAATTCAGTTCTTAATAAAATAAAATTTAATAAGATAATTGTGAACAACCTTTACTGTGACAACAGTGATCGTCGAAAATTCTGGTCCCGACTTTGTGCCCACGGGTAAGGCACTTCACACAAATCATGTCATTGGACTCGGATATGAAAGTGCACCTGGTTAAAGGCAATGATGGATATTGTTAATACAAAAAGGACGCCTTAACAGGCGATTAGTGCCGTACAAAATGAAATATGGTTCTTTATGCCTTGTTGGGGGAACACATGGATTGATGGAAGAAAGTGGAGAACAGGATTGAGGATGAAACAGGAGGATGAATAACAGGAAGAAGACAGGGTTCGGTCAACCTTTAAAAATCCACCATTTATCACACTGATAATAAAAGCATGACTGCATTATTTTAGAGGCCTTTCACAATAAGTCGAATAAAACCGGCATGTATTTATGTGTGCATCGAGGAATAAAGCCTCTCGTGTTGTATTTTGATGTGCCCAGTTGTAGTAGATTCAAGATTTGAAGGCATATCATCATCACATAGTGGATGCTATTTTCACAATTTTACTTGGGCAATCAATTCTAGTCTCACATTTCTAATGACAGATTTGGCATTTTGAATCATAATATGTAAAAGTATAGCCATCTATGTAGGATTTGAAAAGGCCCCGTACAATGTGTACAAACTAGGGGAGATAACTTAGCGATCATAGTCAGTTAGGCTCTACAGTACAGTGTATTTTGTTCCACTGGGAGCAAAATTCGTTTGCAAGGGAATTTAGATTGCTAAACATATAAACTTTAATAAATTTATCATACCTTTATTGAAAAAAAAAAGCTTAAAATAGTCAGTAAGTTTTCTCTCCGATAGATCTATATTGTCTTCTTGGAATGTCAGTCATTACAACTGGACACTTTTATCTATCGCCTTTATTCAATAGGTGGCATTGAGTGTGATATTTCTTTCTTTTTTAACATAACATGATGACATTACCAAAACTATTTTTAGGAAACGAGAAGAGACAAATATTTCGTGACAAACAATTTTACATAAAATTAAAACGTCAGATGAATCGATCGCCTAACTTTGTTGAGTCGGCTAAGGCAACAGGTTAACGAATGCTCAAGACATGTCGTTTTGGGGTCAAATAAACGATAGTTCAGGTCATTTGCACAGATGTGACATCCAATACAAAATGGCATGGTGTTACTATTTTTAGGTATTTAAATGTGAATGAACATGCTATAGGGAATGAGATTAGCGGAAGAGTAGCGTCCCTTGATTGGAAGTCACGAGCGGAAAAGTTATTAGAGAGAGAACGTCATGTTGGTTGTGCGGCATGAGACACTTCACCGAAAGCGAGGACGAGAAAGACGCATGCACAAAACCATTTTGACGTTCTCTCTGTAAGGTGACGTCCAATCAAGGGACGCTACTCTTCCGCTAATCTCATTCCCTATAGATACGGGGTACGTAGTGATGCGTGATACGTATGTCTTGCTTAACCTGGATACTGGGGAATTATAACCTCTTCATACTTTCTTTTTTATTAGTACAATTGCTTTATCAGTTTTCTTTTCTTTTCAACCCCCCCCCCCCCCCCTCCCGTTATTCATTAGGATGGCAAGACAGTAATCTCGGAAGCGTTTGGCGTCACTCTTCCAGGAAGCAATGTTAATGTTACAAGAAACACACGTTTCCTGATCTCCTCTCTCACTAAGGCATTTACAGCTGCCCTTCTGGTTGATGTCCTTGCAAATAATTCAAGAAACGAGAGGTAGACCGTTTGATTTTATCATTATAATTTTTAATTTTGACCAAGATAGAATCAATTTTATTATGTGCTCATCACCAAGATTTTACAAAGATATGAATTGTAAATTACCAACTTTGATTGGTTGACTAAATGTTTTATTTTCTGGAATACGCTTCAACAGTCGTGACGTCACTTCCCCCGTAATGACGCAGAGTAACTTAGTAACTGGCTCTAAACTATCGGAACAATGGCGGACGCTCTTATGAAATACTTCTCCGACGAGCATAAAAGTGTATCCAGAGGAGAAAAACATTATAAATCTGATCATGTTTTGAATTTTAATCATTCTGATCACATGACGTGTGAAAAAGTTCTAGCCATCATGAAGATAAAAAGTAGCAATTTTCTTTGTTTAGAACCAAGCTGCTCGTTGCTAGGCGACGTGACATCAAACTATTGAATCCTATTACTCAACTCATGTGTCTTTCCTTTCCATAAACTCCATAATTTAACACAGGAAATACGTTGACACGGGTACTTGATTTTTAATATATGTGCGTGATTGTGATTATTCAAGTTAAGATGCCGGATGTTCGACGATTGAAGAAATTTCGACTGTTTTTGACAGGTTTTGATTTACCAAACTTAAGTCTCCAAGCATAAACCCACTAACTTAATTATATTTGGTTTTGTATATCATCCAAGAAAAGACATTACTTGAATTTTACCATCCGCGATTTTGTGGCTTTAACATGAGTTAAACTAAGTTCGATAGGGTAACAACAATTGGACATTGTTTGTCTCTGAAATCATCTGATACAGTTAAATTCAAGACTCGGATCTTTTTAAACCGTTAAACTATTTGGAGTATTAAACTTAATTTTGTCGGACTCGAACTTTTTTTTGAGGATCACCATGTCAAACTTTGAGCCACTTCTATGAAAAGCTTGAGTCTTGTGTAAAGAAAAATCTCCCCTCCAAAGACAAAATTGTGAGCGCAATGAATAAAATAGAACTTGTTGGTTTATATTAGTTTATACCATATATATATATATATATATATATATATATATATATATATATATATATATATATATATATATATATATATATATATATATATATATATATATATATATATATTTTTTTTTTTTTTTTTTTTTTTTTTAATTTTTTATTTTTTTTTATTTTAAAAACTCCTCAGCTATGAATTGGGAACACCGCTCCGAGATATCCTGGGCGACGACTTTCGGTTTGCGGACGAAGAGCGTACCCTGCATGCGTCTGCGGAAGACGTTCTCTCTCACCGTATAGGAATACCTGCTAAGGGGTTCATGCGATTAAACCCGGATCTTAAGAGATCAGATTTTCTGTAGTAAGTATTAGAGTTGTAAAAAT
>NC_088363.1:26156211-26183711 GCF_034508935.2 Berghia stephanieae
AAATTAATACAAGATATGTTATAATACATCACATGCCATGTTGTCAAATACGGAATTTTATGATATTTTTACTTGATTTTTAAAACTAACTAAATTAACATTCATATTGGGGTCAAATTACAAAGATGCATTAATCAAGATGTGTTTTAACAAAGAGATGGTGTTTTAAACTTTGATTTAAATATTGATAAGGACTGCGCTTCTCTTATTCTTTAGGAAGAGAGTTCCAGATGGAAGGTCCGACGTGACTGAACGATCTACCGCCGTAAAATTTATATTTATATTTATTTGTAACAATTAATTTTGTAGAATCTAGTGCAGAACGTAGACTCCTCGTTGGCTTATACGTTTCTAAAAATTCAGTAATATACAATGGTGCTTGATCATTAAGGCACTTATAGCACAATACTGCTAGTTTGAATTCGATTCTCACTTTAAACTGGTAACCAATGCAGCTCATACAAAAGTGGCAACGAGTAGGATGTTATCTTCTTTCTTAAAATCAATTTAGCAGCCGCATTCTGGATACTTTGAAGGCGTGATATTTTATCGTTGCTTACATTCGAGATTAACGAATTACAGTAATCTATTTTAGATAGTATGAAAGATGTTATTAGTTTGCATGTTACTTCTCTTGTTAGGAAAGGTCTAACTGAAGCAATTCTTTTTAATCTATTGTCAAACTTCTACATAGAGAATCAAACTGTGCCTGCATAGTCATATGTTGATCTAGCATTACCCCGAGGTTTTTCACACACGTTGAGAGGTTAATTGTGCACCCATTTATATTTAGAGTAAACTTCAGAAAATCATCTTTCAAAACACTTTTTCTACCACACACCATCACCTCTGTCTTTTCATTATTCAGCTTTAACTTGTTAATTTCCATCCAGCATTTAACATCTCTAATACAGTCTTCAACACGGGTAATCAATGATGGGATATTACTAGGGATATCGCTTACATAGATCTGAGTGTCATCAGCATAGAAATGATACATTAATTTATTTTTAACAAAAATATCCGAAAGAGGTTGAGTATAAAGAGTAAAAATAACAGGACCAAGGACAGACCCCTGCGGAACGCCGTAATTTAGAGGAAATGTTTCTGATACTGCGCCATCGATCAGAACCGACTGAGATCTTGATGTTAGGTATGATTTAAACCAAATAAGCGCAGTGTCTCTTATTCCAAAAGTAATTTCTAATCGTTTAATAAGTATCTCGTGATCAATGGTGTCAAATGCAGCCGAAAGGTCCAACATAGTCAATAAACAGACATGATATACATATATATTTGTCATAATTCGAGAATAAGTCAACAAATATACCATTAATCATAGTTTCGACACGTTTCTCTAAATTTTGAACGTTATTCCTAACTTGTTTAGCACTCTTCAATCGCTGTAAATAAAAAAAAAACTGAATGCAATGAAAATGATCAAATGTCTGTATTTACACGATTATTTCCCTTATAGCTGCAACAGGGGAACATTTTTTTGTTTTATTTTCTACTCGAATTTACACGAGTTTCTACAACTAACCATTTCCACTCATTTGACAGCCATACTTTTGGACATAGCAATTGTCTTGCTCAAAATAATATAAAAGCTTTGCGCATCCCCACCTAATCTTATTTCGCCATATAAATTATAAAGCGAAACACAGTGTGCCGAATGTTGTCAAACTTCGTGACTTTTTACTGATTCATTGATTGGTTGATTTCTTTTTCTTTTCATTTTTTAAAACTTCTTGGTCAGTGTCACTGAATTTTATTTGACTTCTATATTTGGTTATATTGCGTGTCAATTGAAAGTTACAAGATTTTAAAAAAGAGGCATTCAATTTCACAACATTCAGCACATAATATACTGACGTGCACAAGTGTGCGGGTCAATCAATCGTTACATATACTAAAATGTTGAAAGATTTGGGCCTAAATTTTGCGGTCGCCGGCCTAAGCTAAACTCACGTGAAACTGCGAAAAGTCACCATCCATGCGGATAATGATGTTAAATATTGCTTGACTTTGTTGCAACAGGAAACATGTAAAAAGATAGAAGATGAACAAAACAAATCTGTCCTCGGGCAATTTCCTTTAGTTTGAGACTGTAAAAAATGACTTCCAATAACCCCATAACATTTTTAAAAAACTGAAAACAATAGTAATGATAAAAAATCAATGTTATACATGAAGCAAATTAATTTTGACAAAGAGATAGACAGCGCCTTCACAAATCCTTCTTGTAAAGTCACGAACATGCCATGTGGTCAAGTGACGTAGGTGTGTCATGTGTTGAATTGAATGTAATAATCCCTATACCTTTCTTGATGATTGATGGGTTAAAGCTTTTGATTGACACCAGGAGTACTAAGTTTCACAAGGCGGTGAAAACTGACAGAGGGCACACTCAGTTAATGGTTTTTGATGATTGATATGTGTCCGTCATTTGATTTTATTTTGTGCATACTACACACGTATGAGTAATATATATATATATATATATATATATATATATATATATATATATATATATATATATATATATATATATATATACTCAGATAATCAATGAGGGTCTTTTATTATGGTTTTATTATTTTTATTTCACGGGTTTTAACGGGTTTCAATACAACGATTAAATTTCTAAAATACCCTTTATAAATGACACGAATTTTTTATCTGCTTTATCTCATAGCACAAGAATTTTAGAGATAAAGATTTAGATGAAAAATGAGAATCATACATTTTTATGTTGTTACTATTGTTAACATCCATTGCCGCTTTACAGAAACGAAAAGCTTCCGCAAATTAATCTATCACCATGTAGAATTTTAAAATAAGGCCATTGTAAATAATTAAATAAATTTTTTTAAAACGTATCTAAATTACAACTTTTTAACAACGCCGATAAGTAAATGCAAGCTAAAAATAAATCCCACGAAGTTTCAAACAATGGAATCTCAAGTGGCGAGCCAGAGCTCAGACCACTACGCCATGGGAATTTATGAGCATTGAGTGCGATTTTTGTTTATGAATATTGCTTCGATTGAGAAAATATCTTAAGAATTAAAGCATATATATACTATATATTATATATATATATATATATATATATATATATATATATATATATGATATGCGTACAAAACACATTCTAAATTATGTTCGCCATTAAAAAAATTCATTTCATGATCACATGTTATAACTAGAGATTAAACTAATCCCCAAAATGTTAAAAAGTCCGTAATCCAAGATTTGAAAGTTTAAGTATTTAAAATAAATGTGTAAAGGTCCCACTAAAGGTGTCAATTGGCGCGGTGACTGTTTTCGAGGTAATAAGCAGAAAGAAAGTAAAATAAAATGAAGGATTGATGTACTTCAGTAGCATTAGCTATTCCCTAAATTATTTTGAGAAATTATAAACGGTTACTGTTTTTTTTTTCAATGTTAAAGCAGGAAATGGAACTCATACCCTAGTCTGACTCACCCGTGTCCTAAGCCTTACATGAATAATTTAATGGTTCAATTTTGACACAGTATTGCTCGTTAGTTAAAAATAAAATCCTTTCCACCACCAATCAATATACTGAAAGTTACCCACCGTCCCGAAACGGTATAATGTAGGAGTAATGCTGAAACTAAAAATTGAATTTACTGTCATAGATATGAAACTATAGTTAACTTTATGCGACGTATAAAAAACAAACAAACAACGTTATGCCCACACATTCTCTATGGTTATGCCCTTCCTCCACCACATCATAAGATATCGTCCCCTTGCCATTCCACGAAGGAATATAGATAATTCATCAAACAAGATGTGTGATGTCAACAGGAATCACACATGTTGTCCAAGTGAGCAAATCGAGGGTTAATAATCTTGCCCAAGGCAAAAAAAAACAACAAACAAACAAAAAAACGAATGCGCCTGAAACGGGGCTCGAACCTGGGACCTTCCGGGTCACAATGCAATGCTTTAACCACTCGGCCACTTAGCAGCCCCCCCCCCCCCACACACAACCCGAGTTGGGTAAACTAATATAGTTTTATAAAAAACGTAAATCCAGAAATTGGTATTTTTCACATTGTTCTAATACCAATATGACGCGGTGGGTTCCATATGCCCCAGATTTATGGGAGGGTCAGGGTGCAAAGTTAATAAATGCGGTCATCGTCTCAGTCATCATCATCATCATCATCGTCATCATCATCATCACACACATCGTCACCGTTGGCTTTGATTGATTTTCCTCAATCCATCAATCGGACAAGGTAGTATAGTAGTCGTTATGGACGTACTTGTATGTCAGATGAATTACGTCACCAACACTATTTCTTTAATTCCCACAGAGTCATTAGACCTACTTGTGTACATTTTACATGTATGATGACAGAATGACAAAACTGAGCCTGTTTTACGCTGGTGTATGTTTTACGTTATTGTAGTGGGTTCGTCGGATGTAGGTTTTTATTCTCCCCATTGCAATAATGTGACCACAACATAATATGTATACTTAGAACTAACGTAGAACCGGCTTTATTTGAGGCTCACTTATATTTATACGAAGAGAATGCTGATGGTGATGATATTGATGGTGATGACAATGAGGTGATGATTATAATATAATAATAGTAATAATAAAAATTATAATAATAATAACAGTGATAATAATAATGATAATAATAATAATAATAATAATAATAATAATAATAATAATAATAATGATGATGATGATGATGATGATGATGATGATGATGATGATGATGATGATGATGATGATGGTGATGATGATGATAATAATAATATTACTACTAATGATAACGATATTATTATTATTATTATTATTATTATTATTATTATTATTATTATTATTATTATTATTATTATTATTATTATTATTATTATTAATAACAACAATAATAACGATAATAATAATAACATGATGATGATGATGGTGATGATGGTGATGATGATGCTGATGATGATGATGATGATGATGATGATGGTGATGATGATGATGATGATGATGATGATGATGATGATGATGATGATGATGATGATGATGATGATGATAAAGAAGAGGGAAGGAGAGAATATGGGACGAAAGAAGAGTGAGAGGGAATGATAATAAGAAGGAGAAGGAAAAAGGGAGCAGAATGTATTAATTGTGTAGATGAATGGATAGATGAATGACGATGGAAAAAAATAAATGGGATAATATTATGATACACGAGGTTTAGATCTAGTGACACTGACAAAGGTAGAAGGAAAGATGAGCAGCTTGTAGTTTTATTTTTCTCTCTTTTGAGGTCATCTAAAACTATAGAGTAATACGCTTCAACAGACGTAACGTCACTTCCCACATAATGACGCATGGTAGCTTAGTAACTGGCTCTAAACTATCGGAACAATGGCGGACGCCCTTATGAAATATTTCTCCGACGAGCATAAAAGCGTATCCAGAGGAAAAAAAAAACCATTATGAATATGATCATGTTGTGACTTTTACACATTCTGATCACAAGACATATGAAAAGTTCTAACCAGCATGAAGAATAAAAAGTAACGATTTTCTTTGTTTAGAACCACGATGGCCGCCGTTGCTGGGGGACGTGACATCAGACTATTGAATCCAATTTCCCTTTTCCAATTTGTGGTGTTATCCATTACTATGGCTACTAGTAACAATGTTTTCAATACCGCAGTATTTTGCTGTCGTAACAAACCAAACGGTTTGTTGGTTGAAAACGGTCGCAGTTCTAATTATCTTGAATTTATTGAACATATGGAATATATGGGTCTATATTTATATATGCCTCTGGTTTCATTTTATGGATTTTATCCTTCTATTGCTCGATAACGAAATCAGTAGACCTGAAACAGGCTCAATACCTTGAGTCTTAAGTTGACGGATTTGACAAGAAGAGAGAGGAGAAAATGCAACAATCTAATTTTTAAAAAAAAGATAAAATTCAATAAATTAGTTTGCTGGTGATTGTTGTTTTGTTTTGTACTTGGGGATTATACAGTGCTTAAACAAGTTTGGAAGTTAACTCTCTCGTTACCGATGATTTTCAGTATTTTCCCAAAAATGGCAGGCTTACCCAGCAGAAAAATCGCTCTCTCAAACTCAAATAATCTCTCTACAAAACAACTTTATGTTTTTATTAATTAAACAAAGATCACGGTACAAAAAAAAATGTGAATAAGAAAAAACTGTAAATTCTGTCGTAACAAATGTGACGATTTTCCTATGCGTGGTAAGGAGAAGGTTAAATGCACCAAATATAAGACCAAGTGGGACTGTTTGTATAAGGAACAGAATATTCTACGAGAAATCAATTACGTTGCTTAAATTTTTTAAAAAAGGGATGTTACGTCGCTTGCGACATTATTACTCGTATTTGGTCATTTCAGCGCCAGTAAAAAGGAGGGTAATAGAGGGAAACGTAGATCTGAAGCACCAAAGAAAAAGTAAGATAAGAAGGCCTGGTTCAAATTGGGAAGGATGTTTCCACGAGCAATCTACCAATGCGCCTATTTTGACATTACCTAAAAGTACAACACTCAACACTCAACATGTAAGACGAGACTTGACGCCTGTTAGGCGATATTACAGTTTTTTTCCCGACAGAGGCAACGCTGTTTACGGCCAGATACTCATTTTACACATGAGTGCGATGAGAGGATATGAGTGAAGGCCTTCATCAACTATGCAACGCTCAGAGCGGGACTCGAATCCTGGACCTTTTAAGTCATACCAGTAGACCACATAGCCGAACAGTTTGGTCTCCTGGTTTTAATCAGGTCCAAGAACCTTCATTGCGTTTCCTTGAAAAATTATTTTCGCAATCGGAGACGATCATAAAATCCGAAGGTTTGTCCCTAGTATGGAACATCGATGGTGCTCTTGTCAAGCTCAACGTGTGGCTTTGTAGTCGTGTGGTCTGACACTCACCTTCGGATCGGTAGGTCCCTGGTTCCACTACCCCTCTCAGCGGCCCAAAAACGAGTCTTTGAAAAAAAAGGCAAATTAACCACATTCTCTCACCGTCCCCAGGTGTAAAATGCGTACCTGGCATGCAACGGCATAGTTTCTGTCTTAAAATGAAATATAATATATCGCTTCCCATGCGTCATATCTCATCCTAAATGTTAACTTTCGCTGTTGACTAAGGGCCCCTCAATGCTCAAGTTTAAAACCTGAATATTAAAGTAAAGGCTAAGCTGCTAAAGCTGTGGTCTGTATAAACTATTGAAAAAAAATTTTTAATCGTTTGCTGAAGGATGTTCCTGAGCTTTAAAGTTCGATGTTCAGCTTTTTGTTCTTTTTTTTAATCTGTTGCTTTCATTTTTCGTTTAAAGCTGAATATTACAGCACTATTTGTATGAAGGGGTTTGGGCTTTCTTTAAAAAAAGTCTTAGCTTCAGAAATGGCCTCTTATTTCAGTATCTTTAATCTTCCTCAACCTTTAAAACATTGCTTTGTGTCAGTGAATACCCAGAACCATGTGATTATATGAGAAAATATCTACAAATAGTTTGGCTCTTTTTTTAGCTCTTAGACTAAAACGACAAAACGATTTTAATTAGTAAAATGTGAAAAAAAAAAACAATACTTGAGCAATTATTTAGAGCAATATCCACTTCACTCAAAGCGTTTTACTTGGGGTCCCAAGCCAAGAGCGACAGTAAACATGTAGGACAAGATATGACGCCTGTTGGGCGTGATTGCATATTTTTTTTGTTTGGGATAGAGACAACACTGTTAACGACCAGAGGTTTAGTTTACGCATGAGTACATTGAGAAAATGTGAGTAAAGAATCTTATTCAAGGACTCAACTATGCGCCTCTCAAAGCGGGATTCGAACCCCTGTACCTTCCCGTCCGAAGGCACGTGTCATATCATTATACCATATATACATAAAATGCAATTTTCGTAAAAGTAACTGAAAAACAATAAACCGAAAAATATTACGATTTACATATTACCGATACAATGCAACCACCATCACCAAAACTACTTACATCACCACTTCCACCACTAAATACATCATTACTACTGTCATTTCTGCTACCAACATCAATACTACAACCACCACCATTACCCCACCACCCCCACTACTACTACTACTACTACTACTACTACTACTACTACTACTACTACTACTACTACTACTACTACTACTACTATTACTGCTTCTTCAGCAACATTACATCTATACCACCAACTAACGCATTATTTCGCAATCCAACTACACCGTCGTCACTATTTCTCCCACCACAGTCATAAACAACAAAAATTACCACAGCAAACACTACTACATGATCATCCCAACATTGACAACTTCCTGTAACCTAGCCTCCTTCTAAAGGGACCGACCAGTAATTTGTATTTTCAATTAAATAACATCGGATTACGTGCAAAGTCTAATTCAAGCGTCATCGTCAAATATGAGTATGAGCTATGCGAAGGATGGCTTGGCCCAGGGCCCCGAATACAGGGCGTTTACGTCGAAGATAACCGCGCATCGCCCAAACAGGAAGTTGTAACACAGCATTTTATGATCCCCTTCTTGTCGTCTTCCTCTAATGAAATTGCATCGGGCCAACTGCTGCGATACGGCCAGAATAAGGAAGAGACCATTTTCTATCTAAAAAGTGCAACAGATTTGAAAAAGTGCCGTTGTTGAATATAAACTAAAAGCAAAATTTTGATTATTAGATAATACATTTAAAATTGAACCAAGAGGCTGATGTTGTAATTATCTTGTAATAAATAGCCTTTGAAACATTTATCGTATCTCAAAGCGTCAAAATTCTGCCTTGATGAATTATTGAAATTACTATTACTAAAGCATTAAGTAACTTCGAAACAAAATAACTTACTGGAAAAAAGCAACGATTTTCTTGGATATTTTATGTGCTGAGTGCTCATAGTTGAATATATTTGAGGACAGTGCGTTGTTATTATATATCTTGTTATTGTTCTTTCACATATCTACCCGCCAAAATGGATCGTTCTAGTTCGTCACAATCTTTTACAACAATCATTGGTAAGTGTTAAATAATGGTTTAATCGTGCTGTTTTCATAAATACAATTTGAGAGACAGATGCAAAGTTTTAATGACATATTCTTTCGACAATTATTCGACAAAGTATAAGCGAATAATTAATCAATGTGCTCAGTTCTTTACAATGGTTAAAATAATAAAAAGCTATGCATGGTACTTGAATGTCGCTATTACACGAATTTCAACAGACAGAAGGTTGTTATCGTCCAAGAACTTAATTTACACCTGGGTGCGGCGAGATAATTTGGATACAGAGCCTTTTCAAGGGACTCAAGTTTACACCAACAAAGCCGGGTTTATCCTGGTTTCAACAACATGAACATACAATGGCAACTGCTTACAAACTGTTTGATAAGACGTTCGTCTTTCTAAAAATATTTTTCTAGATCTAAATTAGACCCAGCAATCCGATCACTACTGGACGAAACTAGGAGTCAAGAACAATATCCGTATGAGACGATTGTTCTACAATTGGAACTATCGTCGACTCCATCCATTCAATCCCTCAAAAATATATAAAGTCAAGTGTTTATAGGATAAAATAGATTAAAATAATGAATAGAATTATATTATTTATATTTGTATATATTTTATTGCTTAACTATCATTGTCTATTGAAAATTTAATATCCTAGTCGTAATTATTTATATATCATTATTTTTGCAAAGTCTACTGTGATTCGGTTTTTGAGAGGGAGAGGAAATTACGAATTTACTCACGACTTCAAATCTTACCGTTTTCACGAAGTGAGCAATTACAGTGATGCGAATCAGGCTTCATTGGAGCCCCAATCGCTTCATTGTTCCTTCTTTTCTTGTTAGAATAGTTAGGTCTGTATTTATAAAACAAATAAATGTAATAATTGAATTTTAGTATTTTAGAAAACAAATATTGTCTGGTACTTTTTATTATTGGCTGCGTGAGTAAGTAAACAATTTGACCTTATAACCGGGTATTGTGGTCCCTGGGTTATATAAATTATTAGAGCTTTGTGATTTGTGACATAGCTCTCGGCTTGCGATCTGTAGGTCCTAAGTTCAAATTCCACTGAAGGTGGCCCAACGTTTCTTAACTCACATTTCACACCATACTCATGTGTTAAACGAGGGAAGGTAAAACTACTTTGTCCTCCCACCTCTAAAATACAGAAGAACGAGGGCTGACCTTATACAGTTGTACAAAATTGTCAATGGATTTGATCAAATTGATCACAATACAGTTTTTAAATATTCTCATGTAAAATTTACCCGCGGATATGCATACACAATTTTTGACACATTCTTCTACAATTATTCGGCAAAATTTTTGATTGTAAGGACAGAATACATGGAACAGTTTGAAATTTATTACTAAAGACTCTAAAGCTACAAATCGACAGAGAGCTACATAACTAAAAATATGAATTTGATGGATACGTCTTTGGTTGATATATTTTTGATTGCTTATGGTGTAAATGATGATCAATGTTGTGGTCAGATCGAGGAATATTTTTACCTGAACCTTTCTTTTTTCACAAGGTATTTATAGGCATTTGATCAAGCAACCCTTGTTATGATATATTATCTTATGTTAACATTCTTGCAGTATTTAGCAAGACATCTGTGTAATGACAATTAATGTGTGGTTAAGTAAAATAATTAACAGTCCTGGTTGACAAAATTCTTAACGAACTTTTTAACATTTATCATCCATTAAAGGAATTCCTTAGAGTCTCAAGTTTTAGACTTGACAAGTTGAGGACCATCTTAATCAGTTGACTGTCGTACTTCTGAAAGACGCGTATTAAAAAATTTGGCTAGAAAACTCGTCCTTCAAATATTGATCGATTTAAATGACCCTCATCTTGGTAAAAACTCTCAAGTGTTTGCCAACGTGAAGGTATTTTAAATCAATCGATATTTGAAGGACGAGTTTTTTCGCTACATTTCAAATACGTGTCTTTCTGGAGTACGACAATTAACTGGTTAATCAATAAATGACATTAAAAGTTTACCGAGGAAATCTGACAAAATGCTTTGTTATGATTTTGTGGCAGACACTTAAACCCACTTCAGTCAACTGTTCCTTTTATTGTTCTCATTCCTCAGCGTTTTCTATAGCCCTCATAAGTCTGACTTATATGACATCAGCACAACAACAGCCGCCACCAGCAACAGGTGGTGGTGGTGGTGGTGCTGGTCAACCCCCTCAGAACTCACAGAACAACCTGTGTGGGTCCCGATTCGAAGCAGCCCTAGGCCCACGGTGTTTTGATACGAACAATGTCAATTTTACTGGAGTGATATACATCTTGAGTGGGAACAGGACAGGCGCCATACCTGATGGATACACCTTTACGTCATTTTTGGACTACCTCTGTGGGTGAGTTAAAACTGAAAGGAACTTTTGGTAGAAAAAATCCCAACAAAACGTGTTCAAAAGTGTTTTTAACAATCTGCCTCAAAATAAAATTGCTAATTGGTACTAAAATTTCTCACAAGACCCATCTGCTTATACAACAATGATAACATGACTTGATGTAAGCTAGTAGATCTGGTGAGTTAAAATTTTAATATATTTAAGGTAAATGAGATGAATACATGTTTCTAGGGAATTTCAACATCTAATTTGATACAAAGTTGCTATGTGAAACTAATATTGTTCACTAGACCGATCTGCCCATACATTAATGATTAAATGGCTGGATTTAAACAAGATATGGCGGATATTATTTGCCATCGATCATTATCCTTTCCAGAAGGTCAAAAGTATTGGATATGCGAGAATGTCATGTTACCATTCGTTTCACACAATATCGACAACTACAAAATTATAAGAATCCTGGTGAACTGAGGCCGTTAGGCTTTGAAAGATGGCGGTTTAATTGACTTTATAGATGTAGTGCTTATTTAAATATGCCGTCCAGGTTTTAGCTGTTTTGTTATAGAATGTGGGTTAGAGATGTGAAAATGGCAAGGCCTCGGGGAAAATTTATGGTCACTCTGTGTGAGAAAACATTTGTTTGTATAGTCTGGGTCGAAGCTTTGTGTAATACTGGATCGAAAATTAGCAAAGCATATTTCGCTCAGAAGATTAATGTAAAAGGTTAATAGGATAAAGCAATTTCACAGCCTTTGATCGTCGTCTCCTTATATAAAAAATAATGCATACTGAGGAGAAAAAATGAAGTGAGAAGGAAACTGCAAAAACGGATATGAAAAGAAATCAACTATTTATTTAAGAAATAATTTTCGTTTTCTTGATGTCTGTTTGTCATAAAATTTCTGATTTCAGAACATGTATTTAGTCGAATATTTAAGGACACGACTTCTCAAAACAAAATGCGAGAGCATAAAATGAATGAAGCATGTTTTCCGCATTCCATTAGCAGATTGTGCGGTTTAATGATATGATTTCCGATTCACACACCTAAATATATAACAATATGAAATTGAATGTAAGCTTCAATTTAATTACGAAAACAGATAGAATGGACGTTTCGGGTTTCCCCTTCATCAACAAACAGGATGAATGAAACACTACAGATGAAAGTATGATGTGGTAGTGGCGTTGTTCGGATGAATGAAGGATTCACACACCGAGTTATACAGAAGACGTCTGACAGAGATTTATTTGGCCTGGGTTTATCGCAAACGATTCCACGAGTGAACAGACTTAGCTCAATCTCTGTCACTGCTGATATGTGACCTATCACCTGAAAACGGTGTTATGTCAGAGTAAACCAGGTTCCAAAAAGGAATTCAAAGTTAGAATCTAGAGAAATTTGAAATGTTAGTTTTTGTCAGATCAAGAATTTATATTCGTCCTCCCCATAAAAACGTAACTACTTTACCAAACTTTCTTCTTTTGACTACTTTTTAGCAATTCAAACACCCCGATGCAATACCATAGTGTAAGGTTTGATCATTAAACAATACCAGATACAACGGGAAGAACAACAAAAGAGTAATCCCAAGCTAAACATTCTTCCAAATGAATCGAACCTCCGAGCTTCTAAATATTAAACAAGATTTACTATATTCGCCTTAAAGAAAATATTTAGTTAAGGATCTTTCTTAAATGAGTTATCCATATATAAATCATAAAACTGATCACTTGTCCTATTAAGACGGTCTGAGGTTTGATCGCCGGTCGAGGTAGATAGACCGATTATCTTTTGGATGGTTTTGTTTTTGTTTTGTATTTTTCTTTCTTGCTTTGTCTGGCACCTTTCATACACTTTTGTTCAGATCTTTCACTTATCCTATCTACTTAAGATATCCGCCCAATGGAGTAACTGATGAAGTCTTAAGAGCCATTTCGTGACTAAGTACCAGGTAATACGAAATTGATAAAATGTTGCCGAAAATCTCCATGGCATGTTCCTACCAAGTGTTGTCATATTTTCTAATAATTATCATGCAGTGACCGAAATGTAACAAAGGGCAACTAACATCACTTCAAACAGAACCAAACCAAGACCTAAAAACATACAAGATTTCGCGAAATCCCAGTTTTGAGATTTTTTTTCGAGGATGGGAGTCATTTTAATCGATCGACATTTGAAGGACAAGTTTTCTGGCCAAATTTTAAAATATGAGTTTTTCTAGATTATGACAGTTATTTTATCTTATCTTAAGGCCAGATATAAGAATTATCCTTTAAATATATTTTACAATAGTTTATACTTACAGAATCTAGCTTGCATTGTATCATTCAAAGACAGTTTTACACAACTTTGAATGTAAGGAAAACTGTATCATTACTGCAATCGGCAATGTGAAATGAAAAATACAATCATAGAATACTGGTAATTTCAAATTGGTCATGATCGAATGAATCATAAATGTACTGGTTAACGAACGGTTGCATTATGTTTAGCCTTTTTCTGAACTGTTAAATGTCCAATTTATATCACATTTTTCTTTTAGACTATACTTCTAGTCCCTTTTGTCCCTTGGGGGACAGCGTGGCTCAGCGGATCGGTCTTTGCTTCGTACCCGAAAGGTACAGAGTTCGATCACCTTCGCGCTTTGTGGCCTTGAGCAAGTCACCTCCCCCTAGGTCACTTTGCGGCGCTGCACTGCGGCCGATGCCTGGGTTATTCCAGTCTTCCCTTGGAATAGATCCTAAAGGCAAATTTCCCCATGGGGATAAATAAAGGGAATTTTATTCATTTAATTTATTTAATTCATTTATTATAATCCAATTCTACGTTTGATTCCATATTTTCCAGAGTTGGCATGCAGGACAAACTGATTCCATGCGTGTTGAAACAAATGCAGAGGTATAACAGTACCCAGTGTACGGAGGAGGACAGGATGGGTGTCCTGGGTAGGGGTGGTCAGTTACTGGCATTCATGGACGCTGTATGTGGAGAACGTAAGTATTTATTCAGCTTGTGTGGCTCTGTGGCTAAGAGGTTAGGTGTCTCATTTTGTCACAAAAGTCAAAAAATGTTAATGGTATTGTGGGATAATGGAATGTAAAATTCTGGTCCCCACAATGTGTCCTTGGGCAAAGCACTTTACACACATTACCGCATTCGACTCGGGTGTCTATGAGCATCTGGTTATTTGCAGCGACGGATATTGTTAGAGTGTAAATGCAAAAAGGATGCATGACATGTGACGGGTACTGTAAAAAATGGAAATATGATACATTACAGCCTATTTGAGAGAGAGAGAGAGAGAGAGAGAGAGAGAGAGAGAGAGAGAGAGAGAGAGAGAGAGAGAGGGGGGCGATTGGAGATGAAACATTGTGAAACGCATTGAGCGTGGAAATGCACTATCAAAATGTTTATATTTATTTATTTATTTATTTTATTTATTCTGCCCGACACTTTGATTATTATTATTATTATTATTATTATTATTATTATTATTATTATTATTATTATTATTATTATTATTATTATTTTATTATTATTATTATTATTATATATTATTATTATTATTATTATTATTATTATTATTATTATTATTATTATTATTATATAATCATTACTATATAATATACTAGTACTACATACTATATACTACTATACTACTACTACTAACTACTACTACTAAACTACTACTACTACTACACTACTACTACTACTATACTACTACTATACTACTACTACTACCACTATACTATACAACAATACAACACAACTATACTATCTATACTACTACTACTATACTATCTCTACTACTACTACTACTACTACTACTATCTACTACTACTACTTACTATTTACTATACTACTACACTACACTATACTACTACTAACTACTACTTACTACTACACTACTACTACTACTACTACTACTACTACTACTACTACTACTACTACTACTACTACTACTACTACACTATATACCTATACTACTACTCGTACTACTACTACTACTACTACTACTACTACTACTACTACTACTACTATACTACTTACTACTACTACTACAACTACTACACTATTACTACACTACTACTACTACTACTACTACTACAAACTACTACTACTACTACTACAACAACTACACATACTAACATATACAACATACTACTACTACTACTACTACTACTACTACTACTACTACTACTACATACTACTACTACTACTAACTACTACTACTACTACTACTACTACTACTACTACTACTACTACTATACTACTACTACTACTACTACTACATCTAACAACACCACACAAACAACAACTACTATACTACTACTACTACTACTACTACTACTACTACTACTACTACTACTACTATAATAATATACTACTATACTATACTACTACTACTACTACTACTATACTAATACTACCACTACGACTATACTATTAATATTATACTACTATACATACTACTACTACTATACAATACTAATTCTATATAATAATAATAATAATAATAATAATAATAATAATAATAATAATAATAATAATACTTATACTAGTATTTTTAGATTTGCCAGAAATTCTGTGCTCGATGATTAAAATTTAACATTGGCTTTACGGAACAATGTTGATCTCCAACCCTGTTTTTTTCAAAGAATAGATTAGAAAGATTTTCTTGATTGTATCAAGATATATTTAAAATTAAGTCATAATAAAAATAATAATAATAGATCTTTATTATCCATAAATATGGCAATTTGTCATTTAATTACACTTATTATAACGTTATATGATAACTATAACATTGAACAGATATTTCACTCCTACTTATATTCTCTCTCTCTCTCTCTCTCTCTCTCTCGCTCTCGCTCTCTCTCTCTCTCTCTCTCTCTCTCTCTCTCTCTCTTTCTCTCTCTCTCTCTCAATCTTTATTGGATATGCTAGAATTACGAACAATAAATTATACTAGCAATGAAAGTCAAATGTCAAAAAGGACTAAGTATTACGACCAGCAGATTTTCTTAGTATTAATTTGAGTCAACGGATGATAAAATATGCTTGAAATAAAAAGAAGGTTTGCAAGTTACTCGTATATCAATCTGTAAAAAATATGTTTTATCCCAACCCTGTTTTAAAAATTTGTAATAGATGTTTGTTATTATTATTATTATTATTATTATTATTATTATTATTATTATTATTATTATTATTATTATTATTATTATTATTATTATTTATTATTATTATTATTATTATTATTATTATTATTATTATTATTATTATTATATATTTATTATTATTATTATTACTATTATCATTACCATTATCACAATTATTATTCTTATAATCATTATGGCTATTACTATCGCCATCACCAATATTATCATCCAATAAATAATTAAAAGATTCCGAGAACTGAAGCAGATACAGACATTATTTTCCATATTTCCACATGTACATTTTTTCTTGTGGTATAAATTTGGTCTACAGGCACATTTTGCTGCTCTCCGCTCATATTTTCTCTCAATATTTGCAAAATGAGTGCACTGTTTATGAAACGTATTGCTGAAAAATAGATTTTAACAGGCCTTACGGTCATTTGGGGTTCTGATAGCTCAGTTTGTCGAGTTTCACAAGCAAAGGGACCGAGATCAATCTCGTGTACAGTCAAGATTCTTCTCTTAATTCCCCCCCCCCTCCACCCCATCTCTGTGACTCCAGCAATGATTGGATAGCGAGTGGAAAGTACTTTGCGGTTAACTAACATCCTGTCAAAAGGTTATGCAATTATGATGATTTTATATTGTATTTTTAGATTTGCCGATAATTCTGTGCTCGATGATAAAAATTTAACATTGGCTTTACGGAACATTGTTGATCCCAAAACCTTCCTTAAAAAAGAATTGATTAGAAAGACTTTTTTCTTTTTCAAGCAATTGCTATGGAAACCGGAATAAAACTCCGGCTCCACGGGCCTAAAGGCTCGGAAAGACTACCTACGGACGTCATATCTTGTCTTGCATGTAAAATGTTGCTCTTGGCTTGATAACAATCGTAATGCGTTTTGTAAACATAAAATGCTCACACCACTTTCACAGCTCCGATTAGTTATTCACAACTTCAGACAGTCGTAAGATAAACCCTTTAAACACTATCAGCATGCGTATCTTCTCTTCCCAGCATGTGAACAAGAGGCCACTCAGAGTCTGATTCAGTGTTATGCTGCCATCAACGTCAATCCAGAACCAATTCTCAACCCAAACGCCTCCATAGCCGAGGACAAGTTCTCCCTTGTCGGCAAAAACGAGTCGGAATTTACAAACTTTTGCAAGTAAGTATGTGCTCAAAGTGTTACTGCGTCAGATAACGCTTTTAAACCAAATGGTAAGCAGGAAAATTATGAACTTTATTAGAAAATCATGTAAACTATAATACAACAGGGGCTTAGAAAACGGGCCTGGTGTATATATATATATATATATATAATATATATATATATATATATATATATATATATATATATATATACTCACCCAAATGCACACACATTCTCACACACACTCACATACATACATCAACACTTACCTCTAGACCTTCAATCCACATATCTATTCAATATTTAACACCAAAAAGTAATGTACGAAAATAAATATGACAGCTTCAGAACGAAAACAAAACAAAATACCAAACAATGAAAATTTCAGGTAGATATTTCTGCCGTCTGTCTGGATTTAATAGGATGTATTAATGTTTTTACATGTTATTGTTAAGAAAAAGGATTTTAGGCCCTAACTTTATTTGGAATTTTGTTCTTTATAAAGCTAGTATTATATTAATTTTTGTTTATTTCCTTTTACAATCCACAAATTCTAGAAGCTTGGTTATCACTTTGAATAGTTAACAGCTTGATCAATTGTTTTTATGTCGGGGTAAAGTTTATACTGAAAATTGTTTTATATGATTTAGATAGGGCATACGCTTTGGTTGAATAGATTGATTGAGTGAATAAAACTGTATACAACTAAGAACCTCGTCAATTTGAACATAAGGAAGATATTTCTCTCCTCTAGTAAAAATAGGCTTGGTTCCATTTTGTTGACTTCATGATAAAGTAAACAACAAAAAATGATTATACAATCAGTTATTTTCTCCTTTTAAAGTTAAGTTTTGTTAAATGATTGTTGTGATTTTTAGAACATGACATCTGCTTTTGCAGCAACCGCCAGAAGCTATTCTCCTGCCTGAGACCATTGACGAGTACATGCCCAGGCCTTCTCGAGAGGTTGTACACCATTGGTATTGACTTGGAAGCCATGCAAGGAGCAACTGAACTTATTTGTACTCAGAAAAAGAGTAAGAAGTCATATCATTGTTTGCCATCACATGAATCAGGGAACGTTTAGAATCAAGTATTGTCTGTAGCAAATAACGTTTAAGAGATCGAGAAAAATTGATAAGTCGAATTCTCCATAGCCACAATCACAAGAAAAGTTGCATGGATTTAAGCAATCTCTAATATTATGCCAGGGTAAACCAGAATAAGCTCCGGCCCGATATGTATATATATATATATATATATATATATATATATATATATATATATATGAGTACCATTGAAATAGTGATATTATGTTGATTTACTTAATTGTACCAAAATATGAGCCAAATCCATGGAACACTTAGATTTACAAGGGAAATAATCATAATCATAGTGGAAATTTCAATATTTCAATTGTTTTTATAACGTCCCCTACATTTTTCATTTATGATGATCTTTCTGTCAAGAATTTAAGGACACCCTTGTGAGAGAAAAAATATTGGATGGAGTGCTGTTTCAAATGCATTATATCTAACTTAATTGTACATTTATGACACTCAAATACCACACTTCCAGGGTTGTTTCTTCTAGGCTGCAATCTTTTATCTTTTAATGATAAATGCACATTGATATGGTCATGTTCAAAACTATTTTGTTTCAATCCCTCCAAGCGACTGGTTTTTAGAGAAAGTTGTAGAGTGTCATATGGAGCAGTGCTAAAATTGCCTTAATCCTTATAGAAACATGTGTATGCCCATAATCTGCTATTATCCCATAAGTCCCGTGAACAATATAAGGCTTAATTGCATAAAATCACCTTCAAAGATCCCGGAGATAAGCTCTTGGAAAAGGCATCTACCCTCTTCCCTTTAGACTATCAGAGAATTACCAACAGTTATGAGTTTATCCGTATGTAAATTAGCTTTCTCTTTATTTCGATATTTTACAAGTATCTTACTAGGTTGCAGAACTCTCTAAAGTGAGTCATTGTTGTTGACATGTCATACAGTGGTTTTTCGAAAGACCACTAATATTCCATCTCAGTGTATCTATGCAATCGCATCTTCTAATGCGACATAAATGGACTGATTAAAAAAACAAAAAATTATGAAGGGGATTACTGTTATTTCTAGTTTCATTTCATACTGACATGCAAAACGTGAGAACAAAAAAAAAAAAAAAAAAAAAAAAAGAAGAATAAAAGGGCTTAAGAGTTACGGAGCATGTTTTTCTCAGAGTAATATTGTCAGTTTTGTTTTTATGAAGCCAGTAGATTAGCTCTTTAAAGAATACATAGAATGACGCACAGGAAAATAATTTGTTAAAGAATTCTTATTAATTTTTTTTGCATTTTCAAAATAATTAGGACAAACACTTATCTATCCATTCTTACAAGAATGATGTACCCCTTGAAACACACTGGGATAGTGAATATTGTGTTTTGACCATATTTATTCTTTTATTGCGTTGCCTCATTATCTGTGTGGCTTTATAATTCAGAAAAGTGAGTGGAGCAGGCACTTATGTTGGTAACAACAAGATATGAAGTGAGTAGAAAAGTGCCAGAAGACAATAGAGAATAAAAATTATTCGCGGCGGTGGTGGGGTTCGAACCTGCGACCTTATTGGTACGACAACTCCGCCTGGCAGGTGAGAGCGTGGCTCTACCGTGTGAGCTATCCACGAACACAAAAAATATTCGTTTCAAACCCAAGTCATTTCTAGATCCCTCTCTCACCCACTTCTTGAGATCGCCGATTCGTTCGCACACCACCATCGCGAAGTAATTTTTGACCAGCAGTTAAGCTTAATAGCCAATATTCTCAACACAAACATATAACATAGAAACGATTGAGACATTGAGTATGCTCCGGTGTATGGGGTGAATTTTTAATTCAGAAAAGTGAGTGGAGCAGGCACTTATGTTGGTAACAACAAGATATGAAGTGAGTAGAAAAGTGCCAGAAGACAATAGAGAATAAAAATTATTCGCGGCGGTGGTGGGGTTTGAACCTGCGACCTTATTGGTACGACAACTCCGCCTGGCAGGTGAGAGCGTGGCTCTACCGTGTGAGCTATCCACGAACACAAAAAATATTCGTTTCAAACCCAAGTCATTTCTAGATCCCTCTCTCACCCACTTCTTGAGATCGCCGATTCGTTCGCACACCGCCATCGCGAAGTAATTTTTGACCAGCAGTTAAGCTTAATAGCCAATATTCTCAACACAAACATATAACATAGAAACGATTGAGACATTGAGTATGCTCCGGAGTGGGTGAGAGAGGTATCTAGAAATGACTTGGGTTTGAAACGAATATTTTTTGTGTTCGTGGATAGCTCACACGGTAGAGCCACGCTCTCACCTGCCAGGCGGAGTTGTCGTACCAATAAGGTCGCAGGTTCGAACCCCACCACCGCCGCGAATAATTTTTATTCTCTATTGTCTTCTGGCACTTTTCTACTCACTTCATATCTTGTTGTTACCAACATAAGTGCCTGCTCCACTCACTTTTCTGAATTAAAAATTCACCCCATACACCGGAGCATACTCAATGTCTCAATCGTTTCTATGTTATATGTTTGTGTTGAGAATATTGGCTATTAAGCTTAACTGCTGGTCAAAAATTACTTCGCGATGGTGGTGTGCGAACGAATCGGCGATCTCAAGAAGTGGGTGAGAGAGGGATCTAGAAATGACTTGGGTTTGAAACGAATATTTTTTGTGTTCGTGGATAGCTCACACGGTAGAGCCACGCTCTCACCTGCCAGGCGGAGTTGTCGTACCAATTAGGTCGCAGGTTCGAACCCCACCACCGCCGCGAATAATTTTTATTCTCTATTGTCTTCTGGCACTTTTCTACTCACTTCATATCTTGTGGCTTTATACAGTTTTTACAGAGGTTGTTTATATTTGAAATTAAACTTTAGATGTACGTTATTTGTTCTCATCATATATTTGCCTCAATTGATATCATTATTTGACATCACTAGATGTCAAACTCATTCATTTTATATATTTCCGCACCACCTCTCATTTTTTGTAACGATTTCAGATTATTTCGAAGCCCTCGAGTGTTTCAACAAACCTTCCCAAAGCATCACACAGTGTCGTCAACAAACGGAATCGAATATGCGACAAGTACTGGTTGGGCGATACCAGACTGGAGACGTTCTACCCTCAACCTATATGGACAAACTATGCGAGTATGTCAATTATAAACAAATTCTCCATCAGATTAATAATGCGAGTAGCCATTGTTCTTGACATTCCTTGATGCACTCGACAAAAATTCCAATAATGATATTTATTCTTCTTTTTCTTCTCCTTCTTCAAATAAATATCGGACTGGGTATAAATTATGTCGATGATCTTATCCAAAAGAAATGGAAAAGGGAATTCCGGACACCTGTTGGGTTAGCTCTATTAATCGCATCATATCCACTGCAATCTATTTTTATTCATCAAAATATTATTTAATGTCATATGAATGGAAACATGAATCTAATCTAAAATATGTGTTGTAATGTTATGTATATTATGAGATTGTATCGATCTTATATTATGAAATATGGTTACAACTTGGCCTAAGAAAATAAACGCAATAAATAAATCATCAGTGTGCGGCTTCCTGGTCTTGTGGTATGACAATCTGCTTCGGCCACGTGAGTCTCTGGTTGTGTATTTAAGTGCAAAATGAGTACCTGGCCGATTCTGTGGAAAAGCGCATTTCAGGCGTCATTACTTTGTCCTGTAATTTACGTGTAGTTGTTAATCTTGAATTTCTTGATAAGCGCATTGAGCACATCAAAGGGATAATGTTCTATATACAAGTTTACACCAGAGCTCACGTTGAACTATTATGCAAATTGATCACCGTGTTTTAGATCAGTTATAAATGTTCACACAAAAAAACTATTAATTTCCATCTTTTTTTTCAAGAGCCAAACTAACTCAGGTCGATTGCGAGCTGTCTTCCTACGCCCAGGCTTGTGACTCGGATATCTCGGACTTGCGTAATACTGTAGAGTGTTCAATGCTACCCGGCCCTTGCAAAACAAATGAGCAGTTCAAGCCAATCTACTCCAAAATTTGTCAGACGGTGAGTATAAAACTTTACCGCAGTCATACTTTTTATAATGACTTGTTTTCTTTTCTTTTAAATAAGGTGTGATGGATGCAATAGCGATATCAGAAGCTGTTGAAGAAAAAGAAAAAAAATAATTGGCGACTGCTCCCATTCTCAAATCCTGCTAAAATGGCTTCTGTTTTGTGTTATCTCCTTCAGCTGTCACAGTTTTTCTTCCCATCAGGTGTCCATTCTTTTCTCAATATCTTTAGAATATCTTTCATATGCCGCCACCTTTTCTACCCACAAGGTGACTGCTCTTTTTTTAGAATCACGTTCATCTGTCAAGCTTTTTTCTGCCCACCATGTGGCCAGTCTTCCTTATCATCATTAGAATCTCTTGCATCCATCGATTTTGTTCCTGTACACCGACCGGGCGACTATCAATAACATGAATAAAATGTAAAGTAATTGTGACAATACGTCACCTTAATTCATTTTGCCACATGGTGTACAAATTTTTAACGCGCAACTGTGATTTAAATTAAATACTAGACGTCTACCTTTTAAATACACACACACAAGTTCGGACTAAAGGCCAGAGGTATGGCCTATCTCAATTTATCAAAATAATATATAAAATGTTGCTATTGGTTCTTGGTTGTATAATTTTACATTTTTGTGCATTTGCATATAATGATAATAATAATAATAATAATAATAATAATAATAATAATAATAATAATAATAATAATAATAATAATAATAATAATAATAATAATAATAATAATAATAATAATAATACACATTTATATAGCGCTCATTCTCGTGTAAAACACAAGCTCTGGGCACTTTACAATATAAATATCAATTTTAAGTGAAAAAAAAAATAATAACAACAATAATAATTCATAGCCAAATCAAGGATTCATAGAGTCAAGAAAAACAAATACAGTAAAAATGTGTCTTGAGATTCTTTTTAAAAGTAGGTAAAGACTTGCACTCCCTCAGACCACGTGGTAGTTCATTCCAAATCTTGGGGCCGAAACAAGCAAACGATCTATCACCAAATTTTGTTCTTGATTTTTTTCCCGAAATTTTCGTTTGGTCATTACATGATCTTAAAGTGTAATTTTCAAATTTACACATGACCACGTGATCTGTGAGATATGCCGGTCCTATACCAGCCAAACACTTATAAACAAGACACGCTGCTTTGTAATATGTGCGCTTTTCAATGGGCAACCAATGGAGAGATGCCAACAAAGGGGTTGCATGATCAAATTTTTTTTTTGCCAAAAACTAATCTTGCTGCACTGTTTTGCAGCAGTTGTAATTGTTTAATAGAAGCCTGAGGCAAGTTGACAAGCAGCGAGTTACAATAATCTAGTTTCGAAAAAATGAGGGAAACAACCAATGTTTTACATGTTCCAATTGCAATATACTGACGGATCGAACTGATTTTCTTCAATTGAAAGTATAAAGATTTACTTAGAGCAGAAATGTGAGCTGACATTCTGAATCAAAATAGACCCCCAAATTTTTTACAGTCTTTGAAACTTTGATCTTTTCACCCCCAATCAACACCCCAAGACCATCATTCACCTTCAACTGCCCTCTATTTCCCACAATCATCACTTCTGTTTTTGACTCATTCATTTTCAACTTGTTTGCATCCATCCACTCTTTCACATCCGTCACACATTCTTCCACACGTTTCACAATATTTTCGAGATTTTTAGTTTTATCAGTAGCATAAAGTTGCGTATCATCTGCATAGAGATGCTAGCGCAGCCCATGACCAGTGATGACATTAGATAATGGAGAAGTATACAAAACAAAAAGAATTGGACCCAAAACAGAGCCCTGAGGAACATCAAAAGACAATGTATGTTGACGAGAAAGTTTATCTAAAATCATAACCTGTTGCTTTCTGCCATCTAAATAAGATTCAAACCACTGAAAGACAGTCCCAGACAAGCCAAAAGTTATATTAAGTCGTTTAATGAGAATACTGTGATCAATAGTATCAAACGCCGCTGAAAGGTCTAACAATGTCAGAAGAGAAACAGAACCTTTATCTAAAACATCAAGCAAATCACTCGCAACACAGCACAGAGCAGTTTCTGTGCTGTGATAAGAACGATAAGATGACTGACATTTTTCCCATAGATTGTTTTCATGGAGATGTTGTGAAAGACGTCTGAGTACAACTTTTTCAAGGATTTTAGAAAGAAATGGCAGATTTGAGACGGGACGGTAGCTACTAAGGTCATTTACATCGAGATTTTGCTTTTTTATGAGAGGCTTTACAATTGCATGTTTATAGATGTCTGGGACTTGTCCTGAGATAAGTGACTGATTTATAATATAAGTTATGCAAGGTATCAATTCGGGAAGACAAAATTTCAAAATATTAGTTGGTAAAGGATCTAAATCACATGACTTCGAGGAAGTAGAAAAAATAATTTTAGAAATCTCTTCTTTAGTTGTTTCTTTAAAACAAGAGAATCCCTGTGAACCCGAAAAAGGGTGGAAATTTATTTCTTCATTTTGCACGAGGTCCAAATTGTTCCGAATTTTCGATATTTTTCCCGAAAAGAAATCTGAAAATGCATCCGGCTGCTTTTCTACCGGGATATTAGTGGGTAGACACATGCCCTTTTCTTCCCCTAAAAGTTCCTTTGAAACAGAGAAAAATTCCTTAGTGTCCCTCACTGATGACAGTTTCGTGTTATAATAGTTTCTTTTTGCTTTTTTTGCAGGTGGTTTTATACTTATGCTTTTTTGCTATATATATCAGCCGGTCAATCTCAAGGCCCGATTTTCTCCACGATGCCTCTGCATTCCTTTTTTCCCTTTTGGCAGTTTTTTCACTCTGGTTAAACCACGGAGACGGTTTACTGGAATTTATTATTCTAGTTGTCTTTGGCGCATGCCTGTCGATGACGTTGCGCAGTACCTCGTCCGTTTTCTGTGCTGATGGTATATCCATTCTTCCTAGTTCCTCTGACAGATTGTTTTTGAAGGAACTAATGTCTATTCTTTCAGTATCCCTAGACACTATCTTGACTTTCTTTGCTTTCTCTTTGATGCATTTGAGAGTTGCCAGAATCAGATTGTGGTCTGAAATTTCTTTTTTGATATTTTTAATTGATTCAACAAGCGAGGGTGTATCAATGATGAACCAGTCCAAGATGTGCCCCAATCTTTGAGTTGGAGAGGTCACTAACTGAGTCAGGCCGTGTTCATTCAGCATATTATTTATAATTTTAACGAGACTATTCTGATCAACATCAAACTGAATATTAAAATCGCCGATAAAATTTTTTCGCTTATTTGATGTGTCTTTTGATACAAAATCTGAAAATTCGTCAGCAAAATCATTCTGTCTCAGTTTGTTCTTTTTGCTTGGGGGTGGTCTGTAGATACAAGTGATTAAAAATGAAATTTGAGGGTAGGTCAATGTGGTTTGGACACACTCGAAACTTTTGAACGAAATTGGCCTGTTTTGTATTTTAGACGAAAGAGCGTGTTTGTATATGATGGCGATACCCCCTCCTGATCGTCCATTTCTTGGGAACGATTCCATCTTGTAGCCGGGAGGTGTCATTTCTTTCATTATAGGTTCATCACGAAACTGACGCAACCATGATTCAGTTATATATAGAATATCGATATCGTGTTTATATATGACATCGATTATATCGAATGTCTTATTTCTCGATGACTGTGCGTTAATATGGCCAATACAAATGTTATGATTTCCATGACTTTGTCATTTGTCAATATTTTTATTAACGTCTGTGGTGGTCGAGTTGAACGATGACAGTTCACTGGACGTCGCGGGACTGTTGTTTCAATAACATGTTGTTTACGACGACCACCACGTTTACAGACAATCTTTTGTTGATTGTAATGGTGTTCACGTTTGAGGTAGGATGTGTGTTTTCAATTTGTAAACAATAAAAGCGCAGGGTGAATAAAAGTCCAACGACAGCCGACAGTAAAAATTGGTTGTGAGAACGAGTAAAAATGGCGGGGTCTTGGTGAAACATTGTAAAATAGTCCGAAACAATTTCGATAAAAATGATGTCGAAACCGTATAAAATATAATTAAAGCAATATCACAATGGTATCTTACGTGTTGTACAAAAATCCTTGAATAAAAATTGAATTGAAATAAGACGTGTAAATCCTTGAAATCGGTAAAAATTGAAGAGAAATGCCACAACAACAAAAACACGTCTTGCCTGTTAGGCAACTACACACACACACACACTATATATATATATATATATATATATATATATATATATATATATATATATATATATATATATATATATATATACATTGTCGCCATAGATTCTCAACTTTGTGTAATACATTTTTATGCATGCCACGTCTGTACACGAATTTCCATTTTTATGGATGAATAAAGTATATATTATTATTTTTATTATTATCATTATTATTGTTATTATTATCATTATTATTATTATTATTATTATTATTATTATTATTATTATTATTTTTATTATCATCATCATTATTATTATTATTATTATTATTATTATTATTATTATTATTATTATTATTATTATTATCGTTATTATTATTATTATTATTATTATTATTATTATTATTATTATTATTAT
>NC_088363.1:26186211-26193711 GCF_034508935.2 Berghia stephanieae
TCATGGCAAGTCACCTCGCCCTAGCTCAATCTGCGGCGCTGCATTGCGGTTGACACTTGAGTTATTCCAGTCTTCCCTTGGAACAAATCCTAAAGATGAATTTCCCCATGGGGATGAATAAAGGGAATTTTATTTGTTACTTTATTTATGGGTCAAGAAGTGATAGGTATACTCATTGCGGTGGTGTAAGATATGAAGGCACTTGCGAACTACAGCAATCACCAACTAATTATGAAGTTAATTTATAATTTTGCGGTAATTTTATTCGATCATAAAACGAAAAAAAAGAAAGAGATTCTGACCATAATTTTATTTAAAAATTTTTTTGACAAACTATAGCAAAATAGGTGACCGAGGGAAAATTTATTTTGCCAAACTATAGCAAAATAGGTGACCGGAACCGCCAAACTTTCGGGACATTACGAAATAATGACAAAAAAAAAAAAAAAAAACTAAATAAAAAATAAAAACAAAAAAAAAAAAAAAAAAAAAAACATCAGAGCTTGCTCGCTCTTTAGATAATAATGTCTCCAAAGTTTTTATTTGATTTTGACTTAAGTTTGTTTTGCATTATCAAATAAATTACCCCCAAACCTGCATATCTGGCCTTTTCCGCAATCAACAAACTTGAATACGTGCCCATTTCCGGAGCGGAAATGTGGGTTTAGCACAGATGGACCGGCAGATTCCATTTGTCTAAACAGTTCAATATGTTTGTGATAAACCAATTCGTGTAGTCAGCACGTTTATTGCTAGGATGATTCCTTAAATAAAAATTATGAAAATAATGAATATGAAGCAGATAGTGAGAAATATATTTTGGTGTTGCAGTGCCAGAAATAATATTTATTTAAAGTAATCCTTTAGAGCCGTGGGGCCCATGGAGCCGGAATTTATCCCGGTCTCTATAGCTTAAAACGGACAATGGCAGTTGCTTGCTATCCTTTGGATATGACGCTAGTCTATCGCAAAGTACTTTCCATCAGATCTAGCAGACCCAGCTATCCAATCGCTGCTGGGTGGACTGGGGGACAGATCACGGTCCGTGTGCGTGTGAAGCGAGTGCTCTACCAACTGAGCTATCGAGACCCCTCAGAATGTAATTAAATGGTTGGGAGGGAGGGAGAGGATCCCTGCAGCTCAGCTGGTAGCGTGCTCGATTTAAACACAAAGAGACCTTCTTAGAGTTTGTTTACAGTTCTTTTTTTTTCTAGGATCTCTGTCCATCCCCTGCACGGAAATTAAAACCTCAAATAATTTCCAATAGCCAATTTAAGTGTAATTTATAAAGGGAAATATATGTCAAATATATGCATGGCGGACAAACTGTGTTCACATTTTATTTCATAGAAAGTGATTGCAAATATTGGCTTAAATAAACTCTAGCGCAACGGAAAGAACTTAACCTTTTACAATACCCTTTCCAAAGGGCAGTAACCGTTCTTAATGTTCTTTTAAGGCCACAGAATCCGGAAAATGACTTACTTAATGGGGTACATGGATCTAAAAGACTATTTTAAAACCCCACTTTCCTTTCTATTTCCTTGGCCAAGCAGTTGGGTACTGTCTCATCATGACCGACATCACGGTTGTGGATGGATATTATGTGGGAATTACCAATAAAACCTTGAGAAAAAAGATCAGTTTCCAGATTTGGTTAATGGATGCTGTACAAGACGATATTTAAAAAAAAAAGTAAAACGAAAGTAAATCTGAAAATATGAAGCCCTCATTGGACTTGAAGTCAGACTGCCGGTTTCCGGCTTGTCACTTTTTTTTCTTTTTGACCAACGTTAAAGAAATCTCGGGCTTGAGACGTTTTCAAACTGAATAAATTTTCTGCCTAAAATAGCAAAATTGTTTTGTTAGAGTGCCGCAGAATAGAGGGGGGTCCCTATAGCCCAGTTGGTAGAGTACCCGCTTCACATGCAAAGGGACTGAGATCGATCCCGGATGAAGACGAGACATTTTCTGACTCCATTGTCCATCCAGCAGTGATTGGGGACGAGGGAAGCACTTTTTCGATAGACTAGCGTCCTATCCAAAGGGTAGTAAGCAATTGCTATCATCCATTTTACGCGATAGAAACCGGGATAAAATCCGGCTCCGTGAGCACAAGGGCTCTTAAGGACTCATACGAAAGGATAGCGCAAAAGTCTGAAGACGATGCTTGTAGTGTTTGTTACAGTAAGTGGTTATTTGATTTTATAAACTGTCATGGATTTTGAAAGGCTGAGTTGGAGCATTATGTTGCCCGAGTTACTACTCGTTCTGGGTTGGAAGCCATTGAATTATTGCTTTGCCCATTAGCCAACTAGCAGTAATGATGTGATAAAATTTAACGAGTTCCTCAATGTTTAATGAAAAGAGGCGTAGAACTTTTTGAGAACATTGATGATATGATTGTTTGGAACATCAACATGATTTATAATGTCACATTATTATATTTGCATTTCAGTCTATGGTTTTTAAATGCGCATACGAGTGCCTAAAACTGAGGCATAAATAAGATATTATGAAAGTAAATTCATATATTAGTATATTCGCAAATTAATTTTGTCCAAGCGCCACGATAATCCAAGATTGCATTCTAGGGTATTTTGATATAATATTCTTAGTAGAAGAACAATCACTTGTTATGCTTCTTATCATGTCTAATATTGTGGCGAATAATAGGCATTAAAAATCATCCGTAGCAAATCGATGTGGCAGGAATAGCAAAAATTAATATCTTTTAATTGTATGGATCTTAAATCGGATGACATCTCTCTCTCTCCCTCTTTCTCTCTCTCTCTCTCTCTCTCTCTCTCTCTCTCTCTCTCTCTCTCTCTCTCTCTCTCCATATATATATATATATATATATATATATATATATATATATATATATATATATTTCTATTTATACATCTATCTATCTATCTTCCCCTTCCCCCTCATTCTCTTCTTTCATCGTTTCTATCGCTGTTTTTTTCATTTTAATTATCAAATTCCCTCCTCATGTTTTGCATTGTCTCACAGAAAATTATATGTAAACAAGCCGGTTCGATTTTTATGCCCAATTCCAAATTCGTTTTTAATCTTTTTTTTTTAATCTCACAAAATCATCATAATATGATATTCTTTCCCATGAAAAATCTTGCTTGTCTAAGACGATTTTATCTTTTTTTTTTTTTTTTTGCATCACAGGAAGAATATTCTTGTCTAATAAAGAGATATATTTTTTGTTCCATAGATTATTCGCATGCATCTGCTTATTATACTCATCTGGTCATCAATCCTCATCCCCCCCTCCACCCCCCCCCCCCTCATATCCCATCCCATACGCCATTGATTTATACTATTCTAAGGCTTCATATCTTACAGAAAAGTGAGTGGAGCAGGCACTTATGTTGATAATAACAAGAAATGAAGTGAGTAGGAAAGTTCAAAAAGACAATAGAGAATAAAGACTACTACTACTACTACTACTACTACTACTACTACTACTACTACTACTACTACTACTACTACTACTACTACTACTACTACTACTACTACTACTACTACTACTACTAATACTCTACTACTACTACTACTACTACTACTACTACTACTACTACTACTACTACTACTACTACTACTACTACTACTACTACTACTACTACGACTACTACTACTGCTGCTGCTACTACTACTACTACTACTACTACTACTACTACTACTACTACTACTACTACTACTTCTTATTTTCTTCTTCTTCTTCTTCAATACCGATTGACTCAGACTCGGTATTTCTGTTGATGCGCAGATCCAAGAAAAGAAGAAATAACTTCTGGCACTTTCCTGGCAATTTTGTATTGTGCATCTAAAGATTACAACATAGCTCATAAACTTGAAGACAGTAGAATATTATAAACGTAACGCAAAACTTGGGAACGGTAGCAGTCATCTTTGTTACTCTCCACTTTAAAGTTTTTAACATCTTGCAATGTCGGATTTTTTTTATTGAACTTTAAAGTCTCCTCCACCATTAACTCTTCTCCTTCACCAATTAGTCTCGGTCCTTCTTTTTACTGTCAGATAAAAAAAATTACTTGGCATTGACAAGCACGAGAGGTCCCGATATTTCCTTAAACCGCCCAAAGCTCTACTTATCAACGTTTCAGACATTAGGGATAATCTGCTTTATATATACATCCCGACCAAATCTATTAACAATTTGTCAGCCTCTGCCTTAAAACAGTGTAATGTCTGGAGGATTTAGAGATTAAAACTGATTCTATGGTCAAGGATTTGACATTTGGGTACGGTTTAAAATATAAATAAAATCAATAGGCACACTTACTTAACATGACTTAAACTAAATTCTCACATAGCTGGAAACATTAACATGTAGGGGGGGGGGGGGTATGGTTCATCAAGACATAGTGACGTTTTGAGACAGATCATATTTTAAAGCTTACAAACGCCCACCTCAATTCCTTCTACCCATCTTCTATCAGACCATGGAATCGTTTGGAAGACAGAATCGATCTTTTTAATAGTTGTACTCGATGACACCCTTAAGCACCAAAGGTCATTAGGTTATATATATATATATATATATATATATATATATATATATATATATATATATATATATATATATATATATATATATATGTATATATGCCCAGTCAATTTCTATTTTTTTCCTAATTTATTTTTAAATCAAACGTATCGGCACACAAACTTGAGTCACACCCGACATACACACACACACACACACACAAACACACACACACACACACACATATATTTGCAATGACTATGAAAAATGTTTTTTTCTCTTTTTGAGGAGAATATTTGTCTAAAATCAAAGCCCTATCTCCACTGAGTAAAAATGTTTTTGAATTTTGAAAATCCATTCATAAATAAACAAGTTATGCAGTTTCAAAGGTGTCATTTATTTGGATGACCCGCAAAGAGGAAAAAAACGCGAAAATATGGGACGCTTTTTCGGCATTTTTTTTTCGACCTTTGGTTGTATCTTGCGTAATAAGTGGATTAAAAGATTGAAACTTGAAGAGCAAATTAGGATGATATTTTGTAAAATACGGGAAAAGTACTTGTCATATTCATATGAAATTTTACCACCAAAAAGAAGAAATGTTCATGTATTACCTTGTCAGCGACAAAACCTCCACGCCCGGTAGTTTTAGAAATATTTTACTCCAAAGAGGAAAAATCTATTTTTAACGGTCTTCTGGTAATTGCACGAGTTTTGTCGCTTGACATAATCTAAAATGACCTTTTTTCTAACTATGTGCCAACTGTCAGTCATATTCAAATATAAACAGCGTCGTAATTAATTTTTTAAAATAGCATATACGAAACGGCTTCGTCCCATATTTTGACGCGAATTCGGGCACTTCGTAAGCGAAAAAGAGGCCCAAAGATTTGTGCGGGATAGTCATTGCTACATATATATATATATATATATATATATATATATATATATATATATATATATATGCAAATAAGTGCACGTCTTGTGATAATCCGCACGTGAAATCATAATTAGCAAAGTGACAAATCAAGCAGCAGGTACTGGTGTGAGATAAAATCTGAAAAGGTGTGTATTATTATAAATGATAATAAATAAATAAATTCCCTTTATTCATCCTAAGGGGACATTTTCTTTAGGACTATTTCAAAGGAAGAATGGAATAACCCAGGCGTCAGCCGCAGTGCAGCGCCGCACAATGAGCTAAGGCTAGGCGACTTGCTCAAGGCCACACAGTGCGACGGGAAGTCGAACATGGTACCTTTCGGGCACGAAACAAAGACCATAGTGCTGAGCTACGCTGTCCCATAATGTAATCAGAAAATTTGGAGGAAAGAAGGGAAAGGAGATTTTTTTTTCAAGTGGTTTGAGTCTCGACAATTATTTATTTATGTTTTTGAATGCTGATTCTATCTATCAACATTACCAAAGTCTCACTGAACGTACTTTCATTTAAATGTTCAATTGAATTGGCAGAACTTTCATTAAAATGTTCAAATGAATTGGCAGAATAATTTATGTAATCTCTTTGAAGGTATCTGTCATTATTCATACTGAATATGAGTGTCCAGTTGATTTAATTGAGTGATGTCGTTTACTATGGGCCTAATATTCATATCATAGAAGATGTAACACAATTTTATTGAATACAAACTTTGGTCGATAGGCCTACATTTATACATTTTTACGATAAATACCGATTGTCTTATTATGATATTGTTATATTATGCACCATCAAATCTGTAATCATTTCAATATTCATATTTTATTGTGATTACCACTATGTGTCTTTTTTTTTCAATTTAGTTTATCTACTTCATTTACGTACTTTTTCATTTACGTGGCTTTAAAATAAAATGATTGACGGCCATCCGCCTCAAAACGGTATTACGTCGGGATGATTAAGAAACGGATTATATAGCAAAAAGGATTTATGGGTCAAATTCTATTGTTTTATAGGGATAAATGATAAAAAAACAAAACAGAAAAGCCCCCCTCCCCCTAAAACAAAAACAATAAACAAACGAATACACAAACAAAAAACAACAACAAAAAAAAAAAAACAAAAAAAAAAAAAAAAAAGAAAAAAAACAAAAACAAAAACAAAAGACAAAAAAAAAAAAAGAAAAAAAAAAAGAAAAACAATTTATGTTAAAAACTCCCCCAAAAATAAAATAAACAAACCAAAACTAAAACAGCCCATTTCTGATCACATTAAATCAGTGTTTTTTTTATCTTCGTTGTTTTTTTTTTTTTTTTTTTTTTGTTGTTGTTTGTTTTGAATATGGTTCATCCTGGCATAATACCGTCTTCAGACTGTCATATATGAAAAACATGTCATTCTTTACTTCATTATATATATATATATATATATATATATATATATATATATATATATATATATATATATATATATCATTCCAATATTTTCACTCTACAGATATTATTACAATTTAGCCCTGAATGATATTGAAAAGATTGATATTTAGAGACGTTATTAAAATCACAATTAACACTTTTCTAAATAATGGATGTTTTTCAAAGTTATCTTTATGTGAGCATCTTTATGAATGAAATTAACTGGATATTAATAAATTCTATGAAACCACGAGAAATTTAATTAGATTTAATGGTATTTTGAAATGTCTGTTCATCCTCACTCCCCACATTATTGTGGATTTTATTTTCCCCGTCATAATTTAGTTAAAAGCAAAATGTGTTTGTGTAATCCTCAGCAACCAGTGACGACAAACGGCCTGCATTTTATTCTGTCGTCCCATTAACAAAATAAGAGCATCTTTGAGTAATTTTAAAATGGACGAGACAGTGCCACAGCCATCTTCATTATATGCCCGTTACCCGAATCAAACAGCTCACAGAACCTGAGTATTAATTGACTACTCATATTTTAAAAACAAGCGAGGTATCGTGTAAACAAGGATAACGATGTAATTTCACCCGTCTTTGTGCCCAAA
>NC_088363.1:26198711-26286211 GCF_034508935.2 Berghia stephanieae
TGATAAAAGGCGATATATACCATTTCTCAGTTTTATATATTTAAAAAAATGCTGTTATCCATTTTTAAAACATGGATGTGGTGCCAGGCACCATTTGAACCAATAGAGCCACGCCCCTGTTGTATCTCTGACACTCATTAATAATAATATTTTATCAATTCCTCAAAACCTCAGCCGTCAAGAAAATAGCGTTCACCAAACAAGACACGGCAAAAAAAAAAAAAAAGAAATATAAAAAAGAAAAAAAAAGAAAAGAAGAGAAGGAAGGGGGAGGGAATGTATATCCCAAAATAGAACAAAACAAAGCAATGAATAATTAAGTTAACAAATCCGAATAAGAGAGTAAATCTCAGAAAAACACATTTTCATCAGTAACTTGTAAATATTACATAATCAGCTAAAATGCATGTAACGTAAGCACATTTGCCGTTATGTAGCCAATATCCATTAAATTTGCTCATGGCATTTGTATAAAGGATCCCAAAGCATCTGCAACTGACCGAAGGATATAGTCTGTAAAGGCCCTTTTATACTAATTTTGGGACTGAATTAACTCTGTTGCCGGCCCGATACCAATATTTCGTTTGAGCATTGTAATGAAATGTGAGGAAAGACTTGTTTTCCAGGAATTAACTTAGCAAACCGCCCTTGACAGGACACAAACCTTCGACTTCTACCTGCAGGTCATAATAAAACTAAATCACAATGCCACCAATGTTTTTTTTTTGTATGCCACTCGTTACCTATCCACACGCTGTAATTCTGATCCTGTGATCATTAGTGACACGCCGTCTCAAAGCGATAGTCTGGGACTAAATAAGGAATACTTCACGAAGTTCCAGGTTTGAGAGTTTTTGCAAAGGTGAGGGTAATTGAAAACAACCGATATTTGAAGGACGTGTTTTCTGGCCAAATTTTCAAATAAGGTTTTCTCCAGAGTGCATCGGTGTTCTTGAATGCGTCGACACTTGGGTGTCTACTAACTCTGTATATTAAACGTTTTATTACAGAAGTTGAGATTTGCCTTCACCAAGGAAAGTTAACTTTCTAATAGTGAACAAAAATGTGTTGTCAAAATAACTGGTTTCAATCTCACTTGAAGTGTAAAACAACTCTTCCGGAGGACTGGATAGTAACCTTACGTTAATCGTGATCTCGTGGTTTCAGGGTGATGGCATCTTATTTTTTAGTCTATTCTGGCCGTCAATAAAGATCATCCATCCTTACTTTTTACGTCCCGTAATCCTTAGCATCTGCCTATACATCCATCTTCTAAAATAGTTATGCCGCCTTATGATTCCATATGAAATATATTGATGACGATGATACAAAGGACAATATTTTGGCGATAGGTCTCTTATGAAATTCGGACCCACGATTTGGAATCATATTCCACAATCTGTGAGATTTTCGAGCTCAATAGACATTTTCAAAAAAAACCCTGAAAACATCTTTTCAAAAAATATATAGACTACTTAATTGAATTTTAAATGTATTGTATGTGACATTTATATTGATGATGTATTGAGGCCCCTTTTATGCTCTTAATTGTTTTGATATTTTGGATATTTGCATTTTTTGTATTTTTAAATTTAAAAAATAATTTTTTTATAAAGCGCTTTGAGGTTTCGACGAAAGGCGCTATATAAATATGCTTATTATTGTTATTATTATTATTATTATTATTGTTATGTAGGTACCAACCGCAGTACATAAAATAACTGACAGGGAAGACGCTCCTTGGTTGCCAATCATCAAGTAATTGTTTATTCAAGTCCTTTAAATCATAATATATCACAGACTTAGTAACATTAAACATGCAGTATAAAAATATACATAAACAGAAATATACGTTATGTAATATAACGTCAATGCATACGTGTAGTTAACTAATGATAAGAATATAACGTATTCTATTAATATATTCAATTGTGACATTATTTAGAAATAACTAAATGTAATTAAGTGTATTATTCATGGAAGTAAATTATTAGTTATTGCAAAGGGCAATAACTCAATAATAACAATACACCATAACACCTCCCTTCTAGCCTGAAGGATACTGAAGGTTTAACCATCAAAATATTAACATAGACACATAATGTAACAGTCCACTTAAAACACTATTTCAAAGTTAATTTGAAATTCTATGTTACACATCCAGAAGATCGCCGTTACGATTAACATTTAAAAGTCCGTACGAACAATACTATTTCAAATGTCCGGTGATCACATACACTATATCAAGTCCATTTGACAGTCCATGCACTGGAATAATCTGTTACAAGAACGTGAGTCTCGTTGTCACAATTAGAATATAACCAGTATGTTAACTACTGTGGCGTGTGCGCAGTTGGTCGACGTGTCTTCTCAAAGTAGGACCATCCGGCACGATTTTCACATCGAACATTCGGTTTCCAATCACTGATGCTACAATCGCTGGCACCCACTTGTCCCTACGCCCCCTCTGAAAAGACAGGGCATAGCACTGGCTGTTCACTGTGAACTTAGTTTTTCTAGACGAGCGAAGATTTACACGGCTGTGGGGCAGGAGCACATCTATCTTCGCCCGTATCTGTCGACCAATCAGAAGTTCGCTTGGGCTATTGCCACTGCACAGGGGAGTTCTCCGGTACTGGATCAAGAACTCGTGTAAGGCCTCACTGGTACTGAGGCTGGACTTCCTTAGCGACTTTTTAAATGACTGTACCAGTCTCTCAGCTGCACCGTTAGTCTCTGGATGATACGGGGCTCCTTGTAGGTGTTGAATACCCCGGCTCTCACAGAAACTGGCAAACTCAGCTGACGAGAAGCACTGCGCATTATCAGTGACGATGGTATGCGGGTAGCCAAAATGCGCAAAATCCTCGTCCAGCTTTTGAACTGTCGCCTTCGTGGTGATGGATGTCATCTGGTGGACACACGGATATTTGGAGTAAGCATCCACCATCACGAGCCAGTTGTGTCCTTTGAAATTCACGGCATGGTCGATATGGACACGTTCCCATGGTTTGTCGGGCATAATCCATGGATGTACCGGCTGTTTTGGAGGCATGTTTTGGTTCTCAGCACACGACATGCATCCTCTGGTGGTGTTGACAATCGCTGTGTCGATTCCAGGCCAGTATACAGCTGTTCTGGCTAGCTGTTTCATTCGTTGCATTCCAAAATGGCCCAGATGTAGTATTTGAAGAATGCGTTCTTGAATCTTCTTCGGAACCACCACACGATCACCATAGAACAAGCAACCATTCGATGAAGTTAGGAAGTCTTTGATTTTGTTGAACGACCCAACTGACCAGGACTCTTGTTTGTTGGTTGTCATTTTCTTTGGCCATCCTTCTTCCAAGTATTTGAAGACAGCCGATAGCACTGGATCTTCCTGGGATTCTTTAGTCAGCTCATCAGGGTGAGAGGGAGATACCATCTGAATGGCGCAGATTGTTGACGAATCATCTCCGATCTCTCGTTTGTCGAATATTTGGTCAGGTCCTGATGGCAAACGACTCAAGGCGTCGGCATTTCCGTGGTCCGACGTCTTTCGGAACTCGATTTTGTAATCGTACTGGCTCAAGGTAAGTGCCCATCTTGCCAGTCTGTTTGCTGCCAGTGCTGGAATCGGCTTTGATGGTCCAAACAGAGAGATCAGCGGCTTGTGGTCCAAAATGAATCTTCGGCCGTATAAGAATTGGTGAAATTTGCTCAAGGCAAAGATGATGGCCAATGCTTCTCTCTGTATTTGGCTGTATTTCCGCTGACAGGCGGTCATCGTCTTCGATGCGTTGGCGATAGGTCGTTCACTGCCATCGGAGTAACGGTGAAACAGGACAGCTCCAATGCCAACTTCTGATGCGTCACACGAGATTCCAACTCCCAACGATGGGTCGAAATGTGCAAGTACGGTATCAGATTGAAGCATTTCCTTGATCTTCCGGAAGGCTGACTGTTCTTCCGGTCCCCATTTCCATCTCACGTCTTTCTTCGTCAGACGATATAGCGGCTCTAGTGTTGTAGAGAACTTGCTGTAAAATTGCACTTGCCCAAGGAAAGATCTGAGGTTGGAAACATTCTTTGGAGCTGGCATGCTTTGAATGGCATCTGCTTTTGGACCTTTCTCTCTGCCGTTGGAATGAATGAGGGCATCCACCGACAGTCCAAGATCTTTAATCGTTGTACGTCCAAGGAGATTCAGATCCAAAGTTGTCACGACAAATTTTTGTCTAATCACGCCCTCGGGTTCCGGAAATGTTGAGGTCGACAGGCTGGCAACGCCAATCACTGGAAGATCTGCGTTGGAAGCACAACGGTATTTGCACTTAGGTAGTGACAGTGCAGGCCATCGCAACTTCTTCCAGGTCTTTTCCGAAATGATGCTGTCTCTGGAACCAGTGTCAACCTCGAAAACGACTGACACATCGTTCAAGTAGCAGGTCTTCCACAAAGGTCGGGCCGCATTCCAATTGACCTTTGTCACCGTCTTTACTCGTTGATGTTGACTTCTCTTCCGACAGGCAGACTTTATGTGGTCCTTAATGCCGCAGTGGTGGCAAAGGGCTTCCTTGAATCGGCAGGCATCACTCGAGTGGTTCCCGAAGCACCGGTAACATCGGGTTTTCTGATTCCCGTTCTCCCCTGATTTTTATTGGCGGTTGATCTCTGGAGACGGTTCGTTATTCGCCGTGGGCAGTTTACGAGCCGGATCTCGATTGGGCTGGAACTTAAACACATCGGCATTTGATATGCCGACCGTCTCTCTGGCAACTTTTCCAGCCTCCTCCACTTCTGCGGCGATCTGAATGGCTCGATTGAACGTCAGCTCGTCGTCTTTTACTTTAAACAAGGCTTTGACGATAGCCTCGCTGTTGATCGAGCAAACGAATCGAGTCCTCATTGCCTCGTCCAACGGGTCCTTGATTGAGGCAAAAATCACATGTAGCTGCCTCTTGCCGAATTCTCGTAGCTAACTCGTGGACAGTCTCTCCTGGCTTCCTTTCTGTTCGTGTCCAGAATTTGAAACGCTCCCGAACAACGAATCTTTTGGGGTTGAAATGGTCAACCATGTGCAGCTCGATCTCATCCATCGATAATTCGTTGACGTCCTTTGGAGGAACGCTCTGTGAAGCCAGGTTTGCCAGCAGCTTGAAGATGGCACACGATTGGTTGGTGAGAAAAATTCCGCAATCCTGTCCGATTGAATAGAGTTGGCCTTTACGAACGTCTGGAAACGTGACCAATAGTCCGTCCACAGCTCTGCGTTTGAATCAAACTCGCAGAACCTGGTGTTGGTCACTGACGACTTGGGACGATCCATCACCAAGGCCATTAACGTTTCCATCTGTTGACGCTGCAACTCCATCTGCGTGTTGTTGTTGGGCCATCTGATCACGCAATAGCCCAATGAGCTCCTCGTTGGTCCATGCTGCTCGTGTAGTCATGACGATACGTCCAAAGCAGCCAATGAACGATCAGCAAGCCGATACGTCGATCCGCTAGTTGGTTTTCCGTGCTGTCCGATACAGCAAAAAGTAGGTCAACCGTTTGACCCAGTTCCTCCTCGCACGTCCGACACGGCAAGGCAGGCTTGTCCTGATGAAAACGTCCAAAACTAGCCAATGGACGGTCAGTAGGTCGATACGTCCGACTCCGCTGGTTGGTTTTCCGTGCTGTCCGATACAGCAAGAATTACGTCACCCGTCCGACACGGCAGGTACTCCTCGCACGTCTGTCACGGCAGGCAATCACGTCCTGATGATTCTTCCACGTCTGTCACGACTGACAGTCAGGTCCTGATGATTCTTCCACGTCTGTCGCGACTGACAGTCACGTCCTGATGATTCTTCCACGTCTGTCAGGACTGACAGTCACGTCCTGATGATTCTTCCACGTCTGTCACGACTGACAGTCACGTCCTGATGATTCTTCCACGTCTGTCACGACTGACAGTCACGTCCTGATGATTCTTCCAAAGCAGGCAATGGACGGTCTTCCCTCTCAGCAAGTCGAAACGTCGTTGTACAAACACGTCCGACTCCGCTGGTAAGTAGGTCACGGCAGGTCCCCCTCGCTCGTCTGGCACGGCAAGGCAGGCAGGTCCCCCTCGCTCGTCTGGCACGGCAAGGCAGGCAGGTCCCCCTCGCTCGTCTGGCACGGCAAGGCAGGCAGGTCCCCCTCGCTCGTCTGGCACGGCAAGGCAGGTAGGCCCCCCTCGCTCGTCTGGCACGGCAAGGCAGGCAGGTCCCCCTCGCTCGTCTGGCACGGCGAGGCAGGCAGGTCCCCCTCGCTCGTCTGGCACGGCAAGGCAGGCAGGTCCCCTTCGCTCGTCTGGCACGGCAAGGCAGGCAGGTCCCCCTCGCTCGTCTGGCACGGCAAGGCAGGCAGGTCCCCCTCGCTCGTCTGGCACGGCAAGGCAGGCAGGTCCCCCTCGCTCGTCTGGCACGGCAAGGCTCGTCCTTCTTCGTCCGGAGGCAGACCAGGGCAAGGCTCGTCCTTCTTCGTCCGGAGGTAGGGCAGGGCTCGTCCTTCTTCGTCCGGAGGCAGACCAGGGCAAGGTTCGTCCCTCTTTGTCCGGAGGTAGGGCAGGGCAAGGCTCGTCCTTCTTCGTCCGGAGGCAGACCAGGGCAAGGCTCGTCCTTCTTCGTCCGAAGGTAGGGCAGGGCTGTCCCCTTCGTGGGTTGGCAGTCCTTAAAAAGACTGTGATTTCATGTGACCCACAGCTGGAATCCTCGTCGCCACTGTTATGTACCAACCGCAGTACATAAAATAACTGACAGGGAAGACGCGCCTTAGTTGCCAATCATCAAGTAATTGTTTATTCAAGTCCTTTAAATCATAATATATCACAGACTTAGTAACATTAAACATGCAGTATAAATATATACATAAACAGAAATATACGTTATGTAATATAACGTCAATGCACACGTGTAGTTAACTAATGATAAGAATATAACGTATTCTATTAATATATTCAATTGTGACATTATTTAGAACCATAACTAAATGTAATTAAGTGTATTATTCATGGAAGTAAATTATTAGTTATTGCAAAGGGCAATAACTCAATAATAACAATACACCATAACAATTATCATTATTATTATTATTATTATTATTATTATTATTATTATTATTATTATTATTATTATTATTATTATTATTATTATTATTATTAGTCCTCAGAAGAACTGGTTACACAGAGACTTCGAAGGATTTTGGAACCGATAAAGTAGAAGGCGTGACGTCACGACATTTCTATCATTCTGGCTTTAAAATATATTTGAGTACAACTTTTTGAAAAATCAACATAGCTCTTTCATTTTTCTGGTGGGACGTGGAGTCTTTTATTTCTTTTCTTTATAGCCCGAGGTGCTTGGAGGAAAACCTGAATCATCACTATATGACTCATTCCCCCTGCGATGTTTGGTTTTACGATGTCTGCAATCCTAACGTTGCTAACGGGGATTTATCATCTCTGGGCTGCATTGGCAAACAATGCAACTTGCTGCTTTATTAATAAAATAGAAACAAGAATAAGAAACGATAAAAAATAAAGCACGAATGAAAGACTAACAAAACAACGACGAAGACGACGACAACGATGATGATGATGATGATAGTAATTATATTGATAATAATAACAGTGATAATAATAATAATAATAATAATAATAATAATAATAATAATAATAATAATAATAATAATAATAATAATAGTAATAATAATAATAATAATATAATAATAATAATAATAATAATAATAATAATAATAATAATAATAATAATAATAATAATAATAATAATAATATAAATTTATTATTATTATTATTATTATTATTATTATTTTATTATTATTATTATTATTATTATTATTATTATTATTATTATTATTATTATTGTTATCATCATCATCATTAACATTATTATTATTATTATTATTATTATTATTATTATTATTATTATTATTATTATTATTATTATTATTATTATTATTATTATCAATGTTATTATTATCAATATATTATAGTTATTATTAATGATAATGGATGAAGAAAAGATAAAGCTAAACTATACCTCACAACATACGTTACATGAGATAGATAACATCAATGAAACATGAGAATATCCTCGGACCGATATCCGTCTCTGCTATAATATACTGACAAAACAAATTGTTTTCTATTTATCCATAAATCGTTTGTTGCAAATATCTACTTGGTAATGTTTTGAAGTCTCAGGTTTGAGACATTTTGGCAGGTTGGAGTTTTTGTCTTAATCGATTGATATATGAAATAACAATTTCCTGATATTAAGCTCTTTGAGCACATTTAGTGGATATTGCGCTATGAAAAGCTCATTTTTTAAAATAATGACAAAATGGATGTCATTAAAATATTCAAATCACTGCTTTATTGTTTATTTTTATCATATTTCTAATAGGACAGAGAAGTCGTGACATCATACCTTCTACTCTCCCAGTTCCAAACATTGGAAGTGTTTATGTAACCAGTCCTTATAAGGATTAATAATGAAAAGGTTCCACATTAAATCATAGGATGGCATAACTATTGTATAAGCATGACATGATGTATAGATAGAACGAATTTTACGTCACTCATGTCTTTGTTATTGTTTTTGCCATCCACTTCTCACTAAACTGTATTACCAGACTATAACGTTGAGGTACAATAGTTTGTGTGTTGGTCCGTTATACTTCCGGATGGCAATGTTGTGCACTTTTTAGCCAAGTGCATACTATCTATAGACAAATTCTTAGGATTACAGGACGTAAAAGACCGAGGTTGGGTGATTTTGATTGACGACCAACATATATTTAGCTAAGAAAATAAGATGCTATCACTGTGAAATCAGAAGATCAATTACACAAGGTATGTATCCAGTCCTCCCGAAGAGTGGTTTTACACTTCCAATGAATTTAGAACCAATTATTTGATATCACACGTTTGAACCCTATTAATTATTTTCTGTATAATTTCAAACAGCAGCAACGAGAAAGCTACACAAGTAGTCCTTTAGGGGCCATCTGACAGTACAGGAAATCAACAATGATTGATGAGCGCTCTCGGATTCTAAATCTGATATAATATTGATTAATTAATCAACAAATAAAAATAGTACTTTAGAGCCTCATGGATCAAGGTATCACGAGTCCTTTTTGGCTTCCGTCGCGTGATTCTTCTTATGTTTCAGAAAGGGCGATCTGCGAACGCAATGAATACCACCCTCTGCTCTTCTCCTCAGCAAGAGAAAATGCCAGCTATAAATTAAATGACAACCAATCCAGGTCCTTTTGTTTCCAATTAGAGTGCTGTACCGAATAAACAATAGGATTCAATAGTATGAGTCACGTCCACCCATCAACAAGCAGGTTGGTTCTAAACAAAGCAAATCGGGACTTTTTATTCTTCATGCTGGCTAGAACTTTTTCACATGCCATGTGGTCAGAATGTACAAAAATCAAAACATGATCAGATTTATAATGTTTTTTTTTCTCCTCTGGATACATTTTTATGTATCGTCGGAGAAGTATTTCATAAGGGCGTCAGCCATTGTTCCGATAGTTTAGAACCAGTTACTAAGTTACTATTCGTCATTACGAGGGGAGTGACGTCAAGCCTGTTGAAGCCTATTGCGTTGCTTTGCAATAGTGAACAATAATGTGATGTCAAAACACTGGTTTCACTCTCATTGGAAGTGTGAAACCAGTCATCCGGAGGACTGGATGCAAACATTGTGAAACTGATCTTCTGGTTTCAGAATGATGGCATCTTATTTTCTAGACGAAATAAATGCTGGTCGTCAATAAAAGAATAACAATAATCGCCCGTATTTATAAGAATCTGCATATGCATCCTGCTACTAAGATAGTTATGCCACCTAATGATTGAATTTGTAACCATTGTATATGCATTGTCTGGAGTACTGATTACACGCTTCCAGGGAGTTTTGAGCCGGAACAGAGGATCTCACGACTCCTGCGTCCCATTTATACTAGATCAAATAATAGTGTGAGTGTGGATGTATGTGTGTGTGTGTGTGTGTGTGTGTGTGTGTGTGTGTGTGTCTTTGTGTACGCTTGTATGTGGGAAATAGAGACAGAAAATAAAGAGAGTGAGTGCGTGTGTTTTGTATGTGTGTGTGTGTGTGTGTGTGTTTGTGTGTTTGTATGAGAGAGAGAGAAAGATAGAGAGTGAAAGTGAAGTGAGAGAAGACGAAGAAGAAGAAGAAGAAGAAGAAGAAGAAGAAGATGATGAAGAAGAAGAAGAAAAAGGAAAGGAGTGACATACAAAACCTGAGCAGGCAAACGGCGAAACAGAGCTCATTTGACTTTCCTTGACAAAGAGTATTACTCTTCAATTTTTATCTTATTTGACAACTTAATTGTATATGTTGTTTGTCTGTGTGTTTGTTTGTTTGTCTATGCGTGTGTGACGTATGTTGTCGGTGACATGACCATCCTCACGGTTTTCACGCTTTGCCGATTACCTTTCGCACCTGGTGACTTTGCTTACCTTTTGAAGTTACAAAGCAATAGGATTAAATTTGGCTTCTCCTAAACAGTCGACCGCTCTCCAGTAAAAGTAAAGATTAATTAACCAATATACACGCCCATCGGTTAGCGTGCTGAACGTCGTAAAATTGAGTGACTCATTATATATAATCTGTGTCACAAAAGCCTACTTGGCTACCATTATTCTGTGACTCATTACGATCAGGAGAAAGTTACAAATATGAAGATTTCCAACAATAACAACAACAACAAAAACAAACAAACAAAAAAAAAACCCGACAACAAACAAACAAAACAAACCAAAACAAAAGAAAACATTAATAGAATAGAAATAAGTAGTCGTTCAATTTTACGACTTTCATTACACACTCATATGATGGACACGAGCACCAACACAGTAGACAAAACGATTATCCACATATCCCCTTCCACTCCGACTGTACGTGTTTATATGATCCCTATTCATTGACTAAACACCTTTTTAACTTTTATCCCTCCCCCCCCCCCAAAAGTTTCGCTACATATCCCGATGTATTAGGTGTGACTCTTAAAATGATAAAATTCTACAAACAGAAACGTAAAATGAGTTTCAAGTTCGAGACTTTTCGAAAAGTTGGAAGTAGCTAATTTTAAATGTCGATATGTCTTTATATATAAGAATTCCTAGCCAAAAATAATAACAATAAAATGACTGATTTGTATTGTCAGTGATTTATTAATAATTTATTAAAATATGAAATGTTATGTATTTTACAAATGATATTTACAAAAAGTTGCATAATAAATCAATGAAAAGTGAAAGAAAGGATATGATCAAGTCATTGATAGTCAGCCTAGCTTAAAATAGAACAATGAAGTTCTTTTTGTTTTTGTATCGCCAGTAAGGTGATTAGTTCTCACCAAAATAAATCAGTCATACCTTAAACGGTTAAGATTACACTCAGTTCCGTGTGGTGATAAGTTTCATCGAGACAGATTTGAAATAAGTTACTTAAACGCATAGCATTAATTGCCTACTCGTATAATTAGATTCTAATTGAGGACTGCTGTCTGAGTCATGGTGTAGATCTTTAACCTTTCTTGTCCATGAGGGAAATGACGTTTTCACTACTTTGGTCAATAATAAAATTCGTTCATAAGTATTGTAAGACAAGTGATGAACAGAACTGCTGTGATATACTATACGATCAAAGATTATTATATATATATATATATATATATATATATATATATATATATATATATATATATATATATATATATATAACAAAAGAGAAGGTAGACTTGAGAGAATATTTTCCAAACTATGTTATAAGGAATTGTTTTAAAAAAATAAACATAAATATTTTTGCTCTACCGCTATTCAAAAACTCAGTTAATTAAATTCAAAAATCTAAGATTTAAAGAAAATAATAAAAATAATTTACCCATTCTTCCTTTACCACCTCACATGGGATCTTAAAGGAAATTCGAGTGCTTGAGCACTTAATCACAACTCGACATAGGAATTAACTCCTGAGGAGATTTCGGTTCAGAACAAATCACACGATTTCAAATCAATTAATGGAGAAAAAATTCTATTGTTCAATAAATATCCCATAAAATAGATTTCAATTATTAGATGTTAGCAAAATATATATGCATTTCAACCCAACAAACTTGTAGGTAACAAGGGCTAACTTTTTTTTTATTCACACGAGGTTATAATAGAGTGGTGTTTAAAATAAAAGAATAAATATATAGAAATAACAAAAAACCTTTTATTTTATCCTCAAGGAAAATCTTCTATAAAGCCGTGCTCTCAAATTAGAACAAAAACGCATTCAAAATGTTGGCCGTAGAACTCCTTATTCAAATATCAATCTATTAAAACGACCCTCATCTTGGAAAAGAACTCCCAAATCTGGAATTTCGTAAGTCCCAGGTTTGAGATTTTTTGCGAAGATGAACGAGGATCATTTTAATCCATCGTTATTTGAATAAGGAGTTCTTGGGCCAACATTTAGAATTTTGAGCAATTTCAAATACGGGTTTTTCATAGAGTCTATCTTTAGAAACGTCTGAAATAACAAATGTTGGTGTCAACGCAACGATTGATAAGTCAGCAATTTGGGATACGTTTCTTGCTCAAGGAAAAAAAAGGCAAAACGTCGATAGGGAGGTTGAACCAGGGTCCCTCATTCGAAAATTTAATGCCATGCCTTTTTGGCCATCTCGTTCCCTCATAAGCTTTCCACTCTAAAAACGATGGTAACGTTAAATTTGAATACAGTCAAAACTGAGCATTGTTAGAGTAAAGGTCAGGCCTGTTATAATGATTGAAACTAGCCTCTGTGAAATGAGAGGCGCTATTAACAGATTAAAATTTTAGGAAAACAGGGAAGATGGTATTCTATACACATTCATTATTAATTGATTTAAAAACAAATTTGTTTCGACAATTTGAAAGTTAAAGATAATTTATTCGAAACTTTTATAATTTTCTATGGTAGCCTCCCTACTGAAATAAAAACTGTGAATTTACCTTCGTTTCACTTGCTTGGTAATTCATTTACATTGCTTCACGCGTGAGTGGTGTATAAGGATAGGTTGGATATCATTTCCGCTGTTTTGTTTGTGGTTTTATTCGTTGTTCTTTGTTTGTTCTTTGAATTCAAAATTATTATAAAGTATGTTTCGACTTTCAAATCCTTCTTTGAGTTGTCAAGTTGGAAAGATATTGAATAAATATATAATCTTCATTCTTCCATTGGGTATCCCGATAGCTCAGTTGGTAGAGCACTCGCTTCACACACAAAGGGACCTAGGTGCAGTCGAGATTTTTTTAAAACAGTGATTGGTAGCTGGGTCTGTTACATCTGGCAGTAACAGCTTCTAATGGCGATCACACTACTATGTTATGACGATCGATCCAATCAGCAAATTCTTTACCGCAATCGTGCACCGTCGCAAACCCGCCCGGAAGCTTCGTCACAACACACCGTTCAACTAGATGCTATGCTGTTTCGGGCCCGTCCCCACATCGGGTACATATTGGACAGGTGGAAACTCCCCACTGATGACCGATGAAGTGATTTTGCCGTTAGGCAGGTTCTCGACCGAAGCCGATTCGTTGCCACCCAGTGCCTCCTCTTGCCGGTGGAGAAGCATGGCAGCTTCTCCCCGAGTTTCGAGGAGTTTCTGTCCCCGCCCCCTCGAGGGATTGCATTCGTCCAAACCGACTTCCATCTCGTATATGCATCCCTGTCGGTAGTTAGAGAATCTGCGTACAAGGGGTGCTGGGATTAATTTCGCCTCGAAATGGGGGCACCGTCCATTTACATCTGGCGGAAAGTACTTTGCGATAGGGAATGAGATTAGCGGAAGAGTAGCGTCCCTTGATTGGACGTCACCTTACAGAGAGAACGTCAATTTGGTTTTGCGCATGCGTCGCTCTCGTCCTCGCGGACGAGAGACGCATGCGCACAACCAACATGACGTTCTCTCTCTAATAACTCTTCCACCGGTGACGTCACAGACTATGGGTGACGTCCAATCAAGGGACGCTACTCTTCCGCTAATCTAATTCCCTATAAGATAACAAGCAATTGCTATTGTCCGTTCCACGCTATAGAAACCGGGATAAACTCCGACTCCAAGGGAGGGCCTCTGAAGTATTCTTCCATTGTTATCCAACAAATTTAAGCTATAGAGAAATGTAAAAAAGCGTTTCTTTTTTTTATTGTGGTGAAATCAACACGATAATATTTGCAAACATACATGATTATGGTGAATGCGGAAAAATGATTTATAATGAAAAGTAAATATTATATATATTTATATTGATAGAAATGTATTCAAAATTAGAAAATAATGGTAACTAAACCCGTAAAATGAAAAAAAACAAAAACAAAACAAAAACAAATCCATGTCCAATTTCACACAGCATTCATTCATGATTATTAAAAATGTAGGGAAGGGGGGGGGGGGAGTGGAAGGGGTTCACAAATTTTAAGAAATTGTTTAATTATCGGTTTTATATTATCATTATTTGTGTTCTAGTTTTTGATTTCATGTCTCACATAACGGACAACGAGATCCTGAGCATGCGCAGTGACCGGAATCGGAAGGTGAACATTACAGGAGACACTGGTCACGTTCTTTATTAACTTCACCTCGTTCAACTTACATTAATTTATACATTTATACATGGTCACTAGCGGCATGGAGATCTTAAGAGAGATAAATTAGTAAAACTCAACAAACCATGCGATGAATGAGTGGTGTGAAAAAAGACTGAATAATTTTAACGCCGTAAGGCAAAGCAAGGTATGCATAATATATTTATATTTTAACAACAAGTGAATATAGCCACAAACATCATTATGTTATTATGTACACTAATATCATGGCCAAACAAGTCAACATACATATTATAAATCATGTCCTCAAAACAGGGAAGGAGAAAATACGCTTCTCTCCCCTTTCCCTACTTTACACAACCTACACCTTTACAACTTATTTATTTCTGTAAAAAACTGTTCATTATATTTTTAAAATATTTTGTTTAAAATGACAAATGAAAAATGATAGATGGCATTCAACAAAAATTGCCCGGTTCTTTTCCTCATGCCCAATGATGGTACGGAGACGTACGGCATAATTTTCTATCAGAAAACGTTTGCTTTCAAATGTCAATCGATTAAGATAATCCAAACTTGTAAAAAAAAAACCCCTCCTTACCAACTATAGGAATATCGTCACATTCGTTACGATGCAACCAACATTTTTCTTATTCAAATTTCTTTTATACATCATAATATTTAAAGAAAATGAACGGTGTGTTGTAGATCATGTTTTGCTAAAGAAATTATGTATCGCAAGAACTTTACTGCTATTGAGTTTGAGTGATAAAAATATATTTTTGTTTTGGTTGGGTGTGAAGTTTTGGGGAAAATCCTGAAAATGGCTGATAAGGAGAGGGTTAACCTGTTTGATTTAAACATCAATCGATAAAAATCTTCCCCAACTGGTCTAAAGTCTCAATTTTGAGATTTATCCCCTGGTTTGAGACATTTCACAAGTTTGGGCTAATCTCAATCAATTCAAATTTGCAATCAAAGTTTTCTGGCCAGCATTAAAAAAAGATGTTTTTCTCAGTGTACATGTGTGTTGATGAGGGATGGACAAATTTTTAAAAAGTTCTATATTACCCTATCCAGCTTTGTACTACCTTAAGATGTCAATGTCATTTTGTGTCATGAATTATAACGTTCACGTTTATATTATGAAGTAAGTTACAATGGTCAAATAGAAAGGAGGCTTCAATTTACTATGATAGATAATGTGGACGTTTGGGGTTCCCCGTTGTCAACAACACACGATGACTGAAAAACTAAAGGCGAATGAGTTCATCTTTCAATCATCTTTAGTGCTTCATTCATCTTGTGTTGATGACAATGGGGAAACTGAAATGACAACATTATGTGTCTTCGTTAATTAAATTGAGGCTTCCATTCCACTTGACAGTTGTTATTTATTTCTTCGAGCATCAAGCAGTAATATTTTCATTTTTATACCATGCATTGGAATATGGAACTGTAATATTGTAATTTCTGAAAGAGAAAGTAGAAGTACATCTAGTGGTATATTTGAGATCTGAAGACAAATGTATAAGCTGGTTTGATAACAAATCACATCAAAGGCCATCGAAAGTAAGGTTACATGAATGGAGCTGACAATCGAAAATGATTTAAAATCACTGCCGTAATAAATCTTACTACTCCAAAATGATGTTGGAATTTCTACAATGTAGATAACACGGAACCTGTGATAGAAACCAAAACCAATAATGGTAACATGGACAAAATAGTTGCAGAATTACCCGCCTTGTAAGCTTCTCTGCTTGGAATGAGGTAGTCGCTGTTTCGGCACAAGATGGACAAACGATCTTGGTTGCCGATAGTACATTCCCTTGGGAGAAGTGTGCACTCTTGCTGTCTGCGCATGCCCACGATCACATCATGACAAACGCTGGTGTCATTTTCCTCTCTGATGGCATTCATCTCACACTGAATTTGATCTATACGGAGACTGAAATAAATACATTTTTGTATTAATTCTACGAAGTCCACAAATTAAAGAGTGTTTAAAACATACTTTAAGCTCCGTTCATAGAATGAGATGCATAACTACGAGACATACACACTAAATTTTTATCGAATTATCGAGTTGTCAGATCAATTAATTGGCCGCTTTGTATATTGGGGAGGGGGGGGGGGCATAATTTAAAGTAGCGATTTTCAGCCATGGGGGCGAAGTGGCCGAGTGTTAAGGCATTTATTGCACCCGGATGATCCCGGGTTGGAGCCAGATTTAAACATTTTATTGGGGAGAATAGATCTAAAATGACTGCCGTAATACATTATACTGTTCCCAAACTTTGCAGAAATTTCTACGATGTAGACAATATTAGAGCAAGAATAAAAAGCAAACAACAAAACTTCCATATTTCTGATTATTTTAACTTTAAATCGCGGGTGGTTGGATGGGAGCATCGCCCTTGAATCATATACCTATGATGTTCGCATGGGTGTACGATCCGATAGTGATGTCGTTTCTTCTTCTCTTTACTAGCCTATCCTGCTTCTTTGGTTTGTGATTGTATTTTTGACAGGGGATATTTTTTTTCTGTAAATCTTCTGCCTGTTTGTTCTTGGTTATTTATAATTTAGCTTATGATATCTTTAGATTATGATTTTGATTTACATTTGTACTATCTTTGTTAGATTGCTTGTTTTTTTGTTTCAGCGGTCTCTCATATAACCTCAATTGTGTTGGAAGAGACCTAAAGCAACAAACAAACTTTAAATTAATTTTTCAGCATTTGATCCACTTAAACATAATACCGATTTTGCAAGATGGTTCACAAATGTCATCTGATTTACCTTTGAGTCTGTTTTTACTAAAGTTTGAAGACATATGATCAATAACGATCTCAATGAAAAATAATGGAAACTTTTATATTTTTAAAATGTAATGCCCTGGCCTAATTCCAATAACGGATATTGCAGTCTTACTTTAAAATACAATTTGTGACCCACCGTCTCCGAGTGATATTATGCCGGGATAAATTAGGCGCTGGAAATTGAATGTATTGCCACTTAAATCAAACTTAGGGTTAATCTCTCTTCTTTATTTAGAGAATAAATACAATTTTTTTACACTGCACAAGACCCAAAGTTCCTATTTCGTAAAATTTTAATGCAAATATATTCTTACTGATTTTATTCATCGCGACATAAAAACGTTTTGAAACGAACTCAACTTGACTTAGATCTGAATGGGTATCTTCTGCTTCTACAATGATAAATATTTCAGAGTCTATTTAAATGATTACTATACAACCCCGTAAGAACAACCTGCATTTCACTTAATTAAAGCATGTGTAAGGCCTTTGTCATGACAATAATTTAAATATTTCACCAGTTAACTGCCGGAATCGGTAAAATCACGTATTTTAAAATTTGGTAAGAAAACTCGGCCTTCAAATATCAATAGATTCAAATGACCCTGGTAAAAACTCTCAAGCCTGGGACTTTGCAAAGAGTAATTTACATCGATCATTATTTGAAGGGCGCGTTTTCTGGCCAAATGTTCAAATACGTGTTTTTTCCTTAATACAGCAGTGAACTGGTTAAAAAAGGCTATTTTGAAGTGGGTTTTCAGCGTCTGTTTAATGTTTTGTAACCGGCTCAATGCTATTGAAACCAAACAATGCTTCCATTACAAAAACATCTTGTAAATATCCATCATTTGTTACGAAGAAAACATCATTGCGGCGACGACGGTGGAGCAGACATACTTCATCAGTTTTGTTTATTTTCACATACATTTGAAGGACAAACAAGTAGCCACGGCCTTACACACAATTAGATACAAACACATCACACACACGCACACACACACAAATACATTATCTCTCTCTCTCTCTCTTTCTTTCTTTCTTTCTCTCCCTCTCTCTCTCTCTCTCTCTCTCTCTCTCTCTCTCTCATTCTCTCTCTCTCTCTCGCACACACACACACAACCACATACACACATTCTTTCTCTCATTCAAATAGAGATATCGAGAAAGAATGTGACGGTGAGTGTGTGTGTGTGTGTGTGTGTGTGTGTGTGTGTTCGTGTTTAACGTTTGTGTGTCGGGGGGAGGGGAAGTCTACAAAAGAAACAGACTGATAATATTTTTCTTTCGTGAAACTATCAACATTTTAAAGTTTTCCGTCGAGGAGATCATCATCATCATCATCATCATCATCATCATCATCATCATCATCATCATCATCATCATCATCATCATCATCATCACTATCATCATCATCATGATCATCATTATCATCTTTATCATAATCATCATCATCTAATAAATATCTTTCTTCTAATTTACTAATTTATCATCACAAAACCTTCAATCTTCCTCCTTTTTTTCTCCTCCTCCTCCTCCTCTTCCTCCTCCTCCTCCTCCTCTTCCTCCTCCTCCTCCTCCTCCTCCTCATCCTCATCCTCCTCTTCTTCTTCTTCTTCTTCTTCTTCTTCTTCTTCTTCTTCTTCTTCTTCTTCTTAATCAACATCATCATCATCATCATCATCATCATCATCATCATCATCATCATCATCATCATCATCATCATCATCATCTTCTTCTTCTTCTTCTTCTTCTTCTTCTTCTTCGTCCTCTACTACTACTACTACTACTACTACTACTACTACTACTACTACTACTACTACTACTACTACTACTACTACTACTACTACTACTACTACTACTACTTCTCAATCTTCTTCTACCTTCCCATCCTCGTCTTCGCCCTCTTTTTCTTCGTGCAAAAAAATAAATGAGTTTAAAGTTAAAGTTACTCAATCGTAAATGTTTACGCACCAACAAGTCAACGCGCAAAACAATACCCAGAGGAAACTGATAAATTTTACAAAGACCTAGACGATACACTGAACAAAATAGGAAACAAATCAATATTAATAATTGCTGGAGATTTTAATGCCAAAGTAGGAAAACGTCTCGACAGTGACACACTATGCTTAGGATCATACTCAAAAGGAAAACGTAACGATAACGGAGAAAAATTAGTCCAGTTTTGTGAACAGAGAAAACTTTTCATAACAAACAGTGCTTTCAACCACCCATCAAGACACCAGACCACATGGGTAGGACAAAGGAAAGACCCAACCCAAGACAAAATGATAACAATACACAACCAAATAGACTATATCATATGTCGACACCGCCATAAACACTACTCAACCAACTCGCGATCATACGGTGGTACACTGCTAACATCCGATCACAAACTTGTAAAAACGAATTTCAACATAAATGTGTACAGACAACGAAGACAGAAAGGTAAAACGGCAGTCAAAATAAACACGGCAAAAATAGTAAATGAGCGAGAATGTCGCATTCATTACCAATATGAACTTAACTCAAGTCTATGGAAAATAAAGCAAAACAGCAATCCAAACAATGAATGGAAAGAGACGCAAGCGGCAATGAAATATGCGGGGGAAGAAAGTGCAGGCTCTATTAATACAACTAAGAACAAACCAAATCGAACGCCTAACATCGCTATTAACGATCTATCGCGGCAACAAAAAGAACTTAGGATCAGGATACAAAACACGAAAGACTCGGAAGAATAAATGAACCTGAAAACGGAACGAAACAAAATACTGCATTCAATTCGATCACTTACAATAAAACACAGAAACGAGGAATTAGACAAAAAAGTGGAAGACATAGAAAAGTCCAAAAATAACGCATCGTCTATGTTCAAAGCGACGAAATCTCTGAACCGAAAACCATTCGAGAACCCAAAACTACAGGATAAATTTGGCAAACAGACAACAAATCCCAACGATATCCTTGACATTGTAACTGACCACTTCCAGCAGAAATTTCACAAACAAGTCTCACAAATATCGCCCTTCTCAGGAAACCCTAGAGACCTAAATAACCGCATCACAACAACTGAAGTTAGAAATAGCATAAAGTGCCTAAACAATAACAGATCCCCAGGCGAAGATGAAATTCCCGCTGAATTGCTGAAATGCGGTACCCTCTCCCTGGATCTGAACATTGCAAACATAATGAACAAAACATTCTCAACACACAAAGACTGGGACATAAACAGCGGTGTCCTAATTACAATACAAAAACCAGGAAAAACGAAAGGACCCGTAAACAACCTGCGCCCAATAACATTACTGAATACCATAAGAAAAACAAATATAGACATCATACAAAATACCCTCATGAAATATAACCTCCAAGTCAATGCCAATAAAACCGAATTTACAACAATATCGAGGAACAAAGAGGAATGGAAAAGAACAAAGAAAGTCGGCTCACTAATTGGAGACACCGAGGATGTACAAAGAAGAAAACAGCTATCAAACGCCGCACTCAGTAAACTCACCAATGTATGGATTAGAGGTGACAAAATAAAGAGAAAAACCAAACTGAAACTGTACCGTGCTCTTGTAAAACCGGTACTTCTGTATAACTGCGGCACTTGGGCGTTGACAAAATCCGAAGAAGAACATCTGGATGCCTTCCATCGCACACAGCTAAGAAGGGTACTGGACATCGAATACCCAAAAAAGATCTCAAATGAATCACTCTATAAGATCACAAAAGAAAGACCAATCTCCCTTGACATTTTACAACAACGATGGCAACTTTTCGGTCACATACTACGCAGGGACAAAAACATACCAGCTAACCAAGCCATGTCGGGATACTTCCAAAAACACGGGAACCTTTTCAGAGGAAGACCGATCACAACACTCCCTGTGATCCTAAACAAAAACCTCACAACACTTGGACAAAGCATTAGTCTCATAACGGCAGGGGACCTTGAAAATCTGAGAACCCTAGCAGAGGACCGGCAATATTGGAGACACCTCACACAGGAAATACTGGAAACAGCCAAGGCGACCCGATCTTTCGGTCGAGACGCGAAAGGCATCTAAGTCAAGTAAGTCAAGTCAAGTTAAATTGACTAGGAATAGGAAATTTCCAGTGTATGTGTGTTTTTAGAAATTATCTCTATGGATGCTTGCCATGAATGCGTGTGTTATTTCGAGTGTGTTAGTCTGTTTCTAGTATCCAGTTAGTAATTTATTGTTTCCATAAATCTCTGTCCAGTGCAAGTGTTCTTAGCTTTTGAATGCCATTATGTGTGTTAAGGTGCTGAGACAATACTCTTCAACAGTCGTAACGTCACTTCCTTCCTAATGACGCATGGTAACTTAGTAACACTGGCTCTAAACTGTCGGAACAATGGCGGACGCCCGTATGAAATATTTCCCCGGCGAGCATAAAAGCGTATCCAGAGGGAAAAAAACATAAATTTGATCATGTTTTGACTTTTACACATTCTGATCACAAGGCATATGAAAAGTTTTAGCCAGCATGAAGAATAAAAAGTAATGATTTTCTTTGTTTAGAACCAAGATGGCCACCGTTACCGGGCGACGTGACATCAGACTACTGAATCCAATTGGACGCTTCCTTTGTTGAAATCAGTTCTTCGGTTGTTGTTTCTAAATATATCTGATATTTTTTGAGATCTTGATTCAATGTTGTTGGAAATGAAGTTGGTGTAAGCCCTTTGCACTTGGTTCCTTGTTTGAAATAATCATCCATCGAGGTTTGTGCTGGTATATTTTCATCTCGCCGGAGCACAGCTTCCATCGCCGTTTCTTGATCCGTGTACTGACTAGCTGTACTCTGCATCTGGCATATACATCCTCACATATAGATTTATTTTTTAAAATAGAGAACACTCTCTTTCAAATCTATTGGAAACGTTAGGATCAACACCATAAAGCTGATCTTTAATAATACTTAGTTATAGATTATTCTACGAGGCAAAGAAGACAAGTATTTTCCTATTTAACTAACTAAATGAATGATTGATGAAAACGAGACTTGGCAGGTTTTGAAAGGCACTTCTTTTTAAGTATATATAATATATATATATATATATATATATATATATATATATATATATATATACATATATATATATATAAATTTATGTATATATATGTATATATATATCTATATATATATACATATATATGTGTGTGTGCGTGTGTGTGTGTGTATGTGTTTGTGACCTCCCCTCCCCCTCCCCAAAGAAAAAAAACGAGTTTTTATGTTGCGAAAATCCACTAAATGTGTTCAAAACGATTTACAAAGTGCCCCTGGACAATTGCAACAAGTAACATGTAGAACGAGACATGCGCCTTTTAGGCGATATTGCAATCTTTAATACAAAGACAACATGTTAACGGCCAGGTATTCATTTTATACATGAGCACGGTGAGATAATATGAGTAAAGATCCTTTTCCAAGGACTCAACTATGCTCCGAGCGAGGCTAGAACCCAGGACCTTCCGAACCGAAAGCGAGTGTCATACAACAAGACCACATACCCGCGTACATCGCTATTTAGTACAAAATCTCCCTTACTTGCAAAGGTCCTGTTTGAATACAGTGTCTGTAATGTTGATGTCAGCCAGTTGTGACTCCAAGATTCCCACCTGAGAAGATATCGTGTTCCGGCATTTTAGCACAGCTACTGTGGGCTCTCGAAAGCAGCGAGTGGCATCCCTGTATACTGAAATAAGAATAAAAAAACCCCATAAGACTTCAAAATTTACACCAAACATAAACTTTTTCACTTTTAAAACATTTAATCTGATGGTAGATCGAGTATGGGGAAAGTTTGGGGTATTGTCCCCAAACGGCACTGGATAGACACAGTGGCTTTTCAGGTCATTATCAATGTTGTTTACAGTTAATTAAGGTTTGAAACTCCAAAGTTTGTTGTATACTTTACAGAAAACCGTTTGTTTTTCTCTCTATTCATACAAAACCACACAGGACTCTGTATGATAGACAACATTGTCTTCTGTTACCATTGGAAGACATATTAATCAAATTACAAGACATTAAAACGTGACCTACGTGAATCCCGACAAGCAAAGACAATCATATCATATGAAACAGAACACAGAGTTTAGACTTTGGAGTGTTCAGGGGATTGAATTACGGAAAAATGCCAAGGAGAATCTCTAAGAGGTTGGACAAACAAGTCAGCCCAGACTCCATATGACAGAACCGGGATGATTGCAGACGTGTAATGTTTCTCTTCGTGCCCTTTATTGACTTCTTTCTGGATTTTATCTTAACTTCTTGACCTGCACTGTCTTTCTCTTCCCTTACTTCTTGTTCTTTCTTGTTATTATCTTCATTCTCTACCTCTTCAGCACGATCTTTGCCTCTGAAAAAATCTGTTTTTTTTCCTACATTACAGCCTTTTTTCTCTTCTTCAGAATTTTAGCAAAGAAGTATATATGTGACTCACCGCGTCAAATTGGTATTATGTCCAAATAAAAGAGATGAAAAAAAAAACTGAGTTCAAAGTCAGTGCGATCAGAATTAAGACACTAGGGAACAGGCGCCGGTGTAAGATAAAGATCTTTCGTGTTCAATGTATGTGTTGTGGGATGCAAGCGAGGGTTTACAATGTAAAACGAATACCCTTGTGAAGAATTAAAATTGTCCCAACTATCGGGAACCTCTGAAGTGTAATGGTAGCACGTCTGACCGGTAATCAGGGTGTCTGGGTTTGATCCCCAGTCGAGGTAGACTGATTTTCTTTGGGATGTTTTGTTTTTCTTGTATTTTTGTTGTTGCTTTGTCTGACACCGTTTCATACCTACGTAATCTATATTATACTCTGGACCAAAAGTTGTTTTAAAACAAGTTTGATCAAATCAAAGGTCTTTATAAGGCTATGGAATTGAAGCCAAAAAGTCGTAGAGCTACGAATTTTTAACTAATAGAGGGCAAGTCTGGGTGAATTGTGACGGGGAAAACAATCATATATTTGCAGGTCATTTTATGCTATTAGACGGTCTTGAAAGTCTTCACTTGGTCACAATGACAACTTAAAAAATGCTTTGAAGTGGCTAAAGAAGTGTAGCATGTCAGTTAATCTATATATCGAATATCAATAACCACAAGGGAATAGTATTATTTTTTTGCTGCATCAGTAGGTGTTTGGTGGAAATAATAACATGCCCGTCTCTGTTTATTGGTAAGTATTATATTGAATTTTATTTTCTAAGCTTTAGCTTAATATGTAGTGTTGTCTCTGTTAAAAAAAAAAAGTAATATAACCTTAGAGGCTTGAGCAGGCATTGGTGAAATGTAAAGATCTGAAAAGTGTATTTTTTAAATAGTCTTTCAGAGCCATTGGGCTCATGGAGCCGGAATTTATCCCGGTTTCTATAGTGTGAAACGGACAATAGCAATTGTTTGCTATCCTCTAGATAGGACACTAGTCTATCCTGAAGCGAGTGCTCTACCAACTGAGCTATCGGGACTCCAGAAACGTCTGTAGGAATACGGATTTTTAGGGATGATTTTTTTTTCTTGTATTTTTCTGTCTTGCTTTGTTTGGCACTGTTTTATACACACTTTTTCAGATCTTCGCCTTACGGGCGTAATGTTTCGCCATACATGTTAAGCGTTGCTTTTGGCTAGGCATTCCTTGTAAAGCGCCTTGAGCACGTTAAATGGATTTTGCGCTATATGAATTATCAAGGGTATTTTTATTTGTCTGAAACTATGTGACCAGCCATCTAGTTTGATTTAGATGCTGAAATTTAGATTTAAAGTTTTTAAAAATATGACGCTTGATTAAGCTTACTATGTGTTTTGCTGGAAGTGATGTGCTAGTTCTTTAAAATGTTGAAAAGCTGGCGTGAAGACGTGAACCATTGCCTGTATTTATTATTATTATTATTATTATAATAATAATAATAATAATAATAATAATTATTATTATATTATTATTATTATTTTTTATTATTATTATTATTATTATTATTATTATTATTATTATTATTATTATTATTATTATTATTACTTTTATTATTATTATTATTATTATTATTATTATTATTATTATTATTATTATTATTATTATTATTATTATTATTATTATTATTATTATTAATCATCATTGTTTGCTTTGCTTTATTATTGATTTTACTTACTTGATTTGTTGATGAAAATATTATATTCTTGTATGATTTATATTGCCAATTGCCTAAAAATAAACTTTTGAATTGTCAAAATTGTAAACTGATTGATAATTGAAAGACGAGTTTTCTGGCCAAAATGTTAAAAACTTCTTTTTACAGAGTACGGAAGTGGCCGTCTCGGGTTTTGAGACTTTTTGAATGTCTTTATAAGTTGGGGGGTAAGCTAATCGTAATCAATATATATTTGAAGTAACCGTTTCTAGTCTATTCTTTTTGTAAAATATGTTTTTTGCGGCTATGTGGTCTAGTGGTATGACACTCGCTTTCGGATCAGAAGGTCCTTGGTTCGAGCGTCGCTCGGCGCATAGTTGAGTCCCTGGAAAAGGCTCTTTACTCACATTCTCTCACCGTACTCAGGTGTAAAATGAGTACCTGGCCGTTAACAGCGTTGTCTCTGTTCGAAAAATTGTGATATCGCCTAACAGGGGTCATGTCTCGTTCTACATGTTACGTGTTGCTGTTGGTCAGGGACCCCTTGTAAAGCGCTTTGAGCACATTTAATGGATGTTGCGCTAAATAAAAGCTCAAGTTTTTTTTTTTTGTTTTTTTTTTTTTTTTGGTCAATTTTTCATTTAATTGTCTGATGACATACACTGTACAAAGTAAACTGATCAAACGATTTCTCTCCTTGTAGCACGTGGAATGATTTCTTTACTGTGTAAAAATATTGTATAAGATAAGAACACAAAAGATGAACTTTATTGATCGCTCATGCAAATTATATTGTGGTGTGTACGTGTCTATTGCTGCCAAGATAATTATATCAAATCGAGCAAAAATCTGATACAAATATAAGCAAATAAACATAAACATAGTCATCCCTTCCAGCCTATTAGTAAAGAGCAATTTCTTCGTGATGTGCCTATTACCTTTCTTGATAGTGTAATGTCAAGACAAACATGACAAACCACATTCAAAGACTGTAATTGGAATGTAAACAAATGATATTGTTGATTTTGTTTTAAATAACATAAAGATGTTGTGAGGAAGATATTTACAATCATTTTCTGTTGTTATATTCCATAGCTTTCCTAGTGTTTTTTTTTTCTATATTTACAAGTAGTATACCTAGTTTTAGGTGACATTGGAGATATATAAATTTTCTTTGCCAATATTGATTCTATGCTTTTAGGTAAAGTATTCACAACATGGGGCAACGTGGCTCAGTGGTACGGTCTTTGCTTCGTACCCAAAATGTACCAAGTTCGACTACCCGCCTCGTTGTGTGGCCTTGAGCAAGTCACCTCGCGCTGGCTCACTTTGCGGCATGCACTGCGGCAAACGCCTGGGTTATTCCAGTTTCTCTTGGAATAGACCCGGAATAGAAATTTCCCCTTGGGGATGATTAAATGGAATTTATTTTAATTTAATTTTATTATTACTTCACATTCCCCATCCGGATAAACTTATACCGTACCAAAACACAAAACTATGAGTCACCTTGAATGCTTAAAGAGTGATTGATATAATTTAGTTTAGTGAGACATATCATTAAGATGGCTATCTAAAAACAATAACAACGAGCTGACTGACGTCACCAAGAGTCTTTTCGGGTCAATTAATTAATGACAAAAGAGAGACTCATCACTGATATAAACAAAATCTTTTGAAAAAAAAGTCATATATTTGCTATAAATTTGTTGATCAGACTCGTTCTGATAAGAATCTTGTGTTGACTGAAGTGAAAAATATTTCCATATTTTACAATCCATTAGAGTTGAGGCACTTTTGTTAACTCACTCAATCCTACGTAGCTACGTATTGGCCAGGTACTCATTCATACCTGCGTCGAAATGCATATAGTGTTGCGTTTTTTGTTGTTTTTTTTTCAATTATAGATGTTCTACATTAGGCTGCAACTACACCTATTACAAGTCAGAGAAACACAACTGCGGCTTCCAATGCCTCGAGGCTTTTGTTCATTTTGGATTCCATTAGTGTTCTACCTCAATATTATTGATTTTATAATAACTTAATGTCAAACACTCCTACGTGTAACATACATATATGTTATTATAGAGAAAACGTTATTACAGAGGAAATAAAGAACGTGCAGGAATGGATATTGATGTTTGAGAAAATTAGATAAAGCTCCCATTTTTGTAGGAGGCCCATTGACTTAATAATATAGAACAACGAATGGCTCAATAATTTAAGATTCCGATTTGATTCCTCTCGCCAAACTGCCGTACACGGACATAACTGACTAAGTTAAAAGTATGTTAGAAATATATGTACCAAATAGGAATTTACGATCCTCAGCTGACAAAACGAAGCTTAGCCTTAGAAATAATTGTGATTTATGGCGGCCGTTTCGTTAGCCACACTGGGCACCTTGTGTGGAATGGCCAGAAGGGTAAGAGAAGGAAAATCTATTGATAGTTTTAAATCTTTGTTAAAGCACTACCTTTTTACCGTTACATTTTCATGATATTGATACGATATTTATACACTGCTGCTATTGATATCATTGGGCATGCGTTTTAAAGTTGTAAGTTTTGTACATTTATTTGTAACTTGCATTAAGCATCACGCAGTGATGAAAATGCGCGATATTAATGCCATGTATTATCATTATTATTATTATTATTATTATTATTATTATTATTATTATTATTATTATTGTTGTTGTTGTGGTCGTTATTATTATAATAATAATAATTATTATTATTATTATTATTATTATTATTATTATTATTATTATTATTATTATTATTATTATTATTATTATTATCATTATAACGGAATTTGTCATGTTGGCTTCAAATATTTTATTAATATATCGAAAGATATTCAAATGCCCCCCCCCCCCCCCGCTCCCACGCCCAAATCTCAATTTATTAAGTCTTAAGATTGAGGCTTCCAATAAGTACTAAAATGATCAACCATCTCAAGTGTCATTGTACGACAAAGAAGAAGGATCAATGGATAGAAAATCTGATTTGCTTCCAAAATAGTTCAGAATATGATAGATGATACACAAATCATAATGTTATGTTTTTTGCTTTTTCTTCTACCAGCTTGGGCAGTCCCCAAACCATTCGATGTAACGGACTATAAATAGCTAATGTTACAAGTTGAATCTTTTATTTTGTAAAAGTTACTAAGAAGAGTAGATAATTCTGATATATAAATAGATGGCACGTGGAGACGACGCTTATCGCGGTTTTAGTAGAACTTAACAGGGAAATGATAGCTTTCTGTCTTTCGCCAAGGATGGTGGTCTCTCGTAAATTACTTTCCACTAGACCCTATAGCCTTATAGATCTTTTTTAAAAAAATAAAAGCCAAACATGAGCTTTTATATAGAGCAATATCCACTAAACGTACTCAAAGCGCTTTATAAAGGGTCCCTGACCCTTCAGCAACACGTAACATGTAGAACAAGACATGACGCCTATCAGGCGATATTACAATTTTTTTTCCGGACAGATACATTACCGCCAACGACCAGGTATTCATTTTACACCTGAGTACGGTGGGAGAATGTGAGTAAAGAACCTATTCCAACGACCCAACCATACGCCGAGGGATGTTCGAATCCAGTATCTTACGATCCGAAAGCGAGTGTCATACCACAAGGCAACATAGCCGCGTTTAAAAATCAAATCACTGCCGGTTGGACCCAGGGATTAGAAAAATCCGTACTAAACTAGGGATCGAAACTGGTTCCTTAGACTGTGAGCCAAGCGCTCTAGCAAATGAGCGATCTCACACCTCAATTTTCAAACCATTTTGCCTCTTGAACCGTCTCTCGGTGAAAAGAAAAACCCAAAATAATATTATGTCAACAGATTCGCCACGTCCTTCCTCATTATGCCTCGAGGTATTTCCAGGTTTAGCATCATGGTTATTCGTTCTTCTTTCCCCACGCGGAATCAGTGGGTTTCCAAATCTTGGCCTACAAACCTAATTGTCATTATAAAACATGCGAATATTATTATTCAAACATATTACATCACAATCGACTGCTTCAAATGTAAAAACGTTGGCGGCAAAAAAAAACAAAAAAAAAAAAAAAAAAAAAAAAAGAAGAAAAAAAAGAAAAGAAAAAGAAATCATGATTGATAGAAAGTTAATATCTCTCAGATTTAACTGATTTAAGTATGGTGTTTACCCTTTTATGAACTTAAATAAATATTCAATTATTAACAATTTGCAACACCTTCGGTAGACTTTAACTGTAAGTTTTGACAGGGGGGGGGGGTCCCGATAGTTCAGTTGGTAGAGCACTCACTTCACACGCAAGGGACCGAGATCGATCCCGGATGTAGTCGAGATTTTTTTCTGACCCCCCTGGCCACCCATCAGTGATTGGGTAGCTGGATCTGTTAGATCTAGCGGAAAGTACTTTTCGATAGACTGGCGTCATTTCCAAAGGAAAGCAAGCAATTGCCATTGTCCGTTTCACGCAATAAACTCCGGTTCCATGGGTCTAATGGCTTTGAAAGACTACTTTTTTTGACAGTACATTGTCATATAAATATAATAATTTTCTTACCTTCAAGTTGTAAAAGAAAAGAACTGTCTGTAAATGTTACAAACCATACTGTTTGATAGTATGTATTTGTGTACTATTGTATAAGTCATTTAGAGGGTAAAACCTATATTCCTATATAAGATACGATAATATACAGATAATGCCTTGTAGATTTCTTACCGACTTCAGAAATTTGTAAAAGTAACACCTAAGAAAATGTGACAGTGTAAACTGAGTTTCCCATTAAAAAATACAGAGGTCGCGCTTTATGTGCATCGTGTATATTAACCATTCCACAAAATGCACTGGATTTATCAGAGCATGAAGGAGAGAGAGACCAGATGACGGGTATATTGATGGAATGCGTTTATGTAAAATAATGACATCTGCCAGCCAAATTAGATATGCCAACATACAAAACTCTGCGTAACATTTAACGTTTAAATAGATTGATATAGCGCAATGCGAGCTAAGCATCAAAATCGCCGTCTAAAAACTATAACAAAGAGCTGAGTGACGTTCATTTCGTTCCTTCTATGTGCTTAAATAGTATCAGTCAAAAAGAAATCATTTTCGTAAATGAAATCTGTCAGATTTCGTCCAATGTGTGTGTATTCCGAAAACAAACAAATAAAAAATGTCAAAGATATTAATCGACATACAGAATAATCTGGCGGCAATTCAGATTGATGCGGTTTAAAAGCTGTTGTTATACCGTTGTTATACAGTGCTATTCTCTCGACCCAGGTGCGAATGAGTATCTGGTTATAGGCAATGACAGATTTTTGTAAGATTACTAGTACAAATGAGCGTCTCACAGGTAACTTATAATGGTAAAATTGAATTTTGATTTCGTATTGCCTACTGGAGTACTAAAGGAATTATTTAATTAATTATGTTCAGTTGCTTAAGCAATTGATGTAAAAATGTTTCAAATTTTTCGAAGATAACAGACATGGTCAATGTAAGCATTATATCTATATAATGTCCAGTACGTGTGTTATCACCAAAATTTCCCGTGACGACCTTTGAGCTAAAAATAGGTTGTAGCAATTTTATTTGTCTGCTTACGTCTTTAGTGATAAATGGTAATGATAATAAAATAAAACGAAATTGTTGTGATCAAATTGTAGGCTATGACAGTGATGTTGATTGGTAATGACGTCGAGGATAATGAGTTAGAAGAAGAAGAAAAAGAAGAAGAAGAAGAAGAAGAAGAAGAAGAAGAAGAAGAAGAAGAAGAAGAAGAAGAAGAAGAAGAAAATGATGATGATGATGATGACTTCGCGATGTCCTAGGTTTGAGAGTTTTTGAGAGGGTCATTTAAATCGATCGATATTTGAAGGACAAGTTTTCTGGCCAAATTTTTTAATATGTTTTTTTTTCTCAAGAGTTCTGCAGATTCTCAAGGCTTGACGGTTTTTATGAGTGTACCAAACTCACAAATTCACACCAACTCATGCTGACATTTAGATAACAGTCCCGTGTGCTCCGTCCGTCCTTGCAATACTTTGTCATCAATCAATGGAATAAGGCAGAAAATGCATTCACCCAATAGGAATTGATAGATAAATGAGTCCAACTTGATTGGGTTTTTTTTTTCAGTTGTCATGATTTGTACAATTAACTTTTAATGAACCCGCCCACCGTTACCCATGTTTCGTGCGCTAAATATCGTAAACTTGAGTGATTCCTTTGAATTTTTTTCTGGCATTTGTAATTGCAATTTCCTTTTTATCCTTATCAAACCAAAAATAGTAACGAGGTAGAATGTTACGATATTCAACACACTGGTCACGGGAACGGCTGGATGAATAAATCAAACGTCACTTTCCATCTCGCCAGGTGTATGGTTACACAAGATCGTGTACGTGTCGCTTAATGCATTCAAATCAAGACTATCCTCTAATAATTTTCTGCCAACCCGTAACATACCAAAAGAATGATAGCCATGTTGAATTTAACGACAATCAGCGCACTTATCATAGGCCGGAACGACTGGACGGATCAACTTAACGTCATTTTCTGTCTTACCGGTTGTATGGTTACACAAGATTGTGTACGTGTCGTTCAATGCATTCAAATCAAGACTGTATCCTCTAAGCAAGGCTGGGGAATCGTTACAATCGATGGCGGCCTTCTTCATACATTGGATAATCTGGGAACTCGACCTGATTGGAAGATCAATGAGAAAAATCAGTCTGTGATTTTTCTTTATTTCAACGTAGCTAGATGAAATGACAAAATGTGAAACATTTAATTGTCCATATCTACAATCTACACTCAGATGCAGAAAATAATAAAGTGGATTTCACACCTGTACATTTGTGTGCAATTGGCGTAGATAGACGGAAAAATTGTAGTTTTCGTCTGGACAATCATTGCAAGTTTTTAACAAGAAAATACTTGATGTCAACTATTGATTCCAAAACATTATCTAATTTATTACTGTGCAAAGTTTTTCTTTAATCTCTTAATTTCTTTAATCATGTTTACAGATTCTGTAAGGAAAACAAATTAATAAGCAATAAAACCATACAAAGCAAACATATGGACGAGCATATCCTTTAATAAAATATGTATTGTATCGACGCTTTTTTTCAATCTGAGAAATCTTTCCGAATCCAGCAGCATGTAATCTAGGAGAAATAGGCTCATTGCCGGGTTTTTAAAAATATAATCGCCAAATTAATCACCTAAAGAAAACAAAGTTGCTTGTTAAAACAGGCAAGAACAAAAGTTTGATTACAGCGTACGCCATGGATGAGATATTACATAAAGCATGGATTCCTCACGTTGTATTAACTGTGTTTAATTACACTAGCGTTTCATTTGCTGTGGTATTATTGATTATGAAGCAAACGTTTCTCGTTTAGAAATCGTATAATAAGACAGAAACAACAAGATATGAAGTGAATAGAAAAGTGCCAGAAGACAATAGAGAATAAAAATTTTTCGCGGCGGTGGTGGGGTTTGAACCTGCGACCGTATTGGTACGACAACTCCGCCTGGCAGGTGAGAGCGTGGCTCTACCGTGTGAGCTATCCACGAACACAAAAAATATTCGTTTCAAACTCAAAGTCATTACTAGATCCCTCTCTCACCCACTTCTTGAGACCGCCGATTCGTTCGTACACCACCATCGCGAATAATTTTGACCAGCAGTTAAGCTTAATAGCCAATATTCTCAACACAAACATATAACATAGAAACGATTGAGACATTGAGTATGCTCCGGTGTATGGGGTGAATTTTTAATTCAGAAAAGTGAGTGGAGCAGGCACTTATGTTGGTAACAACAAGATATGAAGTGAATAGAAAAGTGCCAGAAGACAATAGAGAATAAAAATTTTTCGCGGCGGTGGTGGGGTTTGAACCTGCGACCTTATTGGTACGACAACTCCACCTGGCAGGTGAGAGCGTGGCTCTACCGTGTGAGCTATCCACGAACACAAAAAATATTCGTTTCAAACTCAAAGTCATTACTAGATCCCTCTCTCACCCACTTCTTGAGACCGCCGATTCGTTCGTACACCACCATCGCGAATAATTTTGACCAGCAGTTAAGCTTAATAGCCAATATTCTCAACACAAACATATAACATAGAAACGATTGAGACATTGAGTATGCTCCGGTGTATGGGGTGAATTTTTAATTCAGAAAAGTGAGTGGAGCAGGCACTTATGTTGGTAACAACAAGATATGAAGTGAATAGAAAAGTGCCAGAAGACAATAGAGAATAAAAATTTTTCGCGGCGGTGGTGGGGTTTGAACCTGCGACCTTATTGGTACGACAACTCCGCCTGGCAGGTGAGAGCGTGGCTCTACCGTGTGAGCTATCCACGAACACAAAAAATATTCGTTTCAAACTCAAAGTCATTACTAGATCCCTCTCTCACCCACTTCTTGAGACCGCTGATTCGTTCGTACACCACCATCGCGAATAATTTTGACCAGCAGTTAAGCTTAATAGCCAATATTCTCAACACAAACATATAACATAGAAACGATTGAGACATTGAGTATGCTCCGGTGTATGGGGTGAATTTTTAATTCAGAAAAGTGAGTGGAGCAGGCACTTATGTTGGTAACAACAAGATATGAAGTGAATAGAAAAGTGCCAGAAGACAATAGAGAATAAAAATTTTTTTGTCAGGCGTTTATTTATTCAATTTGTCATGATTTTTTTCTATTCGGGTTATCTCTAGATCGGATGATTTTTTTCCTATTAGGGTTAGTCATAAGTATTATTAAAGTGCTAGGGTGTTTGTTTTTCCTATTAGGGTTAATTAAAGGTACTAGGTTTAATTTTTTCTTGGGGTTAGTTGAGGGAATATATTATTAAATATATTATTGGGCCACACAGAAAAATCAATCGAAGATATACCAAATTACACAGACAACCTTTTTTTACCAATCTGCCCTCATTAAATGATGGTGAGTACAGTATCGAATAAAAATAGTTCTTTCGCCGCGAAATTGCGGGCTTTTTACTAGTATATATATATATATATATATATATATATATATATATATATATATATATATATATATATATATATATATTTATATATATATATGATATAATTTGGTAAACTATGTGTACATATGTGTATATGGATTAATTATATCATAGCATATTCTATTATATATGTTCGTGTGTGTGAGTGCGTGTGCGTGTGTGTGTGTGTGTGTGTGTGTGTGTGTGTAAATAATCCGCAGACAACCTATTTAGATTTCACAAATTAAGATTAATCATTATTTACGTAAAACATAGACCCTCTACGTAATATCCATGATTCCCATCCAAAGGAGTATGTATATCTCATAATGAATACAAATTCAATTCTATAACAACTTACCGACAGAACCGTTCAGTCTCGGTGATATTGAGTCCTAAAATAGAGTCTCTACGAGTGGTGACATTGAAGAGCAGAAAATCGGCTCCAAAGTTTCTATCAGAGTAGCATTTTGTCAAACTCTGGCGGAAATTTTTCCTACAAGCTGTAATGACAGTAAATAATAAAAAATGACTAAGTTTCCAATCAAATAATTGTAGATAATGACAATAATATTATAAGGGGTAAATGCGATCCTTTATGTGAAACAATACACTTGACCGGTAAATGAATGATTGCATTTATTGCCTAATTCAGTTCCTTGGTTGGTGGCAAAATAATGGACACAAAACGGGGTGGGGGGGGGGGGGGGGGGGGGGGGGGGAGGTCCCAATAGCTCAGTTGGTAGAGCACTCGTTCACACGCAAAGGGACTGAGATCAATCCCGAGTGCAGTGAAATTATTTTCTGACCCCCCCCCCCCCCCCCCCCCTCCTGTCCACCCAGCAGTGATATGGGTTGTTGGCTCTGTTAGATCTGGAGTAAAGCACTTTGCGATAGACTAGCGTCTCATCCAATGGATAGCAAGCAGTTGCTATTGTCTTTTTCACGCTATAGAAACCGGCTTAAACCCCGGCTGCATGGGCCAATTGGCTTTGAAGGAGGGTTAAAAAAGATTACGTGAACATAATACGGGACCTTCCAAGTCAATCCGGCATTACATCGGAACGACGCATACTTATTTGCAGGTCTGACAACTAATGTTATAAAAGCATTGTTGTAATGGAAATACTCTCAAACCAACGCAATACAATAATATCCATTACAACAAAGTTAAATCAAGCCCACTATTGCATTCGATTATCAGGCCTGCAAATATGTGCACGTCGTGTCGGAATGATCTAGATTAATTATGGAGTCAAAATGATCGAAAAGTGAAGGTTTTTTTGTTTTTTTTGAAATGTAAGAAACGAAATCAATTTTCCTCAATAGAGGCACAATTTTTTTCCAATCTTATGTTAACTCTTTGAGCGCTGAGGTTATATTCGCATTTCCGTCACAACAAGGCTGGACCCTGATTGCGGCAGTATGAGAATGACAAGCTAGGACAAAGCGACATTCGAATTCGGCGTAAAATCTCAATTAAAATACCCCCTAGCGCCAATTGAATGTTCTGATGAAAGAAGTGATACCATTAGCTCAATTGATAGTAGAAAGCTTTGTTATAATATAACAATAGTGGAGAAGGACAGAGACAACTCTGTTACCGACCGGTTACACATTGTGCACCTGAGTGCGGTGAGAGGATGTGGATAAACAGACTTTTCTAAGGATTAGACTTTTCGTCTCCCAGACCGGGACTCGAACCCGGGATCTGCCAGTCCGAAAGCGGGTGTCCTACAAAAAGACAAAAAATCCGCAATTTCAATGTAATTTTCAATATTCTTTTCTTGCAAGAAGTCAGTATATAACATTCAATTCATTTCATCAAAACGACTGGACATCCATCCTACTTACGATTTTCACATTTTGTGTTGAGAGTTTTAAAGATTCCCTTGAATAGTTTCGTGAGCGAATCCTTTTGAGTTTGCGGACACTGCGCGTCACTGCGGGCGAGAGCAATGTCCAAAGCTCCTTTCACACACTGAAACAGTCCAGGCTTTTCTCTGAGAAAAAATAGATAAATTGACAAGGTAGAGGACATAAATATATTAAAATTATTATTCTTCTAAAATGCATTCAATAAATATAATTCATTAAGGCGTTAAAACATCCAAAAATGTATATAAGGAATTATTTTGACGTCACTCTGCTCCTTATTATTGTTTTTAAACAGCCATATTAATGATTAGTTCTCACTAAATTATATCAAATCGGACTATAAACGTTCAAAGTTACACGTGTTGGTAAGTTAACGGATGCTGTGAGTATATTACCTCAAAGCATAGCATCACTTGATAGTGGGGAGGACTTAGATATACAATACTATTCTTCATTAATGCATTTTAGGAGTATAATTCATAACAACGTAAAATCATCCAAAATATATGATTTCGAGTAGCGGGTTAAGTAATTAATCGATAAACGATTTATTCATTCATAAGTGATCAGTCAAAGAGGCAGCAGCTTGTTTAATCAACTCAATTTAATTCAAAGGTTTATTTTTAGGCAATTGCCGAAATAACTCATACATGAATATAATATTTCCAATCAACAAATCAAGTAAGTAAAATCAATAATACAGCAAAGCAAACAGTAATAATAATAATAATAATAATAATAATAATAATAATAATAATAATAATAATAATAATAATAATAATAATAATAATAATAATAATAATAATAATAATAATAATAATAATAATAATAATATTAAAATAATAATTTAATATAATTCAAATATGTAAATCGAGTATTAATCGGATTGTTACTTTTTTATAATAACAAAATCGTCTTAGTCAAATGAATTACGATATGCCGTTTTTAATTACGACGAGATACCTACTATTAAAACAAACTCAAAGGAACTTTTCAAATCTTTATTTACTTATGCGTCATGCCCCGGTTAGAACTGATTTTCTGAATATTTTTATCTCGTTTTTTATATTCTTTTCTAGATTTTGTAAAAAAAAAAGTAACAAATTTAACATTCTCTTTTAAAAAATAATCTAGACTGATATGCAGTACTTTTATATTCCGTTAGTTTGGGCAATTATTGTTAAACTGGAAAGATACAAATTTGTAACGGTCTTTTCTAAAATGGAACCATTAAAAAAAAAATATTCATTCATCATGTCAACAGAGAAGTAGATGACTATTTCCCTGACTATTTAAAAAAAAAATGAGGTATTTGGGAACAAATTTATGATGTCAAAAAAACTGGATACATACCTTCATAATTGATCTTCTGGTTTGAATGTACTGACATTTTATTTTCTAGTCTAAATAAATGCTGATCATCAAGAAAGATCATCCATCCTTGCTCTTTTTTTTTGAGTCCCGTAATCCTAATAATATGCCTATACACCCTGCTAATTAAATAGTTATGTGCCGCTATGTGGTCTCGTGGTATGGCGCTCGGAAGGTCCTGGATTCGAGCCCTGCTCGGCGCATAGTTGAGTCCTTGGAAAGGACTCTTTACTCACATTATCCTACCGTACTCAGGTGTAAAATGAATACCTGGCCGTTAACAGCGTTGTCTTTGTCGAATTTTTTTTATTATAGTCTAACAAGCGTCATGTCTCGTCTTTATGATACGTGTTGCTGTTGGTCAGTGACCCTTTGTAAAGCGCTTTGAGCACTTTTAGTGGATATTGCGCTATATAAATATTCAACTTTTTTTTCTTTTTCTTATGATCCAATATGTTTGTAACCGGAAGAGTATAAGGTGCGACGTCAAGACGTCTCTGTCCTATTGGGAATCAGGAACTGGTTAGACAAGATACAAATTATACGCATATCTAGGCAACCATACGTCTTGGAATCAATTCCTAGTCAGAGAAATCTTATTGTTTTGACATCATGTAATGTTAGAATTTTAATTGATATCTCTATTTTTGTCTGGCAGTGTATTATTCACACCATCTCTGACGTCATAGGTCAAAAGGTCGCATATCGGTTATTGGGTGAAATCCAGATATTGAACAATGTCATTTTCATGATCCTAACGCGCATTTTTATATCTGGGTTTCGTGACCCTGAGGCAACAAAGGAATGTATTATTTTTTAAATGATAATTAACGGCTTGAGACATTAAAATATATTGATGCTATACGTTTAAGCGAATTACTCATAGCATCCACCAGACGGACCTAACATAACAACACACAAAACAATGTGAAACCTCAAACGTTTATAGTTTGATTAATAGAATTTAGCGAGAACTACGCAGAAAAATGGCTGGCTGAAAACAATAAAAAAAGAGCTGATGATTCACGTCAATTTCGTAACGGGTTCTGGCTCTCCTGTAAAATATGTTGTTATTTTTTTTTCATATATGCGACCCTTTGTCTTAAGTCTGCAGTTTTATGACCCACCGTTCCAATATGGTATTATGAGAACTTACTATATAAATAAAATTTTATGTAGATTTAGTTTACGTCAAAATGATAAGAGTTTAGAAATCAAAGATTTTTTAAGTTCCAGGAGTAAAACTCACATTATTATGCCCTCTGGTTTGGTGGAAAAAGTGTGTGTGTGTGTGTGGGGGGGGGGGATTTTACACCTTTTACCTAGCAAATGTAACATCCTTCTTGTCCAAATTCAACTAAGCACTGATTTCGGCACTTTCCAATAAAATTTCGGCGCATCCTCCTCGTACTGACATCACGGCATATAGCCAGGCAATCATTTACACCTGAGTCGAGAGAGATAGTGCGTCTGTTTTTAGCCTTACCCATGGACACAACGCGGAAACCAGAATTTCTCACCAACAACTGTCACCCATCTGGCCACTAACCAATCTCAACATCGCTTGACTTACTGTGACAAGACGAGATACCCTACTATTGAGTCACACTTACATACAAATTCTGGACACGAACGACTGTTCGTCCTCGGGTTTAGCACCCAGCGATCCATCACGAGCCACCCAAAGAAAGTTCTCTCTGTCCAGATTTCTGTTGCCGAGACATTGGTATAGCGACGAAACGAAGTTGCTCTGACAAGTGGCTTGTCCTGATACCAGCCATTTGGGATCTGTGATCAGGACCAACACTAATGGGAAGAAAGATAAGTTAGAAAAAAATTATAGATTTGATATTTTAATCCTCTCCTTACCAACTAGCTCTATAGGAAAATCGTCACATTCGTTACGATACAACAAACTTTTTTTTATTTGTACATCATAAAATTTAAATTAAAATGAACGGTGTGTTGTAGAACATGTTGTGCTAAAGAAACTAGATATGTATCGCAAGAATTTTACTGCTGTTATGTCAAAGTGATAAAAAATCTATTTTTGTGTTAGTTGGGTTGGAAGTTTTGGGGAAAATCCTGAACATGGCTGGTAAGGTAGAGGGTTAATACTATTATTTTTTATTTCATAATTATGGAAAAATTTGTAATGCAGACCTTCCTACTTCTATGAAAAATCCGTAGTTCCATGAATTTTTGGTTCAATCGCATAGCGTTATAAAGACCTTTCATTCAATAAAACTTGTTTAAAAATAAGTTTTGATACCAGAGTATAATATACATTAAGAAATTCTAAGCGTTATTTAACCTAATAAAGGCAAATTAAATATTGTTACATTTTTAAAAGTGTCCACTATTTTTACAGCCCTGAAACCTACGAAGTTTGACAATATTAAGTAGTCTGATGTTATGGAATTATTCAATAAATCTGAATAAGATAATTCTTTAAAAGTGAGTAGTATAAGAAAAACACATAAGATCTTTTTGATTGGTGTTGGAACCTGGAGTATTATTGGTTGGTGGCCTTTCTTTCACTTGAGTGACCCATGTTTTGATATACATCTTCTTCTTCTTCAGGTACCAAGTCTGTGCCAGACATCGGTGATCATGGTACGCCATTCATCTTTCTGATCAGATAACATCAGAAAACTAATATTACTTTTCTCTTTCTTTGTCACCCAGCTGTTCAAACTATTCAAATATGTTGTTCTTGGTCTACCTTTACTCTTTTTACCTTATATCTTTCCTGTGAGAGCAAGATGTTCAATACATTTATATCGATTTAGGTGCCCTAAAAATTGCATTTGTCTTTTTCTTATTGTACGAATTAGTAACATTTTAGTTTCAGCTTGCTCTAATATTTCTTCATTAGTTTTCTTCTCGGTCGACATCCTTCTTAACATCCTTCTAAGAAACCACATTTCTGCTGCCTCCAGTTGATATTATATAATATGAAAAACACAGAAATAAATGGAACTTGGTAATCGGATATAGAATCAAAATTTAGGAAAGTTCTGAGTAACTTCGGAAGGCTGGGTGGTCTGATATGATATTACGTCATCAAACCCCTCTGTTATTATCTCATTGCGACATCACGAGATAGATTTTTAAAAGCTCTAAAATCACGCAACTGGCTTATTAGATGCTTGGAATTAGTTGAATGTAAGTTAACCACGAGTATACGTGAAACAGAGAGAGAGAGAGAGAGAGAGAGAGAGAGAGAGAGAGAGAGAGAGAGAGAGAGAGGGTCAAAATAGAACAAATCACATTTGTTTGCATTGAGAATCTGATAAAGATACATTAAATATTAATGGATATCTCACAAATGGATTTTACAAGGTACGAAGATTCGATTCGATTCGATTCGTGATATATCAAATTCCTCTCATTACAATATCAATTCAATCTTTACAAATGAACCTAAGCCAACATCATCAATTAACATGTCGGATGAGACATGGATCCTTATATGGCATTATATCTATTTTTTTTTACAAAGACAATGCTGGTCAGATATTCATTTCACACCTGAAAGCGTTGAGAGAATGAGAGTAAAAAGCCTTTTCCAATGACACAACTTTGTGCCACCTAAAGCGAGCCTCGAACCAGGGACCTACAACTCGGCAGGTGAGTATCATACCGGAAAACTATAAAGCCGCCATTTTGTTTTAGAAATTTAGGATTTGCAAAACTAATGATAACACCTTCATATATCACTCACTATATGATTACAAGATAAAATTGAAAGATTTTTATTGCGTGGGGGAAATCCCTCATAGGTTTCATCTGATATATTGTAATAATTTATATCATTTCTGAAGTGATATAATTACAACTTTGATTCCACAACATTACTTATCTCCTCACGAATTTCTTTCGTGGAACGTCTACACAAAAACACGTTTTGTGTCGTGCTATGACAGAACACATCTTTTTTACATTTGGTTAGAAATCTGTTTCTATATGCATGGCATATTATAATCACCCCTAGATTTTCTTAGCATCAAACCTCAGACTTCTTAAAGTCGGTGTTCATACATCAAAAATAATAATCACAAAATGAATACAACTTCAAAATAAAAAAAGAACAATTTATGAAACAAAGTATGTTCCGTATGTTCCTAGAACAATAAACCCAAAACAGAACAGTTGTTTTAAAGCTGTTATAGTCATTTTGATTGTTACCTTTACAATCCACATCTTCTAGCAGCTTAGCGTACCTTGGCCATCTTATCATTATTAGGTAAAATATTTAAGGCAATAAAATGGAAAATGTACTCTTTTATTATTGAACAGTAATCAAAACCCTACATCTAAGCGAGAAATTAGGGAGCAGGCACTGCTATAAGATAAAGATCAGAAAACGTGTGTATGAAGCAGTGCCAGACAAAGTAAGGAAGAAAAAAAATACAAGAATTCCCCCCCCCCCCCCCACTCCCCACCCCCAAATCAGTCTTCCTGAAACAGTGCCAGAATAAGCAAGAAAGAAAAATACAAGAAAGAAAAAAAACAATCCCCAAAACATCAATCCTCGAGGAAGTATTTTTCTTTCTTGCATTTTCTGGCACTGTCTGGTCTTAACCATACTATACTACCCTGCTCTGAAAACTCGTCATTCAAATATATTATATCGGTTAGAACGACTCAAAATTGTCAAAATCTATTACGCCAGACTGGGCCTTCTGGCCAGAAATGTTAAAAAGTGATTTATCAGAGTAAAATTATTTATCTAGCCGTATATTCCAATAACAAAATCCTCAAAAATAGCACATTCTCGATATAATCACTCATTGATTACGACAAAAATGATACATTATTAGCTATTAATCTGACATAGAATTCTTTACACGTCTCTGAAAAATCGATAAGGATGAGGTAAGAAAATTGCTATGTGATTTTAAATTATACGGTGACGGGTTTGTTCTTTTTTTTCAAACGCATTGTTTTTCATCTGGAAATGTAGAATCAAAGACACGATGTTGTCATAATTAGTTTTATTTTTAGATCCATGAATATAACGATATAGAAAGTATACGAAATGTTTTTATTGTTATTGATTTTTAGGTGAAATGTTTGATAAATCAAGTAGTCTATACTAAATCGAAAAAGTAATTCTTTTAAAGGTTAAAGAAAAATAAACTAAGATAATGAAAATTTCGAAAATGAAATCTATAGCTATAAATATGTTTTGTTTTTGCCTTACCGTCGCTCACCCTCATCCTTATCCTTGCCATCATCAACATCACACATTGTCATCGTCATCATCATCATCATCGTCGTCGTCGTCATCATCATCATCATCGGCATCGGCATCTTTATAATCATTATTGTCTTTAACAATTTTATCGTCATTATCATAATAATACTATCTATCTATACTCCTTTCCAAGACTCGTGCGCACGGAATATCGCAAAGTTACGAAATGTGCCGTGGTATTTTGCATTTATTTTAAATGACATCACGAATTTTGAATACTGATAGTGATAGAACAAACAGTCTTCTCACAATGCCGAATTCCTTTGATCTTTTCTTTCTTTCTTCTCTTAATTTGCAAACCACTTCTGGTGTATTGTTGCAAATGTAGGTAGGGCCTTAGGTAGGTTGTGGAACTGACTATAGCCACGATTGTCACCATCCTCAAAATAATTTTCTCATTCATATACTTCCACCTATATCATTATTATACTCATCAATGATATCGTTATCATTATCATATCATATTTCACGTTTAATACATACTACACACAAATCAATCCTTACAATTAATACTGATCTCCGTGACTATTTTCGATTCGCAAGACAAAGGTTTTAGAATTTAGGACAAGATGAGGGTTATCACAATAGATCGCTATTGGAAGGATGTGTTTTCTGGCCAACATATTTTTTTCAAATGTTTTTCTTTTAAAAATCAAAATATGGCAGCAGTGTTTACATTCTCAATTCCCGTCATGATGGGTAAAAATCAATCTGCACCTATTTGCAGGCCTGCTAACTGGGCGCAATTGGATTCAATAGTCTGATGTCACGTCCGCCCAGCAACCAGCAGCTTGGTTCTAAAAGAAAATCGGTACTTTTTATTCTTCATGCTGGCTAGAACTTTTTCACATGGCATGTGATCAGATTGTATAAAAGTCAAAACATGATCAGATTTATAATGTTTTTCTCCTCTGGATACACTTTTACGCTCGTCGGAGAAGTATTTCGTAAGGGCGTCCGCCATTGTTCCGATAGTTTAGAACGAGTTACTTAGTTACTATGCGCCATTACGAGGGACTTGACGTCACGACTATTGAATCCTATTATTCGTTTGATTTACCATTGTTGTAGTGGACAATATTTTGCGTTGGTTGAAGAGTATTTCTCTTGCAACAACCATGAGCCCAGAACAACTTTGGTTACCAGACCCGGAAATAAGGACACGTTTGTAAAGCATACAGCAAGGAATTATTCTCTATTCCATAACCTAATGATAACTGTCAGACTTCCCGTTGACGACACGTTGCACAATGTGGGATTAAGGGGTAATATACTTGAGATGAAACAACGAATGCCCTTGGGTGCTGGGTAAGAAAACGCAACAAAGTAATAAAAAGCAGGAGAATGTGCAATATTCTCATTGTATTACCACTGCAAAGCGTATGCAACTACCCAATTTTTTTTTAAAAATGTCTTTTTCATAATATGTTGAAAGTGATCACCTTGTCAGAGTGGGGAAATATTATTTAAATAATTGTCATTTTTTAAAGTAACCCCATGGAATATTATAAGATACAGAAGCAAAGTTTATTATTTTAAAATCGTGTTTTTCTCCCGAAATCTCCTGTTAAACTTTTTCACGCGTCGAATTTTAAAAAAATGTATAAGTATAGCTAATTATATTAATTGAATAAGATGAATATATATACAATTGTATTGTCATGTTAATAATTTGCACGTGCGATGTGATTTCTTTTCCCCATCTCACCCCCTCCCACGACCATAATCGACTAATTATTTCAAACAATACTCACTGTCAGTAAAACGATTTGTGCTAACACTTGGACAAACTGCCGTACTTTTAAACAAATTGGCCAGCAAACTCGTTCTTCAATACTCTTCAACATGCGTAACGTCACATCCTTCCTAATGACGCATGGTAACTTAGTAACACTGGCTATAAACTATCGGAGTAATGGCGGACGCCCTTATTAAATATTTCTCCGGCGAGCAAAAAAAACGTTCCCCCCCCCCCCCCCATAAATTTGATCATGTTTTGACTTTTACACATCTGATCACAAGGCATATGAAAAGTTCTAGCCAGCATGAAGAATAAAAAGTAATGATTTTATTTGTTTAGAACCAAGATGGCCGCCGTTGCCGGGCGGCGTGACATCAGACTACTGAATCCTATTGGATTCAATAGTCTGAAGTCACGTTGCCCAGCAACGATGGCCATCGTGGTTCTAAACAAAGATAATCGGCACTTTTTATATGTCTTGTGATCAGAATGTGTAAAAGTCAAAACATGATCAGATTTATAATGGGTTTTTTTTTTCCTCTGGGTACGCTTTTATGCTTGTCGGAGAAAGATTTCATAAGAGCGTCCGCCATTGTTCCAATAGTTTAGAGCCAGTACTAAGTTAACATGCGTCCTTACGGGGGAAGTGACGTTACGACTGTTGAAGCGCGTTGCCGATCGATTAAAACGGACATCATCTTGTCAAAAGCTATCAAACATGGGACTAGAAGGAAGTCCCAGGCTTGATATAAATCATTCAGAATGATGGTCCCTTTAAACGATCGATATTTGAAGGACGTGTATTTTGGTCAAAGTTTTTAAAATGTGTTGTTGTTTTTTTTTTCAAAGAACAGCAGAATATGTCACTCTGTGTCTGTTGCCAAGGAATCAGAGTCGAGTGTGGAGGCGTCTGTCTAAACAAAGCGACACAATGCAAAGTCCAGATATTATAATTAATGACGTTTTCGATTAATGGCTTTGCTAAATTTAATTTGACTTTCACAATTACAACTTGACAGAAGAGACGACACATTTAAATTTAAAAAGAAATAAAGAATAATAAAACAAAATTGACTATCCATTCTTTTTTTTAATGCAATGGTGAAACTGAATGGACAGCACTGTACGATTTCGGTGAGTATCGTAATCAATAGAATGCGGTGAGTTAACCAATGCTAACATCCATGGCATTCTTGATGTATTCTATAGGTGAATCGGGATCACAAAATACTTTTGAAAATCATATTTAATTTACTTTTTTTCTCATTTATTCACACTGGATATGCCTAGATAAAACGTTTAAAATAAAATAAATCTTTTTATTTTGGATGGAAAGCATTGACTTCCTATATCTATATCGATAGATTAAGACCCCCCCCCCCCCAACCATAACTTGTCCAATAATCTTCAACATGAAACTTTGCTTGAAAATTTATATATTATTAGTGTTTCAGGCTAATTCATGAAATATATAATATCATTTGAGCCACTTACCGAAAAATATTAATCCTGAATTTCTATTCATTTTGCTATTGATATCAATATCGCCTTTTTTTGTATTACACTAACTCCAAGATGGACGTTAGGGGAAGAAATAGAGTCACAGTGAATTATGTTATTTATAATATAGTTGAATCCTGAGCTATAGTGACTGATTTAAATCCCAAACAATCAGATCACCTCATTCTTATTCATAAAATCCACGAATAATGAATTAAATTGTTTTTATTTTTTCCCTCTTCATAGAAAGCAATTAGATATTACAAGATATTTAACACCCTTGTATACTTCCGTTAATTTCAAAACAAACACGACTAAACCACGCCCCCCTATACATAAAACGTAAATAGTATCTAGTAGTCTTGATTACTCACCTGTTATAAAATATTTTAAAAGTCCGGTCTCGTGATCAACAACACACATAAAAATCAGTTTCGCGCCTTCGACACACAAAAAACACACAGCCCTAATCAGCTATCTAGCCTTCAAAACTGACGTCACTGCTAAGCAAAACGTCTCCCCCGCGGGCTATTGTTTTGAGTTGGCTCTGTCAAGGGGAAGTAAGCTGGACATGTAAAGAGATTATCTTCCTTGTTTAAATGATCCCCTGGGCATGGGATCTTCCCTGGTGAGTGACAACCTGAAAGGTATTATTGAATTTCATACACTTCTTCCAATCAATCATTGGTATAAACAGGTGGTGGTGGACACTTTGAAATAGAGCAGAGCAGCATACGTAATCCTGTTTTATTTATCATTGGGAGATGAAGGATCCGGTTTTTAAGTTCACTTAGTTTGTATTGCACATCGTAGTTTTTATCTAGGCGGTTTTCGAAACGAAGTCAAGACTGGTCATAGATTTTCGTGCGAGTCTTTGTATGCTTGAAAAAAATAAACAACATTAGACACGATGAAAGCTCTGCTCGTGGAGCAAAAGTAAAATGCAAACAAATCTTTGGTCTATGATAATGTCGCAGGCAGGATGGGTTTTCTTAAAAGATGATATTTTAAATACTAGATATCTGGAAATGAGAAAAGTATATAAAACGATTTTACATATTTATTTTATTTATGAGGTTGCTTGAAAACAGAATCGAGATATTAAGAAAATTGTTACTTTCGTAAGGTGTAAGATGTTACAACAATAAAAATCTTTTATTTTTGAACGCTCCTAAAGTTTTGATACAACAATGTCATTTTATGTATTCGTTTCTTTGCTCATTAAATCAATGTGCAAAAATATATCAGCGGTTCTTATTGGCATAATAACATAAATTTGTATAGGGCTGATGATGTCTCTAATTTAAGTAATGTTGGAGTGAAAAAGGAATAATACCTAGCACCCTTATAAAGTCACGCCAATCAAGTTCACATTTCACACGGCTATGTGGTCTAGTGGTATAACACTCGCTTTCGGACTGGGTTCGAGCCTCATGTCCCGTCCTACATGCTAAATGTTGCTGTTGACCAGGGACCCCTTGTAAAGCGCTTTGAGCACATTTAGTGGATATTGCACTATATAAAGCTCAACATAGCTGTCCATAAGCCACTGTTTGCCTTGTATTAAGTGGAAATCTGTGTATTTTTAAATAATAAAACCTTTAAACGAATCCCATTTGAATCACATTTGATTTAAGACAGTATTGCGGACACAAATGTACGAAAATGAATAAAGCACAGAAACAATGCATTTCATTGGAGACGAATAGAGGCAATATTTTAACCAGGGTTGAAGACTTGAGCTTTTTTATATAGCGCAATATCCACGAAACGTGCTCAAATCGCTTTACAAAGGGTCCCTGACCAACAGCAACACTTAACTTATGTAGGACGGAACATGACGCCTGTTAGGCGATATTACATTTTTTTTTTCAAACTGAAACAATGCTGATAACGATCAGTTACTAATTTTACACCTGAGTACGGTAAGAGAATGTGAATAAAGAGTCTTGTCCAAGGACTCAAACAAGCTATGCTCACAGCGAGACTCGAACCCAGGACCTTCCGATCCGAAAGCTAGTGTCATACCACTAGACCACATAGCCGAACAACTAGGTGCAGGAAATTGTATTTATATCCACAACTATGAAACTTAGGTTTGATCTTCTCCTCTTTATTTTTGATGTGTATTTATTCAAATTCGGAATTTGTAACATTTTGATCGTAAACTCACCTTTATTGATCTTATTCATCCCGACATAAAACGGTTTTGAGACGGTGGGTCACACATTGTTATCATAAAATATAGAATGTTGTCCCCCCAAAAAGTGCTGCTATGTGGTCTTGTGGTATGACACTCGCTTTCGGATCGGAAGGTTCTGGCGCATAGTTGAGTCTTTGAAAAAGGCTCTTTACTCACATTCTCTCGCCGTTCTCGAGTGTAAAATGAGTACCTGACCGTAAACAGCGTTGTCTTTGTCGGAAAATTTGAAATATCGCCTAACAGGCGTCATGTCTTGTACTATTTGTTACGTGTTGCTGTTGGTCAGGGACCCTTTTGTAAAGCGCTTCTATCCTGTTTTGTGGATATTGCGCAATATGGGACAGCGTGGCTCAGCGGTATGGTCTTTGCTTCGTATCTGGAAGGTACCGACTGGATTATTCTAGTCTTCCTTTGGAACAGATCCTAAATATAAAATTCCCCTAAGGGATGAATGAAGGGGATTTTATTTTAATTTTATCTTTATATAAGCTCACGTTAAAAAAAAAAAACCAAACCTACCCCCGACAGGAACTCGACTTGGCAATTATGTTTTTCGATGTTGAAATTAATAACATATAAACTCTTCCTACAAGATACTTGATACGGGAATATATTGCAATGTTGATAGTGCTGGAAGTTTTCTTTCTTTCTTTCTTTCTTCTTCTTCTTCTTCTTCTTCTTCTTCTTCTTCTTCTTCTTCTTCTTCTTCTTCTTCTTCTTCTTCTTCTTCTTCTTCTTCTTCTTCTCCTCCTCCTCCTCCTCCTCCTCCTCCTCCTCCTCCTCCTCCTCCTCCTCCTCCTCCTCCTCCTCCTTCTCCTCCCCATCCTCATCGTTCTCTTCCTCCTCCCCCAGCTCTTCATCCCCTTTCTTCTTCTCCTTCTCCTCATTCATTTCATCCTTACTTCATTTTTCCAACACTACACAAATAAATAAGAAGGAAACAGAACACGTCATATTATGGATCTTATTCTTTAATTTGTCGAAAAAATCAATCATTGAGAAATCTCTCACTAAATCTAGATAAGTATTCTTTTCACATTTATCTATAATATTTCTAACACTAAATCAATACTCAATTTTCACCCCAGAATTAACCTTCAAACCATTGGAGAAGATCCATGGATAAAGAGTTTAAAGAGGCTAGCAAAACCTGGCGTTGGTTTGGTGTCCATCCAGTCGACAAACGGAAATCGAATCTTTGGTAGATGCCTTATTATGTACCCAGTGACTTGATGAGTATTGAGAAAGTAAGTAAGTAAGTAAGTAAGTAAGTAAGTAAGTAAGTAAGTAAGTTAATAAGTAAACCGTTGATTGGAATCATCTCAAGGTATACAGGTTTGGATGCGAAAGAGTGAAATCCGTCTTTGATAAATCATTACAGATCATTGAAGACGAACACCTCTTTACTACTGTCCTCCATCGAGTGGTGGTAAGCATTCTCGTCATGTAAATGTGATCAAGCATCGCACATTTCCATTTGACATGTTATTCTTAGGACAAAGGGATTACACTAGAGTGTATTTTGACCTGACTTTTCAAACTATAGATAGAATGCGCTTGGCCAAGGAGTTCACAACATTGCCATCCGGAAGTATAACGGACCAACACACAAACTCTGTGTAACCATGAACTTTTATAGTCTGGTTAATACAGTTTAGTGAGAACAACTCACAAACGCGGATGGCAAAAACAATAACAAAGGCCTGAGTGACGTCATCTGCATACTATCAATAGAGCATTGTCCTAAGAGTAGGAAAGGAGCGGTTTTCAAAGGAAGTAGGCGCGAATACTCGACATGCCAACCAAGCATCACAAAGGCACCGACCCTATCTGGAGCAGAGGCAATAACGCCAAGAATATTATAAGGAAACTCGGTAGATCGTATCAGCAACGTTGACAGCAATACTCAAGGAATGGGGCTTGGATGTGGCAGTAATACCGCTTTCCGATATAAGGCGGAAATGGCTTTGTAAAATTGCGAGGAAAGCAGAGGATATCCCTCTCAATCATAGCGGATCATACATGAATTTTGGTTAATCTATTTGATAGTCTTCCAATTTTAAATGTTATAAGCGGCTTTACGAATTCTTATATGCAGGCATGATCAGTAATGCAGATATGATTTGACGTCTTATACACATAATTCGCGATTATTGTTAAAATCTTAGTCAAATTAATGTTTCTCTGAGTGCTTTTTACACACCTTAACGAAACCAAATTCATGCGTCTTGCAAACAAAATTCAACAATTCCATACCATATTTTCTCCACGATAAACGTTACTTGAATGGAATGGAATAAACAAAGACTGCTATTAAAATACTGATTTTCCAGTGCGACTGGAGACTGGATTCTCATAGTAAGGTTGATAAATTGTTTGATAAGTTGTAAAGGTGATGACTAAGATTGGTCGTTACCGTGTAAAGAGATTCTAACTTAACCATAACAAATTCCAGGGTGGAGACGGTTATATCAATGTTTAACACAAGTCAGATTGTTATTTTCAAGAAAGCCAAGGTCATTCTGATTAGTTGCTATTTGAAGAGTCCTTTGCCCAAAATAAAACAAGGTGTACTAAGGCACTAGTGGCACACCCATTTAACCCCTTGCTTATTTAATGGCGGGTTTCCAGATAGCTCAGTTGGTAGAGCACTCGTTTCACACGCAAGCAGACCAAAATCGAAGTCGACATTTTTTTCCGAACTCCACCAAGCAGTGATTGGGTAGCTAGGCATGTTAGATCTGGCGGAAAGTACCTTGCAAAGACTAGCGTCTTATCTAACGGTTAGCAAGCATTTATGCTACTTTCCTTTTCACGCTATAGAACCGGGATAAACTCTAGTTCCATGATCCTAAAAGCTCTGAAGTAATACTTTTTAATCTAATAGTCTACGTGCTACCTTCTAATTACTTAATTTACTTATTTAAGCAATTACTCTCTCCCAATCTCAACATTTATTTCCAATAATAACACAGTCGATTGACAAACATATATTGCACTCTATTGCAATGCAATTCCAAAAACTGTTATGCTGATTAAATGTATAGAATGCCCAAAATTGTGGGGTAGATTAATTCGTTGCATGTATTTTAGTAGATGCTTTAATGGATTAATTTTGAAATTCCAAAACTGTATACTGATAAATTTATAGAATGCAAAATGTGGGAGATAATTCGTTGCAGTATATTATAGTAAGATGGCTTTTAAGAATAATATTGGCTGGTGGTACTTGGCCAAACCCAAACAGTAAATGTCTGCAGGGCTAAATATATTGCAATGTTGATAGTGCTGGAAGTTTTCTTTCTTTCTTTCTTTCTTCTTCTTCTTCTTCTTCTTCTTCTTTCTTCTTCTTCTTTTCTTCTTCTTCTTCTTCTTCTTCTTCTTCTTCTTCTTCTTCTTCTTCTCTTCTTCTTCTCTTCTTCTTCTTCTTCTTCTTCTTCTTCTCTTCTTCTCTTCTCTTCTTCTTCTTCTTCTCTTCTTCTCTCTTCTCTTCTTCTCTCTTCTTCTTCTCTCCTCCTCCTCCTCCTCCTCCTCCCCATCCTCATCGTTCTCTTCCTCCTCCCCCAGCTCTTCATCCCCTTTCTTCTTCTCCTTCTCCTCATTCATTTCATCCTTACTTCATTTTTCCAACACTGCACAAATAAATAAGAAGGAAACAAGACAGTCATATTATCGATCTTATTCTTTAATTTGTCGAAAAAATCAATCATTGAGAAATCTCTCACTAAATCTAGATAAGTATTCTTTTCACATTTATCTATAATATTTCTAACACTAAAATCAATACTCAATTTTCACCCCAGAATTAACCTCCCCTAACAATGCAAGTATCAATGACCATTTATCAGCATGTTTATTACGGAATCCTGTTACAAAAACTTCAAGTGAATCCATACCAAAAGTCTTGCCCTTTTCACGCTTTGACGGCAAGACCAGTTTCCTTCCATATCACAATTTATCACAATTTACGGTCGGCTTCAAGGGCAAATGGGCTATCCACACTATATAAATGGTTTCCATAAAGTTACTGGGATCTATTTTTTATGTTTAAGCAATACGATTTTTAAATATTAAATGGGTTAATATGAAAAATTGTTGTAGCTAAAGTGTTGGAGCAAGCCTGGATGGATATCTTTTAAATAGTGAGACAGAGGAATCATAATGATCAACTGTTTCAAAACAATGTTATATCGAAGTGAAATTTATGCTGAAATCTGAATTTTTCGAAGTATTAATCACTAGAATCTCAAAAGTTTATGTTTGTAGATCACGAAATGACTTTTATCATCTTATTAAATGAACATAGTAAGCTTATAAACAGCTCATAATTCAGACTTAAAGTTTTCTGCTTCTTGCTCAGTTTGACATAATGCTGTTTAGAGACAGTTGGGTTGGTTGCATGTTATGAGTTTTTTTTAAAAAATTGGATAGGCACTTTTGTCGTACTCGGAAAAAAAAACCAAACGCTTTTAACATTTTTGGCCAGAAAATTTGAAATTCAAATATCGGCAGACTTGTTCTTTATACCGTCCAATAATTATATATCTTCCAATAAATATAGATAAATAACTTAGTTTTTCTGCGTGCTGCCATCTCAACTTTTTTTCCACCATTTATTTATCAATAGAATTGCCATGGATCCTTAACATGCTTCATCTGGCCAGATGGTATTTGTCATAGTTAATAATATACATTTTTGATACCTGTGTCCGCAAGGTTCTGATTTAATAGTTTTAGTGTATTAATATTAATTCGAATTGATTCGAGCAATCATTCAATCGTTTTACGATTTGCAGAAGTTTTGACAACAAAACCAATAATGTATCGTTATCAAAATGTCACATAAAAAAAATTAAACAATTCAACGTATTTAGACAAGGAAAGCCTTTTAGAGCCATATTGCCAATTGACTCGGAGTTTGTCCCGGTGTCTATAGCAAACGACGATTAGGAATTGCTTTCTACTCTTTGGACAGGACCCTAGCCTTTTGCAAAGTACTTTCCGACATATCTAACAGACCGAGCTAGCCAGGATGGGCAAGAGTGTCTTTAAAAAAAAAACAACTCTACTTCACCCGGGGTCGATCCCGTTCATTCTGTGCTTGAAGCGAGTGCTCTACAAACTGAGCTATCGATACTCTGAAAGTGCACATTGGTGTATCTTATTTCGTGACAAACCATCCCTAACTTTAAACACGTCAAGACTAACAAAATTTTAATATGATCACGATTGTGTTTTCTCGTTAGTAATCGCCGTGTAGGCCATACATCATCAAGGACCACAAATATTCACAAAGAGATTTACCTAGTTATCAGCCAGTTGTATGTGGAAAAAAATTTGGCCAGAAAATCCGTACTTCAAATATCGACCGATTTAAATGGCCCTCGTTTTGGCAAAAAAAAAAAAAAAAACAACTCCAAAAAAAAAACAAAAAAACTTTCAAACCGGGGACTTCGGAAAGTCCCAGGTTTGAGAGTTTTTGTCAATGTGAGAGTCATTTAAAACGATCGATGTTTGAAAGGACGAGCTTTCTCGCCAAATTTTTAAATAAGTGTTTTTTTTTTTTTACAGTACGGTAGATAACTGGGTAAACTTTGCTTTGATCCCGTCATCATCAGCAACAGTGAATAAGACATTAAGATGAATAAATAAACTGATAAAATACGACATAAATTAATGATTTAAGGACTACACAATAAATAGAAAGACGAAAACAAGTATTATATTTTATATGAATTAATGAATACTTTATTATATGGCTTAATGAACACGTTTTATCATAATTATTGCTTTAAAATACAAACAAAAAGCAGCAGCAATTTTTAATTATTGGATCTAAAAGTGCAAATAACTACTCAATTTTGGTTTTCAGGGACAAAAAATGATAAAAATGGCCACCTCATATCCCCTTGTTTCGAGAGATTTTATGAGAGATAAATATCCATTTTCTTATGGGTGGGCAGATTGATGGTCAAAAAATGTCTACTACTTGGGATCAAGGCTAGTTTCTTACTTTTGGAAGCGAGTGCGATAACAATCAAGCCAACTCCTCGGATTTGGAGTATAAAAAGTAAAGGTAAAATTCTTTATAGACTGATGGTCGTTGAATGCTCTGGAACGTTGAACGTTCAATGGTCTGGTACAGTAATGTTTTTTTTCAAAGAGTAATATTATAAAATACAGAGAAGGGCGTAAGATAAAATAAAGTATCTTTATAGACTAACTCAGCTTTGTTGCATTTTATATATGCTTGAAATTCGTTTTCAGCAAAGTTGTAATGATAATGATGATGATGAATTTGATTTTTAAAATGATAATTATAACAATAATAATGACGATGATGGTGATGATGAAGTTAATAATAATAATAATAATAATAATAATAATAATAATAATAATAGTAATAATAGTAATAATAATAATAATAATAATAATAATAATAATAATAATAATAATAATAATAATAACTATAATGCCTTTTCATTATTACCAAAATCCGCTCTATAAAGAGCACATTTGTTGAATTTGTAAGACTATATAATTATGAAGTGAACTAATACAAGACACGTCTCTCAACCTTTCATTCTAATCAAACCATCGACATTATAATACATGATACACGTTTTATAAACATCTGAAATGACATTATTATTCTCAAAATTCATGGTGTAATGCAAGAGCAATTATGTTTTGATATACACATTAGATGACTTGAAAATCTTGGGTTATTTTTTTTTTTCTTCCAAAATTGCAACCATCGTACTTCTTAATTTCATGAGTCGTACCGGCTCGAGATCAATTAAAGAGAATCATATGCTATAATGGCTTTGCAAACAGAGAAGAAAAATGTTGACGTCACAATTTCTACTTTTCCGGTTCCAAAATCCCTGGAAGTGGGTATGTAACCAGTTATCGGGAGGACTAATAAGAATAGGTCACACAGTCGATCATAAGGTGCCATAACTAAATTAGTAGCAGGATGTACAGGCAGATTTTAAGGATTACGGGATGTAAAAGAGTAATGATGGATTATTTTGACGACCAGTACATATTATATGACTAGAAAATAAGATGTCATCATTCTGAACACAAGGCAAGTCCTCTGGAAGAGTGCTTTTACACTTCCAATAAGATTGGAACCAGTTTTTTACATCACATTTTTTGTTCCCTATTAAGACGATACCTTTCTAACCAATAGGGAATGATATTAGAGGAAGAGTAGCATCCCTTGATTGGACGTCACCGGCGGAGAAGTTATTTGTAAACAAACCAACTACAAGCCAAGCGCTCCAAATACAAAATTTATTATTCATATTTCTGTACAAAAATGCATATCATAATCAACGTAGAGCTTTTCTTTAGTTTTCTCCATTATGAAATGTTACCAAAATATTATGTAGACTACAAATTAAAAATAAAAGATGTTGATAAATAATACAATATGATGAGACAACCTTTCCTAAACTTACTGAACTTCCCGCTAATACTGGCGATAGCGTCTGTCAGTTGTCTAGACGCGACTTCAAACAAAGGGACTCTACTCTTAAATCTGTTTTGAAATCTCATTACCTATAGTCAAGTGACACACATAAATTTGAGACATGATAATCACGCTTGCTTAAATCTTCATTGAAACAAGTGACATGCTTATAACACAAACACTGACATGACCATCATAGCCACCAAAACAAAAGAGTTCAGAATAGCTACGGTAGCCGAGTTGTTGCCGGCGCCACCGCCTTTTTCAAAACTGGTTCTCTTTTTGGTTTCGAACTTCTCAGGGTGGCAGGCATGATCAACTGCTGAAACCTGTGAAATGGAAAATAAAAGTGAAAATATATTGTGAAACAATTCAGATGCAATCATAAACACACACACACACACACACACACACACACACACACACACACACACATACTTGTATACGGTGTAATATGGGGACTTACGCAAAAAACCTCGAAGTGGGGACCCAATGAAGGAAATAGATTTCTCCATAAGTTTTGGGTTTAAATTAACCAGTGACTAATGCTGTCTCTAACAAGGGGTAGAGATTCACACACACACACACACACACACACACACACACACACACTGTTAACGGCCAGGTACTCTTATTACACCTGAGTATGGCGAGGGAATGTGAGTAAGGAGTCTTTTCCAAGGACTCAACTATGCGCGAGCCTGGCTCGAACCCAGGACCTTCCGATCCGAAAGCGAGTGTCATACGACAAGACCACATAATAGAGAATGAATGAATATGGCTGCGCTGTCTCTATGGACACTTGCGTGAACAATGTGTGTGTTACTTTGAGTGTTTCAGTCTGTTCTTAGTATCCAGAATACGATTTTCTTAATTGTCATGGCACAAATTGAATGCTTACCTGTTGAGGATTAACATTGCACTCAGGTGGGATGAGTTCACATTCCAACTCTCTCCTGAGCCCGATGACGGCGTCAACACAGGCCTCATGATTTTTTCTGGTCCAGGCTTTTAAATCGCAATCAATCTGTTTCACTGCCACTCTGTTTAATTAAGAGAAGAATCACATAACATAATTAATGAGTTTTATAAGAGAGTTAATGAAGTTAGTAAAGATTGGCAGAGAGAGAAAGAAAGAGAGAAAGAGAGAGAGAGAGAGAGAGAGAGAGAGAGAGAGAGAGAGAGAGAGAGAGAGAGAGAGAGAAAAGCGAACGGTCGCACTATCGACTGAGCTGTGATACAAGTGCCCGCTCCTCACGTTTTTCTATAGTTGTATTATCTAGTAACATAAGCATCAATTTCGTGTCCATACATCATTTTATGATTTTGAAAAAAATGTGTCAAAATTCGTTTTTAAAATGAATAAAATGTGTAGACAAATTAATCTTTTTATTTTCATCAGGACAGGGAGCTCAGGAAAACTTGTTAAGCTTCTTAGATCCGTAATTCAATTTAAGAGAGATATTTTATGTAAGATCACATTGTGTTAATAAAATTATGTCAATATTATTATTGGATAATAATATAAATTGTTAAAAAAAAAACAACTAACAACAACAAAAAACCTAAAAAACTTCAGCTTTTATATAGTGCAATATCTACCAAACGTGCTCAACGCGCTTTACAAGGGGACCCTGGCCAACAGAAGCAATTAACATGTTGGATGAGATACGACGCCTGTTAGGCGATAGTACAATTTCTTTTTCTGACAGAAACAACACCGTGAACGTCCAGGTACTCATTTTTCACCCGAGTACGATGAGAGAATGTGAGTAAAGAGCCTATTTCAAGGACTCAACTATACGCCGCTCTGGACTCGAACCCAGGATCTTCCGATCCGAAGGCAAGTGTCATACCACTAGACCACAGAGCCGCACAAAGAGAAAAAAAGAAAAGACCGGTTCTAACTTCTATATTAATTAGTGTTTTGTATCTCTTTTTGTGTAAAAAGTAAGTATCTTATAAAAGAAATCGATTTTCCACAGTGAAACTGTTAAAAAGTCATTCTTTGTTGTAATTGCTAAAATCGTGATGGTTACGACCTGTTTCAAGACAGTTAAAAATAGAAATATTTTCCATCAATAAATAACCGGGTTTTTTTTCTGTGAATTAAAATAAAATTAATATATTAATCCACCAAAATGAACGCACAAACGAATACCGATACACTATGTGCGGATATGAAGTCTTGATGTATGACACTCGCATTTGGATCGGAAGATCCAGGGTTCGAGTCCCGCTCTGAGCGGCACATAGTTGAGTCGTTGAAAAATGCTCTCTACTCACAATCTTTCACTGTACTCAGGTGTAAAATGATTACCTAGCCGTTTACAGCGCTGCTTCTGTCCAAAAAAAAGGTGATGTCGTGAAACAGGCGTCATGTCTAGTAGTACATGTTAAGTGTCGCTGTCAGCTATGGGACCCGTTTAAAGCGCTTTGAGCATAATTAATAGATATTGCTCTATATAAATGCTCAGTTTATATATTTTCTAATAACTGACGCGCGCATTGACACAATCCTCATGCAAGATAACGGTATTGTATGATGCTAAGAATATATAAAAAATGTCCCCCCCCCCCTCCCCGTTTTAAAATACACATAAAATGCACATTGTGATAATCTAGGCAATTTAGAGATAGACATCCTATGATTATTGATAGGTGGTGATGATAGAGAATGAAATTTCGCAATTCACACCCACCCCCCCCCCCCTCCTTGTTACGAAAAATCGATCGATAAAACAGTCTGGTCGGAGACAAATCAATTTTACAGAATGTGACAATTGGCTGATTATTATTATTGTCATTATTATTATTGTTATTATTATTATTATTATTATTATTATTATTATTATTATTATTATTATTATTATTATTATTATTATTATTATTATTATTATTATATATTTATTATTATTATTATTATTATTATTATTATTATTATTATATTATTATTATTATTATTATTATTTATTTATTATTATTATATTATTATTATTATTATTATTAATAAATACAAAGGCGTTTTACAAAGGGTCCCTGACCAACAGCAACACATAATGTGTAGAACGAGACATGACGCCTTTTAGGCGATATTACAATTTTTCCGACAAAGACAACGCTGTTAACGGCCAGGTACTCATTCTACACCTGAGTATGGTGAGGGAATTTGAGTAAAGAGCCTTTTCCAAGGACCTTCCGATCCGAAAATGAGTGTCATCTCGCTTGACCACATAGCCGCAAATCAACAAGAAGAAGTAATGAGTATTGGGAATTGTAAGGTCATAGTGAGTACCCCATGCCTGTGACAGCTGGGCATGTCTTTGGAATTATCTTCATTAATCTGGGATGTTTGGAGAACAAGACGCGCACGTGCAGTGAATGACACGAGACCAAGGACCACACGGTGATTGGTGGGATTAAATCGGAGGATAGGGCAGAAAGATACAGGTCGTGTGTTGATTACATGTTAGCCACTTGATGAGGTGGACTTAATCATTTATTTATATAGAATGATATTGAAAGTAGGACAAGGGCCAAAGGGAACGAATCCTCCAATATATACTATGATAACACCATGAGAGATTGAAGTGCTGCTACAGTAATATGAATGATCGTATTGTCACCTCATTTTAAGGCATATTATATTATGTGAGTACAGGGACATGGTTATTTTAAAAAAAATATCACTAGTGTTATTAACAATTGTGTTATAATAATACTGATTCTACTACTACTACTACTACTACTACTACTACTACTACTACTACTACTACTACTACTACTACTACTACTACTACTGCTACTACTACTACTATTACTACTGCTAATGATAATAATATTAATAACAATAATAATAATAATAATAATAATAATAATAATAATAATAATAATAATAATAATAATAATAATAATAATTGTTATTATTATTATTATCATTATTATTATTATTATTATTATTATTATTATTATTATTATTATTATTATTATTATTATTATTATTATTATTATATTATTATTTTCATTATTATTATATTATTATCTATTATTATTTCACATTATTATTAATCATCATTTTATTAATATTATTATTATTATTATTATTATTATTATTATTATTATTATATTATTATTATTATATAATTATTATGTCATTATTGTTGTTATCACAACATCATATTACTATTATTATTATTATTATTATCATCATCATTATTATTATTATTACATTATTATTATTATTCTTATTATTATTATTATTACTATTATTATTATTATTGTCATTATTTTTTATCACAATATTATTATTATTATTATTATTATTATTATTATTATTATTATTATTATTATTATTATATTATTATTATTATTATTGCTATCATTACTATTGTTATTATTATAATATACGATGATTTGAAAGAAAATTATATATTTGTATATTATATATAAGATATGAAGTGAGTAGAAAAGTGCCAGAAGACAATAGAGAATATAAATTTTTTTCGCGGCGGTGGTGGGGTTTGAACCTGCGACCTTATTGGTACGACAACTCCGCCTGGCAGGTGAGAGCGTGGCTCTACCGTGTGAGCTATCCACGAACACAAAAATATTCGTTTCAAACTCAAAGTCATTTCTAGATCCCTCTCTCACCCACTTCTTGAGACCGCCGATTCGTTCACGACCATCGCGAAGTAATTTTGACCAGCAGTTAAGCTTAATAGCCAATATTCTCATCACAAACATATAACATAGAAACGATTGAGACATTGAGTATGCTCCGGTGTATGGGGTGAATTTTTAATTCAGAAAAGTGAGTGGAGCAGGCACTTCTGTTGGTAACAACAAGATATGAAGTGAGTAGAAAAGTGCCAGAAGACAATAGAGAATATAAATTTTTTTCGCGGCGGTGGTGGGGTTTGAACCTGCGACCTTATTGGTACGACAACTCCGCCTGGCAGGTGAGAGCGTGGCTCTACCGTGTGAGCTATCCACGAACACAAAAATATTCGTTTCAAACTCAAAAAAAAAATTTATATTCTCTATTGTCTTCTGGCACTTTTCTACTCACTTCATATCTTGTTGTTACCAACAGAAGTGCCTGCTCCACTCACTTTTCTGAATTAAAAATTCACCCCATACACCGGAGCATACTCAATGTCTCAATCGTTTCTATGTTATATGTTTGTGATGAGAATATTGGCTATTAAGCTTAACTGCTGGTCAAAATTACTTCGCGATGGTCGTGAACGAATCGGCGGTCTCAAGAAGTGGGTGAGAGAGGGATCTAGAAATGACTTTGAGTTTGAAACGAATATTTTTGTGTTCGTGGATAGCTCACACGGTAGAGCCACGCTCTCACCTGCCAGGCGGAGTTGTCGTACCAATAAGGTCGCAGGTTCAAACCCCACCACCGCCGCGAAAAAAATTTATATTCTCTATTGTCTTCTGGCACTTTTCTACTCACTTCATATCTTGTTGTTACCAACAGAAGTGCCTGCTCCACTCACTTTTCTGAATTAAAAATTCACCCCATACACCGGAGCATACTCAATGTCTCAATCGTTTCTATGTTATATGTTTGTGATGAGAATATTGGCTATTAAGCTTAACTGCTGGTCAAAATTACTTCGCGATGGTCGTGAACGAATCGGCGGTCTCAAGAAGTGGGTGAGAGAGGGATCTAGAAATGACTTTGAGTTTGAAACGAATATTTTTGTGTTCGTGGATAGCTCACACGGTAGAGCCACGCTCTCACCTGCCAGGCGGAGTTGTCGTACCAATAAGGTCGCAGGTTCAAACCCCACCACCGCCGCGAAAAAAAATTTATATTCTCTATTGTCTTCTGGCACTTTTCTACTCACTTCATATCTTGTTGTTACCAACTATATTATATATCCAATATAAGAATAAAGCGAATCCTTGATTCAAACATAATATAATCGGTCATCAAGATATTCAAATAATAAACTTGTGTGTGCATTACACTGTCAACTATCCACGAGACGTAGGTACTGTATCTATCAATCATTTTCCTGTCAATGGCAACCTAAAGTTTAACCAAACTATTGATATGGTTGATGGGTTGTATTAGTGGTATTAGTACTTCCATTCGCCATCATTTGTATCTTTCTCCTTCTGCTTGAATGACAATTTGATCCAAAAATAAAAACGTTGGATTTTTATTCAGGCACACCAAAAGATTATTTTTATTACCAATTAGCTGTCTTTTACACCTAATTTCACACCAATAAACTGTGAGAAAATATTCTGCACTCGTTGATTAAAATTTTTATTCAACGCGTTCAAAGCATTATTCAACGATTACGCATTTACTAAGAAATGAAAGGGTTTTCCGATGGAAGGGGTGGAATAATATTTTTGATTTACCATTCACTCATAGTTAATTGTTATATAAAAGTGACAATAGCATATTAAATATTGCTAAAAATGAAATTATAATCTTACGGTTGGTGAGTTCAACGGTAAATACGAATCGAATCTATTACGTGAAACTGTGTCATGTAATTTTGAAATTTATGAGGTGCAGGGAAAAAAAGTAAAAAACAATTAGTACACCTTAAAAAGTATAAAATCTTTATACAAATATATAGGTAGAGAAACTAACGTGACCTCTGCACTAAACACTACTTGCTCTACATCTCTCGTGATAAAATATAAAATAAAATAAAATAAAATTATATGTCAAAACAATATATATATCGGACTCTGATTTTCTGTGACATATAATTCAAGGCAGTGGAAAAAAGATACCCATTAAAACAAATCTATATTATATAGATTTTAGACGTATCGTGGTTGACAGATCATGAAGTGAAAAAAAAAACAGAAAGAAGAATGAATATGATAATGAATAATTGATGAATAGGAATACGAAATGAAAAAAGGAAGGAGAATGAAATATTGATGAATGATCGATGATTATATCATTTCCATTAGTAGTGAAAAGCTTTCACAATTTAGCTCTTCTACCTTATATATTTTAATGCTAAGCTTGACTTATCAATAGAATTGGAATCAAGGAAAGCCGTGGTATAAAATGAGAAATTGAACGTCGTGTATTTTTCCATTTAGTGAAATGTGATCTGGTGACATGTGACGTCATCTTCATTCTTCATTCTTTGGGCCATAAACATAGCCACCTCTAATATATGCCTATGCCGCAAAGTATCGGCCCGATAAATCATGAGCATTACTCACTTAACAAGTGATTAGCAAAATATATTGTCGCTGTGAAGAGGTGTGAACTACCTTCCGTTCAACTGTGTGTCCAAATATGATGATAAATGCTCACAAACTGTGGAGTTGACTGATTTGTCTAGCTGGCAAGTCCTATGGGTAAGAAACCGACTGGCATACCATAAGAGTCAAAGCGTGGCCTTCGTAAACTAATTACCTGACATTGACCAACAAATTACGTGAAAAGACAAGTCTTTGGCCACAAAAGAAAACAAATCGTGAGTTGTATTCAACAATTTCAATCAATGGGACCACTTGATTCCTTGATCACTACTAAGGACAACGAACTAAGCGGTCAACAAACCTAAAAATAATGTCAAAAGCGTAGCCATCGTAACTGACACAAGAATCCACTAGGACTTATAGATAGTATGCGCTTGGCTAAGAAGCTCATAACATTGCCATCCGGAAGTATAACGGACCAACACACAAAACTCTGTGTAACCATGAACTTTTATAGTCGGGGTAATAGAGTTAAGTGAGAATCACTCACAAACGCGGATGGCAAAATACAATAACAAAGGCCCGATTGACGTCATCTTCATTCTATCTATAGTTTGACGCCATTTTTGGGGGGTTTTTGCACCGTCTAGTGAGTTGACATTAGTAACGTTCAAGGGAACAAGTGATCCCATTGGTTGAACTATTGAATACAACTCATGATTTGTTTTCTTATGTGGCCAAAGACTTGTCTTTTGATGTCATTTTTTTGGTCAGTGTCAGGCTATCAGTTAACGATGGCAACGGTTTTAGTTTCAGGGTATATTATGATAAAAGTCGCACACAACATTGAACTTACTCGCAAAAAGACTTGAAAAATTTCTCCTCACTCCAATTTCCCTGACGTGCTTGCATGTCCAGTTGGATGAGGGCTTGAGCCTCTCTCTGCTGACATCTGTCGACATCATTCGTGGTCTCGCCAAAACACTGGAGGCCATGAAGATAAACTGGGGAATAAATATACATATATATTACAAGGGTCAATGACCAACAGCACACGTAACATATAGAACTAGTTATGGCACCTGTTAGGTGATATTACAATATTTACCGACAAAGAAAACGCTCTTAACGGCCAGCTACTCATGTTACACCTCAACTATGCGCCGAGCGATGCTCGAACCCAAGACCTTCCGATCATAAAGCTAGTGCCATACCACAAGACTACATAGCGGCACAAGTAGCAGCAGCAGCAGCAGCAGTAGTAGTAGTAGTAGCAGTAGTATTAGTAGTAGTAGTAGTAGTAGTAGTAGTAGTAGTAATGGTAGTAGTAGTAGTAGTAGTAGTAGTAGTAGTAGTAGTAGTAGTAGTAGTAGTAGTAGTAGTAGACCGTTGATGAATTATGAAATTTTGTCCGGTACACTTGCTACTCCTATTCCTATTTTGATGTATTCTAAATCATTACCATTGGTCATAGAAATATTTTCCTTTCTCAAGGTCAGTCGGTTTCATTTACCATTTTTTCCTCTATATTTTTTATGTATGTTGTCAGCAATTTTTTTTGTAAATTATCGGTGAAAGCCTAAATAAACGTGTAAAAAACCTCCAAGTTCTCCTGTCGTTGTGTAATCATTTGAATTGCTGACTCCTCTTGACCGGTCATCAAAACAATAATATATGGAACCGGGAAAATTTATCCATCATAAGACTCCCCCGAGGGTACGGATACCACCAAATAATTAGCTATTGACCCGACCAATATCACACTTGAACGTCATCGTCATAAAGATAATAATAACAATATAGCTATAAGTAAAATAATACCATCATGCTTGAGCCCATGTATTTCCTAACTTTGGTTCCTCTTCATCCTTTCCTTCCAAATTTTACTGTCGTTATAGATATTAAGTAATGAACAAAATAAATATAACAGCTTCAAAAGAGAACAAAAATACCAAACACGGGACGTTTCGGGCCCATAACCCTTCTTCAGTTTTTGTTATTGGCTAAAGAATAGTTTTGAGCCCGGAACCTTCCGGCGTTTTATTTTTCTTTTGTTCTCTTTTAAAGCTGTTATTTATTCATTTTTCTTCAATACTTTTTGCAGTCACAGCTTCTAGCAGCTTAGTATCATTTTCATTATAAATGTTACATTTTATAACGGTTATCATTAGTCTTCAACAATGATCAAAGCGTTTCAAAAGTACAATTAGCATAAATCACTACGACACATAATGCAAATTACGAGTATCAATCATTTTTTTGTTTGTTGAGATATTGACAAATATCCACTGTGAATTCACTATTTTCGTAAAGAGGGAGGGTTCGACAGATTCGTTTCAAATGAATTATCTTTTTATTAGTAATTGTTAAATTTTCATAAAGACATTATGAATGTAATTATATAGAAAGGAATTATTCCTCTGCGAAAGAAAGTTTAAAAGTTACTTCAAAATTTATGTGAGCACGGCTAAAAGGAGTGGAAGGTGGAACGAGCACCAACTTAAAAATTAAATAAATTTTAAAACTACATAGATTCGCAGGTCTCGGGGCTTTTTGTCCACCTTATATAGCTAGGATAGAAGGGTGAGGTGGGGGGGGGGTGAGTGGTGAAGACATTGCACTGTGATCCGGAATGTCCCGAGTTCGAGCCCCGCTTCAGGCACTTTCGTTTTCTTCCCTTGGGCAAGAATATAAACCCCCAATTTTCTCACTTCAGACATCCTGCTTGATGGATTATCTTCTTTATGGGGTGCCGAGGCGACGGTCTCTTACTGTGCCATGGCGGAAGGGCGTAATTAAAAAAAAAAGAATATAGCTTGGCATATCTAGATAATTCAATTCTTTAGTTTGTCTGAATCAGATTTAGACCTTCCCTGACGAGGACATTGTAACGAGTAATTTTAGGCTGACGCTGATCGGTGTCCGTGGACATTCATAAATAGGCAGAGTAACTGATGCCGTGGCCAGTCCTCTATGGTTACTCTACATCTCGGTCAAACTTATTGACAATCCAGGAAGTGTCGGAAACGGAAGTCGATGGACACTCCCCGGGGGATGGAGGGTTCGGTTAGTTTTGATTTAAGGTACTTTCACACGATCCATCATTAACAACATTTAATGGTAGGAAAGCTATAAAATGTAATGATGATAACAATCATGGCGAAAATAATGTTATTTATTAACATCTTGATAATAATGATGTTGTTGACGGCAGATAGAAAACTGAACGGCTATGTGGTCTTGCTTGCAGGTCCCCGAGTCCCCGCTGTGCGCGATCCGAATTTGAATCCTTGAAGAAAACTTTATTCTACTTATTTCTCACTACGCCCACTCAGGTGTAAAATTATAGTAGTAGTCGTAGTAGTAGTAGTAGTAGTAGTAGTAGTAGTAGTAGTAGTAGTAGTAGTAGTAGTAGTAGTAGTAGTAGTAGTCGAGTAGAGGTAGTAGCAGCAGCAGTAGTAGTAGTGGTGGTGGTGGTGGTAGTAGTGGTGGTGGTAGTAGTAGTAGTTGTAGTAGTGCCAATCAGGTGTAATATTATAACAACAGCGTTGTCTGGTTTAAAATATCGCCTTACAGGTTGTCTTGTCTCCTTTTACATGATGTTGCTGTTGGCTTGTAAAGTCCATTGGACACATTAACAGAATGTTGCAGTTCAAATAAGCTGAAGCCCCTTTTAATATACCAAATGCAGATATTTCATAGCCCGTGATTCAAATGATAATTTACAGTCTGACTACCACGCTTCATATATATATATATATATATATATATATATATATATATATATATATATATATATATATATATAATATATATATATATATATATATATATATATATTATATATATATTTATATATAGCGCACTTTTAACACCTGCTGGAAATTTAACATTATCGTCCTGTTGTCCGTTGATGTAAAATGTGAACAGGCAGTTAGAGTCATATACGTCATTTGAAGTAAATTAATGAGTTAGAGAGACTGGCGAAATTGTAATCAATGGTAGAGGTCGTTCAATTTCATAATACGAGTACTATGTCTCGTTGGTTGGTGCCCAAGGATAAGATCAATCACCGAATCAACATTTCACCGGTTATCTGTCGCACTCTAGAAAGACACGTATTAAAAAATTTGGACAGAAAACTCGTTCTCAGAATATCGATCGATTTAAATGATCTGAGAGGTCCCAGGTTGAGCGTTTTTGCCAAGATCGATATTTGAAGGACGAGACTTCTGGCCAAATCTTTTTAATACGTGTCTTTCTAGAGTTAACAGAGAAACCGACTTTCAGATTTACAAAATCACAAGTGCCTATATGAATTGCGGAAGATGTGCTATGAATGGATAAGGGTAAATAACATTGAAAGTCCAATTAGTCGGAGTTTATCCGGTTTTCTGTCGCGAAAAACGGATCGATCTTAACACTTCGTGATTACCAGTCTGAATTGAAATCATTATACGACAGAGTTTTACCCCATGGTTTTAAAGAGTTTCTGCAAGAAGAAAATGATCTGAAAAAGTGTGTATGAGACACTGTCATACAAAGCAAGAAAGAAGAACAAGCAAAATAAAAATATCCCCAAAATCATCCTGTCTTGTTTTTGTTTTTTTGTTTGTTTTTTTTTTCTTTTAGGTATGATTTTTAAATTGTATCTTTATCTTACCTCGATGCCTGCTCCCTAATTTGTCACCTTAATATTCTGCAAAAGTAAGAATGTTGAGTTAGTTGTGAAGCAATGAATCATCTCAACTCGGGTAACCAAAATGGTATCTGATTTTAGGGATGATATCTTTTTTTTTTTGGCCTTGTCTGACATTGAATCAAACACTTTACAGATTTGGCTACGCGGAATCGATTTTTGTTATTCTTAGGATGGAAGTTGATACTTGTGTCGATTTTTCAGGCTGGCCCAGTGCCTGAACCACAGAAACGTACAGCTCCACCCGTACATCACATAATCCCCTTTTTATTCTGATCAGTCATTTTTACTTCAAATGTCATTCATCTCAATCTTTGTTGGAGTTGATAGGAACCCCAAACCCCTCTCACCCCTCCCCAAATAAGAAGAATTAAATGGAAATGACTAGAATAACCGTTTTTGAGAGTAAAAAAAAAGTTTCATCATCATCATCATTGCCTTTTTCACCCTGGGTCAGGGTATAGGTCACAGACAGTTTTCATCCTTCTCTATCCTGAGTTAACTTTTTTAAAAATCTCGTTCCATGTCTTATCACTTCTCTCTAAATCAGCTTCTTTAATTCTCCATGTTCCCCGTAGCCTTCCCCTTGTTCTTCTGCCCTGAGGGTTCCAGTCCAATACTTTGTTTGTTAGAGTGGAGTCATTCTTTCTATGGGGTGTCCAATCCACCTCCATCATCTTCTTCCTATTTCTGCTGTGAGTAGCTTACGCATGCACCTATTTACGAAAATCGGTATCCTCCTTATACATGCCTGTAATGTATTCCAAGTTTCACATCCATCCATTAGGACAGGCATCACGTTTGGGTTGAAAAGTCTTAGCGTATATTATTATTTCTCCTCAATAAACACATATTAATCAACTTAAATGTTGTTATTTAGACAGGAGTGTAAATCATCAGTCTTTGGTTAAAATAAACATAATACGAAATTGTTAAGGTGAATCACATAATAAACCTCCTATCTCAGAATAATAAGAGATCTTAGGTTTAAGACTTCTTGTCAAGTAGGAAATATCTACGCCTATCAATATATTGTAAAGGTGCCTGAATAAAACAGAAAAAAAAGCGTTTAGTCGCTTTTCAACGAAGTTGTTTGTCTAAATCATGAATCAAGGCCGAACGCCAGAGGACCTCAGGTGGTCTCAAGTAAAGCGTTATTGGATCAATGAACTGGACTGACAGAGTGACATGCAACTGTGAAAGCCTTATTGGACTGCACGATCATTGCTTTCCTTTTACTTAGATGATGATGATGATGATGATGATGATGATGATGATGATGTGATTCTTCCTTTTCTTCTTCTTCTTCTTCTTCTTCTCATTATCATTATTATTATTATTATTATTATTATTATTATTATTATTATTATCATTATCATTATCATTATTATTATTATTATTATTATTATTATTATTATTATTATTATTATTATTATCATTACTATCATCATCATCATCATCATTATTATTACTAATTTATTATTATTATTATTATTATTATTATTATTATTATTATTATCATTTATTATTATTATTATTATTATTATTATTATTATTATTATTATTATTATTATTTATTATTATAATGATAATTATTATTATTATTATTATTATTATTATTATTATTATTATTATTATTATTATTATAATGATAATAATAATAATAATAATAATAATAATAATAATAATAAAATTATTATTATTATTATTTATTATTATTATTATTATTATTATTATTATATATTATTATTATTATTATTATCATTATCATTGTCATTATCAGCCGCACCATCAGCACTATCATGAAAATCTGTCATAGTTACAAAACTCTACGTAAAGCGCTCTGAGCACATTTAGTGAATGTTGCGCTATATAAAAGCTCTAGTTCTTTTTTTTTACGTAGCATTCAACGAGTGCATATAAACAACTCCCATGCCCAACATTGCTATCACGCTTCATTAATCGACTTACTGTGCAGTTCCTTAACTAATATCTATCTGGTTCTTAACTCGATTAGCTCCTCCTTAATTAATTATCTGGCATCAAGTGTACTTGGTCAACTCTTCATCCATTATTGATTTTAGATCTGATGCATCAGGAAAACCAACAATTCATAAATGTAACCCATCGTTTCATCCCGGTATCAGGACGTGATAAATAGGATACTGAAAATTGGCTTTAGTGTATAAACTAAGAAATGTGAAATTAATCATATTGGCCTCCATTAAAATAATATCAATAATAAAAGATAAATAAATAAAATTCCCTTTATTCATCCCATAGGGGAAATTTGTCTTTAGTGTCTATTCCGAAGTAAGACTGAATAATCCAGGCGTCAGCCGCAGTGCAGCGCCTCACATTGAGCTATGGCGAGGTGACTTGCTCAAGGCGACACAGCGTAGCGGCGGGTGATCGAACTCGGTACCTTTCGGGTATGAAGCAAAGACCGTATCGCTGAGTCACGCTGCCCCCTAAAAATGTATCAAAAATGTATTTTCTCAAACTAGATAGTTCCAAACTTTGTCATTTTAAGTTCAGTTTCGGAATCTGGATCGCCCCGATATAACACAAAATTTATCGGGTGGGTCAAACATTCTCTTTATTTGATTCATAGGAAAAGGAGACCTCAGAAGTTTCCAACGTCAAGATTATTTACTAATAATAATAATAATAATAATAATAATAATAATAATAATAAATAATAATAATATAATAATAATAATAATAATAATAATAATAATTAATAATAATAATAATAATAATAATAATAATAATAATAATATAATAATAATAATAATAATAATAATAATAATAATAATAATAATAGAGAAGAAGAAGAAGAAGAAGAAGAAGAAGAAGAAGAAGAATAGTTGACATTTGTATAGAGCATGGTCAAATCAAATTATATAATGCTAAAAAATGCATCTATTTGGCCACATTCCCTAACAGAACTCAGAAAAACTTAGTACCCCGTTCGCTTAGTTGGTAGAACTCTCGCTTCACACGCAAAAGGGACCAAAATTGACCCTGGTAAAAGTTGAGATGTTTTATGACACCCCCCCCCCCTCCCCCCCACCTGTGTACATTCAGCAGTGGTTGAGTAGCTGGGTTTGTTAGATCTGACGGAAAATACTTTGCGACAAAGTAGAATCTTATCCAAAGGAAAGCAATTTATTTTGCTATTGCCCGGTTCACGCTATAGAAACCGGGATGAACTCCGGCGCCATTGGCTCTGAAGGACTACCACACATGTGTTATGTCTCGACCCATACGTCACGGCTTGCTGTTGGATTGGGGCCTAAAGAGCTTACAAAAAAAAAAAAAAAAAAAAGAAAGAAAGAATTTCCAAACACCAACTACTTTGGATATTTGGCATAATTGACCACCATAGACCTGAATGTTTAGTTTTATTTATTGAATTCATGGTCAGAAAGTCGAGATGAAATGGAGGGCGGAGGTTTTAAAAAAGAATAAATGAAAAATGCAGACAATCTGAATTTGATTGAACATGTATTGGTGCGTATCACCCCATGGTGAAAGGAATATATAGGTAAATACACGTATTGATAAACAAACGTGAAAAAATTTTGATAACTTCAATTCAATGTTCTCTCTCTCTCTCTCTCTCTCTCTCTCTCTCTCTCTCTCTCTCTCTCTCTCTCTCTCTCTCTTCCCCCCCCCCCCCCCATCCTTTTCCCATTTTTATAAAAAACAATGATTATTTCTTTTTCTTTTTTTTTTTAAATGTAAAATAAATATCTAATTAACGTCTTGACAATTAGAATAATCGAGTCATTGAAAAGCACGCTGAGTGTAAGGAGTTCATGGAAATGCGTTGGACAAAAATGTTCAAATTATTTAGCTATAAAAACAAAAACGATTACCAGACAAAAGCAAAAAGAAAATAATATTATGATATATCATAAAAACATCTTCTAATTTGAAAGAAGGTCACGCTCATCTTCCTATCACAAAATGGAAATTGACAGACCCCCTCTCCTTTATTCTTTTCTTCATCATATTATGATCCAGGGCATGCCCATAACGATGTGTAAGTGAGTGCATTGGAAACCCGGCGGCGTTTGATAATGAGATCCACGTCAAAAAGATGAACCGCATTAATATATTTCGATCAATGGCAAATATTTTCGCAAATACACAAACACTCACACACACGCACCCAGAGAGAGAGAGAGAGAGAGAGAGAGAGAGAGAGAGAGAGAGAGACGCACACACAGACACACATCCGGCTTACTCCATAATATTGCCTACGATAACTCCCCTCCAGATATAACATCAACTAATAATCACTTATATTATTCTTTAAAAGCTGTGTTATCCATTGGGGAGGGCGGGGGGTCACATGATCACGATGTATTTGCGAAAGCCAAACAACCGAAAGTCTAATCTATATTAGTCAAACAACCAATTTCTTCTTATGTAGGTAAGTAGAACGACGATATTCGATTAGTTACCTAATTAACCTATTACGTATCGGTGGATAAAAATAAACTATTTAATCACGTGATATCATATTGACTATCCAAGAAGAAAAAAATATATCAAGATAGATCTGCCATTTATTGACAAATTGCCATTGACCTCGTTCGTTCTCACGATTACTGTTGCTTTTTCAGGAAAGGCACCAAGACACGTTCTTTATGGGTTGAGTGTGGACGCTTTTGTTACTTTCGTTCCTCAACGAACCAATCAAGAAGACTTAAATGAGGCTTTGCCAAAAGGTCATTCTTGTAACATTCGACACAAAAAGACATCAATATTATATTGTGTCATATATATATATATATATATATATATATATATATATATATATATGTGTGTGTGTGTGTGTGTGTGTGTGTGTGTGTGTGTGTATAATATTAATGTTTACCTTTAGGGTGAGCACAAAGTACAGTGACGCCTTTGTTGAAGGAGGGAATGTCAAGGTCGATTGCGCGTAAGATCTGAGGTGCCTCTGGACATTCGTCGGCTCTCTGTTGCATGCAACTTATCAGCTTGTCTTTGGCCCTGTGGTAATAGAGGCAATGAGAAATGCATTATTTCTATAATCAAAGGACTAGTGGATACGCAGGCCTTGGTTGAGTGATGATTATGCCAATGTGCTGTTCAGATAAATGTTTTTCATTCTTAGAAAGCAAAAACAACAAATTTGTCAAATGGCTGTATTAAAAACTCTACAAATTCAAACCTTTATGTTCATTTCTCTTGCATGCTGCAGGGAACTGAAACACCAATTAAGAAGATTGACAGAAACCTCAGAGATTTGCAGGAAGACATCTTTGTCGTATATAAACTTTTTCTTCATCTGCATGAAGTGAGCGTCTAACTATTTAACAACAACAACAATTTATCACCATTTTTAGAGTTTTGAATTATAATGATTCAACGTAGATACTTTCAAAGCAAGCAATTGTTATTGTCCATTTCACCCAATAGAAATGAGGAGAAATCAGGTCCATGGGCCTATTGTCTCTGAAAGACAATTAATTTTTAAAATGTTACGGATTTATGTGTAATCTAATACAGGCTGTATTGGGAATGAGATTAGCGGAAGAGTAGCGTCCCTTGATTGGAAGTCACGAGCGGAAAAGTATTTAAAGAGAGAACGTCATGTTGGTTGTGCGGCATGAGACACTTCACCGAAAGGGAGGACGAGAGAGACGCATGCGCAATGTTTTCGACCAATGATATCCCAGCTTCGTCAAGCTTGGAGTCAATGAACTCATTCATATAAAATCATGCTTAATCATGCAGTCAATATAGTCCTTAGGGATCTTCATAGATCAAATCATTGCCAGAAATGTATGAAACCCTTGCATAATTTGCGATCCATCGAGATATTATTTAATATAGAACCTTATTTCTATAGGGTTCGCAATGATATAAGAAACACATGTGGCCAGTTGTCTCGAAAAGGTATTGAACCTGAAGTATGGAATTCAAATTTAAGATTAACTTAAATAGCCTAAGTTAAAATATGAATGGTCTAATCGGGGAAAGTGGGTTTGGTTCTTTTATCCTTTAAAAAAAACTTACATTTTCTGATTCTGACTGCCCATTTCGGCTTGGCAGTAACTTTTTTCGGCTACTTCATTGCGACATCATACTATATTGATGCTATGTGTTACTATTCTAGAAAATATCCACTTCAACGTAGATGGATAGAAATAGATATAAGGACAGGAACGTTACTGCAAAATCATCTCGAAATGTTTCATCTACGACCACTTCAGTAACGAGAATGAATGAGTGAGTGAAGAGTGAGTGAGATAGAAATAGACGAGTTATTAGAAAACGTACGATTAAGCAGCATTGTGTTTACATTCATTGAACAATTGAGGAGAGGGGGGGGGATAGGATTTTCTACTTGTTTTAGCAGAAATATGCGATACTCTATCAATTTAGGCTTTTAGCTACTTATTTATAAAACAAAATATTAATAAGAGTTGAAAATTTTTATAAATTCAATTTGCATGTTAAACTAAAATTAGGCGGACATCTTGTGATATTGCTAGAATCCTTTTAAAAGAAAATATTCTATCAAAAAATGGTGAAATTAAAATCGCTTGAGGGATAGAATAAATACTTTTTTTGCGCAATTGTGTTTTGAAAGTAGTCATTCAGAGCCATTAGCCCCATGGAGCCGGAGTTTATCCCAGTTTCTATAGCGTGAAATGGACAATAATAATTCCTTGTTACCATTTGGATAGGGCGCTATTCTATCGCTACAACCACTGTTGGATGGACGGAGGGGACAGAAAACAAATCTTGACTGCACCTCGGATCGATCTCGGTCCCTTTGCGTGTGAAGAGAGTTCTCTACCAACTGAGCTATAGGTACCCCCTGTGTTTTGAAATCGGAGCTTTATTCTTGTCGTAAGTTTGAAAGTTCGAGCACTGATTGAAAACACATGCAGCGAATCCTATATTCTAATAATAATTTCATCAAATTATTCGTATTAAATTATCACATAATTTACCCAAGTAAACACGAGCTACAAACCAAATGGTAAATTGCTCTAAATTTTTTTTGCGTTGCAATGCAGTCTACTTAACTTGTCCCTTGATGTCAATTATGTTTTCGAGCTTTTGGAAACAAGGGGAGAGTTTGTGTGGTGGTGGTGGGGGGGGGGGGAGTGTATGGCGTGGTTCAGCGATATAGTTTCTTGTTTCGAACCCAGATGGTATCAAGTTTTACTGCCCGCAGCGCTGTGTGCCTGTCTTGAGCAAGACACCTCATCCTAGCCACTTTAAGGCGCTGCATTGCTTTTTCAGCCTTCCATTGGAATATTATTATGTCCTTTAACAAATTTCTTCTCGGGGACTACTCAAGGGGATTTTATTTTATTATATTATTTTATTGTGACCGTTTAAAGGCTGATTCTTTTCTCTTTTAAAAGACAACGAACGTTGTTAGTTTTTCATAAAGTTATTCGACTTTTTTAATCCCAATTTTTGACGTGCTAAACGGACAAATACATTTGCTTTTGCCATTTAGCATGAATGCTGCAAATTATTTTCTACCAGATCTAACAAAACGAGGATCTTAATCACTGTAGGGTTGATTAAGGAGTTGTGAAAAGGATAATTTTAACCAAAATATGAACCAGAGCAAATAAAAAAATAAAAATAAACTAGAGCATTTAAATAGAGAAATATCCACTAAATGTGCTCAAAGCGCTTTACTAGGGGTCCATGACCAACAGCAACTCTAAACAGGTAGAACGAGAAATGACGGCTGTTAGGCGATATTACCTTTTTTCCGACAGGGACAACGCTGTTAACGGTCATGTACTCATTTTAACACCTGAGTACGTGAGAGAATGTGAGTAAATAGCCTTCTCCAAGGACTCAACTATGCGCCGAGCGAGGCTCGAACCCAGGATCTTCCGATCCGAAAGCGAGTGTCATACCACTAGACCACATAGCCGAACCGGTTGGTTTGATTTTGAGGCTTCATAGGCTCCACTAAATTGAGCAATTCGGATCCCAATGTTTGTTGATTTACTATCACAATTTGATTGGGGTCAAGAAGTGAATCTCCTCTTCAAATTAATTATGGCTGAATTATGCAAGTGAGAGATACTCGCTGGGAATGATCGACGAGCCAGTGATTCACGAATTATTTCTCAGGCCATGTTAAATTATTCATCCTGAAAGACAGACAGGAGCTAATGGAATGGTTTGAAATAGGTTAGACTAATGCTAAAACCTTTGCTTATTTATAGACAATCACAGCAAGGGTGAATGTATCCATGTTTCCTTATGATTACCTTACACAACTCTCACACAAACAGGCCGATTTTCAATTTATTTGATTTTTTTTCTTTGCTTCGCACCCTGAATGCAAAAACCCGCTGTGCTGTGTGACATTGAGCTCTTAGTTTGCGGCACTGCATGGAGGCTGACGCCTGGGTTATTCCAGTCTTCCCTTGGAATACTATTGTATGAATAGAGGGAATTTTATTTACATTTTTTAATAATGATTTAGACCTCAAAACTTGATTTTATAGTCCAACTTATCAAAATTATCTTACTTATCTTCTACTATAAACCCACTTGTGGGTACCTGGCTGGTTCACCCCAACATAGAACCGTTTTGTGACGATGTGTCACAATTTAGCTTTGTAGAAAAAAAAACTCCCACCAAAATATAGAAAGAACAAAATTATGATCACTCGCTCAGCTCTTTTTTTCTTTAGTTAGCCATTTTTATAGTTCTAACTAAATTCTATCAATCCAACTATAAACGTTTAAGGTTCCACATATTATTTTGTGTTGGCATGTTATATATGGCTGGCGGATGCTGTGAGTGTTTCAACTAAGCTCACATAATTAATAACGAAAATGCCTGGAGAATTGGCTATAAAACGTATGTCTGAAATTGTTACTTACGAACAGAATAGGTTGACCTGACTCTCTGTGCTTCCCACTACAGCCCCATTGGTGGAGTTGGACAGGAAAAGACTTGGGTCAAGGCCACTTGATGTGTAGCATTCTCGAAGGTCCTTGGCGAGAGTTGTCCTACACGCTGTTAGAATATAGAATGGTGTCACAAAGTTGTAAATCATCATCATTATCATCATCATCATCATCATCATCATCATCATCATCATCATCATCATCATCATCATCATCATCATCATCATCATCATCATCATCCTCTTCCTCCCCCTCCTAATCCTCCTCCTCCTCCTCCTCCTCCTCCTCCTCATCATCATCATCATCATCATCATCATCAACATCATCACCGTCATCACCGTAGCATTTTCGAAGGTCCTTGGTGAGAGTTGTCCTACAAGCTGTTATAATATAGAATGGTGTCACAAAGTTGTAAATCATCATCATTATCATCACCATCATCATTATCATCACCATCATCATTATCATCATCATCATCATCACCATCATCACCATCATCACCATCATCACCATCATCATCATCATCATCATCACCATCATCATCATCATCATCATGACCATCACCATCATCATTATCATCATCATCATCATGACCATCATCATCATCATTATCATCATCATCATCATCATCACCATCAGCAGCAGCAGTAGCAATAGTAGCAGCAGCAGCTTATAAAGAGTATATTAGCAAGAACTTATTACTATTGGAGCAAATTTTCATGCATTAATTGTTTCATTTCTAAGTCATATAAACGTCTCTATTCGTGTAAATGAAATAGATGACATACTTGATGTACAATAAGTTAAAGTTCGTTTGGTTAAACATCGGTGGAATTTTGATCTCTAAATAACCACCTATTACGTTCGTGCAAAGTCACTGGACTGGCTGGGTTTAATGTTGGTCAGATCTTAGATTCCCGCCCTCTGTAAGTGGATTTGATCGCAGCCTTCGAAAACGGATAGATAGTATGCACTTGGCTAAGAAACTCACAACATTGCCATCCGGAAGTATAACGGACCAACACACAAAACTATGTGTAACCTTGAACGTTTATAGTCTGGTTCATACAGTTCTGTGATAATTACTAATAAACGCGAATGGCAAAAAGCAATAACAAATACCTGAGTGATGTCAACTTCATACTATCTATAGAGTGACTTGCCATAAAACAATACTTTACAATACAAGACGACAATACCAAAATAAAGTGAAAAGTGAGTTGTTATTAGTAAAGCTTAGGATGAAAAATGAAGTAATTAGGGGTGTGTCTTTTTTACGATACCCGCCGAAACCCGACAAAACCCGACAAACTTATGGGAAGTAGGTAGCAGTGGGGAGTGAACTTGGGACTCAGGGAAGTGTACACCATTGGGGAGTGAACCTGGGACTGGGTATCGGCGGGTTTCGTAAAAATGACACAACGAGTAATTAGTTGTAATATTAAATACAACTCACAATTTACTTTCTTTTAGTTGTCATTATCTTGTATTGTGACGTCATTTTTTTCTCGGCTATGAGTTTACGAAGTCCACATTTGATCGAGAGTCACATTTTGCATTTTAAATTTGAGACTATTTCGAATGTTGGATCGGAAATATAATCAACCGATATCCGATTACTATGAGATCGGATAATATTCTATTTAGTACGCTTGCCAGTATCAAATTGGTTTTATTGGGGAGCACAGAAAAAATTGAGAACGGTATGTTTGTGATGTTGTTATGTCAAACGTATTAACCCAAGAGATGAATGGCCTTGATTGGGCGCAACATGAAATCATATTCATTCATTCCAACGTAACATGGAATGGTGTTTATTACCTTAATTAAGAGTCATACGCTGGGGTTAGAATGTTGCATAAGTTGACACCAATTCGGTCGCTGAACAAGCCCAACCGGCCTCGACTTTGTTACTATACAAGAAACAACATTGTTCCTACGTCGGTCATAAAACGAATAAAAGAATACTTAAGGATTACTCACGGTGCATGCATTTTGTATCATACGTTCCAAATATGGTAGTGAGCTGTGTACGAATGATTTCTTGTTGGCTGCCTGCTTGAGCTCCTCCGGCACACGCCGTGCTGTTCATGATGGGAGCAACTCGCTGGAAAACACAGCTTCCGATCTGTTGCTGGGCACTGTGGAAAGACAGGGACAAGTAATGAAAATATTAGTAGTTGGTGACTGTAAAAGAAAAGTCGCTTTTTTGTCTGTCCTCCTTTGGGGTAGCGTGGCACAGAGGTATGGCCTTTGCTTCGTAACCAGAAGGTACCGAGCTTGACTACCTGCTACGCCGTGTGGCTTTGATCAAGTTACCATCCCCTAACTCACTTTGCGGTGCTGCACCAAGGCTGATCTAATCTTTGCTCCAATCTTTGTGACTATGAGGTCTTGTGGCATAACACACACTGTCATATCGGAAGGTCCTGGGTTCGAGCCTCGCTCGGCGCATAGTTGAGTCCTTGGAAAAGTCTCTTAACTCACATTCTCTCACCCTATTCAGGTGTAAAATGAGTAACCGGCCGTCAACAGCGTTGTCTCTGCCGGGAAAAATAATGCAATATCGTCTATAAGGCGTCATGTCTCGTTCTACATATTACGTGTTGCTGTTGGTCATGGACCCATTGTAAAGCGCTTTGAGCACGTTTAGTGGATATTGTGCTTTATAAAAGCTCATGCTCTGTCTGTGTTTTTTTTTTCATTGAAATTGACCCCTAAGACAATTTCTCTTTGCGGATTAATAAAGGCAACTTCATTTTTTATTTATTTTACACTCTAACACCGAAAGATGAAGGGCATCTGTCCGTTTACAAAACTTGAGAGCGGCCACGAAACATTTTCGAGGCAAACATTTTATAGAAAATAAAAGCCATCAAATGAAAAGATGAAGCAGATAATACTGCCAATGTAAATAGCGTGTTTCTTGATATGTGGGCCGACATACCTATAGTTCATTGAGCTCATTGGGAGATTCACTCTACATTTTATTGTTCCTCGTTGTGTGCATTTAATACAAATAGAACTGATACAACTATAGCAGTCTTTTAGAGTTGTTTATATTCGTTCTGGGCTTAAACAATGGCTTTTGAAACAAGATGGAATTTCATGGCTCTCGAATCGAATATGGAATAGATTCAAGTTTCTAAAGCTTTTTCTATGGCTTACTATGAGGATAGTCATAAATAGAATTGAGCTCAACAACCGTTCGTTTTATTCAAATCAACCTTGAACATGACACCCCAGACCGTGTATTATGACTGAACGGATGTTGAACTTTAAGGGCAAATATAATATTGTTTCATTTCTGTATTAGATTATCTTTTCTATTGCAGCTATTAATTCGACTCCTACCGTATCTTTATCACATGAAATGATATTTGTCAGTTACAAATCTCTCGTCATTGATTTGTTGATTATAGTTCCTTGGTTCGTTCTTCGGTGGGTTCAAAAGACAATGTTCTGCTCTTGTTTGGCCTTTAAAACCTGCCCCTATTCTTTTTGAATACCAAATATCTAAATGATTGTTGAATACCAATCGATAAAGCTCATTTTCATAGTTTAAACCATGGCTAATGCGCGGCCCAATGCCAAAATTTCATCTACCATTTAGATGTCGATGCTCTTACCACGGTGAATTCCTTTCTTGCCCTTTTCAACGGCTTAGCACAAAGATACAAAACATCTACATCGAATAATGCATCACTTCCAACATTTTTTATTTGGACTCGGAACACCATGCACTCTATTTCCAGCATAATGTGTTTTAACTGCGTTTGATCAATATGCTTTCTATCAAAACTAATCCCTTTTCTTTCACAAAAAGTCTCCAACCAATTAATACGATTACTGCCAGTCATCATCCTGTATAACATGGCCTGCAATGTGTGTCTTGGGGAAATTCATTAGCACATAAACTTACCCACATATCTGTGTTTTGAAAGAATCCTCGTTTGCCGGAGCCTCGCCCCTCTGGCTGGTTCCGTTGGTGACAAACCACAAGAAGTTGCCTTCAGAGAGACCACCTTCTCGGACACATGCTAGAAGAGTGTTACTGAATTGCTCGATACATTGGTTGTTTCCTGGCTGTTGTTGCTGCTGCTGGCTGCTATTGATCAACACACAAAAGACGACTGCAAATAAAGCTGGTAAATGGAGACAAAATATAACGATTTTAAGTGAATTGACTAATATTCCAGAGTGATCTCGATGGTTTAATTGATAGAGTACTCACTTTATATGTAAATGTGTTGGTTTATTCCTTCTTGAGAATTGTTTTTTTACTAAACGTTGAGTGAGTAGCTAATTTATAGATCTGATGGAATATCCTTTCATTTTGACTAGGTTCTTATCTAATAGGTAGCTAGCTATTGCTATATATAGTCTGTTTTAAGCGGTCGACTCCATGAGCTGCATTTATCTGATGAGGTCATCTTTATTAGCGGTAGCAATCGCGATAAAATTACAAAGGTTATTATGGTCGACAACATAATTTTTATTGCAAAGAGAGAAAAAATAACTTAAACTTAAGCCGGCATTATATTCAGAGAACGTTATATAACGTTATATAGATAGCATATATTAAGGAATCTGATTCTTTGGTTAACTATCCGTATTGAACTCAAATAGGTTTTGAAAATAAACAACGATGTTACAAATAGTCATCAATATGTTTAATTTTTACTTATCCTTGTTCGTCTTGTTTATTTCAGGATATAATCAAGGCCATTACTTCCAACATTTTTCTCTTCACATCTAAACCGATTATACATATTTGCAAATGTTAATAAAAATGTTAACGAGTCTTGAAGGGCGTGTCTTAGAGTCTGGTGATGATAATGAGACAGTTGAGTTTTTACTGTAATATCCTTGGGTTGTTTTTGATTTGTTTTATTTTCACTGCATTAATAACAATATTTGATCACGTTTAATTAATACAACAATTATAATTGAGTCAGCGTAATTCTAAGAAAGATTGCTTCAACTTAGGCTGGAATGATTTAAGGCTATCCATCAAAGAAAAAAAGGTACTTTCACAGTTATGATTAGGAAAATTAAAATACTGTAGATAAAAACAAATTGCGGTGACTTACTTACCTGTTGTGTGATACAGTAGTCCCATTTTCTTGGTCTAATTCCTGAGTTCTTTCTAAAATATTAGTTTAGTGCTGAAACAATCAAAAATAATAATTTGTTCTTACTAAATATCCCCCAACTGGTTTGGATTGAGGAGCGATTGCAATCACCTCCTGTTGGAACAGTCCTAGCAGTTTAATCCTACAATGTCCGAAATGAAAAGGACCCGGGCTCAAATTTTAACAAACTTCAAAAGCACACCAGGCGTTTCCTCTTCCCCCTCTCTATTTCTTTTCCGGGATATAGATAAATTGCAACTAGTCGTGTCCACACATATGCTGTGACATTACAGTGAGGTGTACGTTCTGTGACGTAACAAAACGATTAACCAATGAGGAAGCTGCCGGCATGAGACGTCACTGAGGACCATTTTGCCCAGAGCTGTACCGGTCAGTGAGTCAGTAAAATCGTGATGACGATGAGTTGAAATTGGGGTGGTCAAATTATTGCTCTTGGGCAAATGTTATACCCCACCCCCTCCATCCTCTCCCTCTCGCTCTCCTCCCCCACATGCGAATACACATTTTTTTCAACCTTTCGTGTGATTAGTTTTATCACAACCGTTTATAATACCCCCCCCCCCCCCTAACAAATGCCAAAAACAAATGAACTAAGCTACAAAATACGTCAAACGTGCTCATTAAAAAAATAAATAAACAGAAAACGGAAAACGTTCTCGTTTTATATTGCGCAGTTTAGAGCATCTGACTCATTGTGTGATGTTTGGTTTGTGAACCTACATGATTTTGTTTTTTGTTTTGATTTATTTTTCTTGGTTAATTTTTGTTTGTTTGTTTTTTTTTTTTTTTTGTTTGATTTTTTGTTATTGTTGATTTTATTGCTTTTTATATTTTTTTTGTTAGGGTTCATTATTTAACTTTCATTTCTTTTCGTGAACTTATGATATCATCGAAGTCGTTGATATTATTTGTATTGAACATTTATTATGTTTTTAAATAATGAACATAATGATGTTTTATTTTTGTAAATCAGTCAAACATTTCTACAACAAACGGCTATGTGATCTAGTGATATGGCACTCGCCTTCGTATCGGAAGGTCCTGGGTTCGAGTTCCGATTTGAGCGGTGCAAAGTTGAATGCCTGGAATGAGACTCTTTACTCACATTCTCTCACCGTACTAAGGTGTGAAATGAGTACCTGGCAGTTGACAGTGTTGTCTGATTGTATATTTGTTTATTTTATTTTAGACATACTTTTAAGTGTTTAACTCCAATGAATGGTTAGCATTGTAAAGTAAAATGTATTGAGTCAAATGTAAACCGGGGAAATTCTGTCTGATTGCAGATTTGTTCATTTTATTTTAGACAAGCTTTTAAACGTCTAACTGCAATGGTTAGCAAGATATAATTTTGTTTCACGTAACCAAACCCGGGATATAATCCAGCTTTATGGCCCCAAAGTCTACTTCAATCAGATATCTAATCAACCGGCTGTTGCTTAAAACTGACCAACTACACGTCTATAAAAATGATTACTTACAAAACTGTAATTAGAACGAACGTCGTTCAAAGATGTTAATGGTTTTTAAAGAATACTGGACATATTATTATAACCTGACCGGACAGTCGCAATTGATTGATGGGTTAGGGAGAGTCGAGATGACCACATAACACCTTGTCCGAGAATTGATTTGAGGGACGATAGGTAGAGGAAACTGTATTAAGGCGATTCGTTGAAAAAACATCTTAAAACGAAAATTGTTTTTTTTTCTCTCTAAAAGCGGCTATGTGGTCTTGTTATATGACACTCGCCTTCGGATCGGAAGGCCCTGGATTCGAGCCCTTCTGAGCGGCGCTTAGTTGGTGTAAAATGATTGCCTGGCCGTTAACTGCTTTGTCTCTGTCAGAAAAATTGTAATATCACCAAACAGGATCAAGTCTTGTCCTACATGTTAAGTGTTGCTTTTGGCTAGGGACCCATGTAAAGCGCGTTGAGCACGTTTAATGGATATTGCGCTATATAAAAGCTTTTTTTTTATTTAAAAAAAATTCCAATTATTTAAGATAATGAGATTGCGGAGAAAGTACTTTCTAAACTTTAATTCTGTGCGCTGGTGAGATTAAACCCCGTGTTTCTAGATTGATAAAAAAAAAAGCTCTAGACATTGAAGTCGTCTTTCAAAGCCACAATGTTCATTCTGTAGCGTCAAACTGATTGTTACAATTGCTTGTCACCGTTTGGATATGATCTTAACATACTTTCCATCACATCTAGCAAATCCAACTACCCACACAGGTGAAAACAAGGGTCGGGGGGTGGGTACCTCGATTAAACCCGCGATTGATATCCAAGGCTGTGCCAAAATGTTTGATTTACGCTCGCCACAAAAATATTACGATACTAAGTTATTTATAGAAACTAAGAAACGTTAAATGGAAAAAAATAAACCAAAAACTAGCATCTCGCATCAAATTTATAGTAACTATGGCTTTTTAAAGCGTCGGTAAAGTGTGGACATAGTTGATTCTCAGTCCACCCCTTTTTTAACCTTTGAGAAACTATTTATGGAGCCAGATTGCCAATTCATTATTTGTTTTACTTTATTCAACTGATAGAAACTGATGAGAACGAAATTTTTCTTAGTTATTCTAAATAGTTTATTGTATTTTTGTGGCAAAATCACAAAACGACATTTTGGCTCAACCTCATCTATCCGTTTGGTTGTGAGTCGAATGTTCTACAGTGAAATAAGGTCGCGCACATTTATAATTCAACGTCCAAACCATAAAAGGTAAGCAGGATCGGGCAAGTACCAAAGTTTATGGACGACATCCATTGAGATGCAATGAAATTCTGTCATGAGAGTATCAGGGAATAAAACAAAGTCTGATCCCAGACTCCGTTTAATTTAAGAGTTCAAGGTACGCACCTAGGTCATCATGTTCAATTTCTTTTAGTGGTTTTGTTTTTCAGAGGCCTGAATGAGCCCTCCCTAAGTACGGGCTCGAAATCGGGGGTTCAATTTATCCCTCTCTTTCTTTTATTGATGCCATTTTAGAGTTTGTTTTAATCTAATACTCAACATTCAGATAAGAATTCCTGCTTATTCCAAAGATTCTTTTATGACGAAATGAATTGTAAATAATGTACCAATATTCGACATAATCGTGAAAAAATCCATAGGCATAACCATATTATTTAATTTAGTGCTTGCGGGGTCTGTCCTTTGACTTGGCCCCAAGAACAGCAGCTGAAAGGACAAGGTGGAGATCCCTAGCATAGCCTCAGGTGCCAACAGGCTCGGAGAGGATTGAGTGAGTGAGTGAGTCACTAGGGGTAACCCTTCAGGTTTTGAGCAATAATCACGATGTTTTAATACATATTTTCGAGGTATTGCATTGTAACGCTGTTAGATCGCATGCATTTTAACTCGCTTGTGTCCAAAATGTGTAGAAAATATACAATGTCGGTTGGTCGCTATTTATTACTGCTCAATATACCTGCATAAGTAGATATTGCCGATAGAGTAAAACAACAATGGCACCTGACATGCGATTTACACTGTATGGTTTTAAAATGCTGTTTCGTATTACCTGCTTGAAGAATAAATAAATTATTGAACACGATACAATCGCCCAAACGAGATATATAATGTCTCTATATTCCTACAGAATGAACGAAATTGACGTCACTCCGCTTTTGTGTATTTTTAAATTAATAGACAGACATTTTAATGATCAATTCTCACTAAATTATACCAAACAGACTATAAACGTTTAAGGTTCATATAGTTTTGAGTGTTGGCACGTTATATCCGGCTGGCGGACGTTGTAAGTACTTTACTAAACCCAAAGCTTCAATATTTTAAATCTTTAATTGATATTCATTTGTTTATACCGCCAAGTAAATAGACACCAAAACAACTACAGACCGACATTGAACTAACAGTCCATGTTTTCTCAAAATGTGACAAATGTAGATATAACGCGATTCAGATCATTTAGTTCTCGAGATGAAAAAAGGAGTGTTTAGTGTCATTACATTTGATTTATTGCATTGACACACCATGGCGGGCCCGTCAGTGTGACCCGTCATCACGTGAAATGGGATTTGATTTAGATAAAAGATAATAATTATCCCTAATTTAGACCAGGCAGTAAACGCTGAAAAGCTATTTCAGATATTTCCTTGTCATAGATACAATCTATTTTAGGCATGGATTAAATACAAAACAGAATATTTCAAGAAAAGACATTTTTTAAAAAAAAATGATTATTTAATATCGCTTTCATTGGAGCAATGTCCAAGGGTTGTCCACAACGCCGAGGTGTCTCGTCTTGGAACAAAGTGTTGTCAATGATCGATCGGATTTGTTACAATAATGTCATAACTCTGACCCTCAAGTTGTGTCTTTGGGTAGGGCATTTTACAAACATTACCTCGCTGGACATATTGTGTGAGGCTGATAGCAGTGACGCAAAATGTAAGATATCTCGTAGCAGAAAATACGCATAACAGACGATTTGTGGTGTGTTAAATGGAAATTAATTCTATATGGCCTGTTCCGGGAAATGGGCAAAGCGTTAAGAAGCGAAAACAGCATGTTGAAATATTGGAAAGACGTATCAAACTGTGAAATACTATAATGGGAATTGAAACAATTTGGTTTGTAAAAATGAGGTAAAAACCAATACTATAATGCAGCCATGAAGAGGTCAAGCTCTCTCTCTCTCTCTCTCTCTCTCTCTCTCTCTCTCTCTCTCTCTCTCTCTCTCTCTCTCTCTCTCTCTCTCTCTCTCTCTTTCAGCAAGAAGTTTATCTGGCATGGTCTTAAGAAAGAAGTGTCAGCATGGGTTAAGCAATGTCACAACTGCCAATCTTCGAAAATTCAAAAACATATACGAGCACCGTTAGAAACATTCCATGTCCCAGGAAAGCGATTCTCACATATAAACATTGACCTCGTTCTCTCTCTCTTTCTTTCTATCACTCTCTCTCTCTCTCTCTCTCTCTCTTTCTCTCTCTCTCTCCCTTTCTCGTTCTCTCTCTCTCTCCCTTTCTCGTTCTCTCTCTCTCTCTCTCTCTCTCTCTCTCTCTCTCTCTCTCTCTCTCTCTCTCTCTTCCCCTCCTCCCCCTCCCTATCTCTCTCGTTTTCTGTTTCTTTCTTAAGAGTGATTCCTCATACCAAATTTATATGTCAATATGCTTTCCTCTACGTATATATAAATAGTGAATAACTAGATAGATAGTTAGATAGATAGATAGATAGATAGATAGATAGATAGATAGATAGATAGATAGATAGATAGATAGATAGATAGATAGATAGATAGATAGATAGATAGATTATTGATTGATTAATTGATTGATTAATAATTACATAAAGGAAAGCATATTGCATGTATATTTAGTATGAGAAATCACTCTTATGAAAGAAG
>NC_088363.1:26291211-26293711 GCF_034508935.2 Berghia stephanieae
TATATAAACGTAAGATTTACGTGTTTTATAAGCATGCAATAGAGGAATTTAATTAAAGGAGTTATAATGGCAAATGTAACTATGTCTAAAGTCACTCTCAGACCCTTTTAGTGATTCATGGATATCCAATATTTCTTCGTCATGCACATTTTCCAGAATTTTTATACGCAAGCAAATAAGTTGTTTTTTTGTTTTTGTTTTTGTTTTTTAATTTTGCGTCTAATCAGCGCGCATTAGTAGAGGTGGCGTTTAATAGAGATGATGATGATGATGATGATGATGATGATGATGATGATGATGATGATGATGATGATGATGATGATGATGATGATGATGATGTGGAGAAGGAGGAGGAAGAAGAGGAGGAGAAGAAGGAAGAAGAGACTTAGAGCTGTGCCAGTAAAGCGGTCAATACATAAGAGAAGTGCAATATATTAGAATTGAGTTAGCTACATTCAGGTCTTGTAGTAAAATCTACTTTCATTGAGTCAAAACTTGGGTTGTCCAGAAACCACTAATTGCGCTTTTGACTTTTGTCCTGTAATACTCAGATTTGAGAATTCCTATGCAGTTCAAATGGAATATTTGGCATTTTATGGATTGCATTGGGATTTCGACTCCTTCTATATAAAGAGGTTACATGACTAATGTTTTTTTCCATTCACTTCAATGTCACATAAAGGCAATGTCGCCAGCTAAAAGAGGGACTCTCACTTTCAACAAGTGTGTCAAATTTGTCTCAACATTGTGATGTGCTCACAACTATGACCAACCAATTTGCATTTGGTAAAAAAGTGAAATTGCAAGTTAAGGGGGGAAATTCCCGGTTTTATTTGTCGCAACTTGAATTTTAGATTTATTCTTTTCTAATTTTCGAGAGCTATTATATTCTCTTACGTCATGTATAATAGTTTGCACCATGGTCTATCTGATCTAAACAAAATAGTATACCAAATTACACATTATAGAAATGAAAATTATGTATCGAAACTCCAGACAGGGGGCAGCGTGGCTCAGCGTTACGGTTATTGCTTCGTACTCAAAAGGTACCAAGTTTGACTACCCGCCTCGTTGTGTGGCATTGAGCAAGTCACCTCGCCCTAGCTCACTTTGCGGTACTGCACTGCGGCTGACGCTTGGGTTATTTCAGTCTTCCCTTGGAATAGACCCCAAAGTCAAATTTCCCCTTGGGGATGAATAAAGGGATTTTTTTAGAAGAGCTCTCCGCATGCGAGTGCCTCTGGGATTTCAGAAGCAATAAAAACGTGTGCAATAGTTTGTGTACACGAAACGCTCGTTGCACAGGATGAGGTTAACATAAAAAGACGAATCTGCACAAGCGTCATGGACGATCAGTAAAGGTCACTGAAAAACCCTCCTGAGAATTGGATACTTAGTTGGCAGACCCATTAAGCTCAAACAAATCATAGAATCTAAATACGGCGTCTATTTAAAAGGTTTAATGACTGTAATGGGAATTAGGGTAGATTTAACCTTCCACATGCTGGTATTCGCTGAACGATTAAAAAAGGTTGTCTTGGCCTCCGTATTGATAATTATTCGTTGCTTGAAAGTAAATTGTGGAAACAATTATTTACAATTGGAAACTTGATATGATATAAAGTGATATGATAATGAAAAAAAATAATGATTGTACTCATTCAATTCCGTGTTTTAGATATCACATTCTGGTTTCTGTAACTGTGTTCATGTGAATTTAAGGCATTGTCCAATTTCAAATCCTTGTAACAAATAATGACAGCTGAAGAAGGTCTTCATGACTTTTTTTTTCTATCGTGTTTCCGTAGAAACAAGCAAGAGATTTGCGACATTAATAACACGGGGAGGTATATTTCAAAGTTATTTGACATTACATAAACCTTTCCTCCTCCATCTCTTATCAATTATCATAATATGCTAAAGTGCATAGATAAACTATTATATATACTTCAGTGTTCCTTGCTTATTCCTAAAAGTCAATGAATTTTCCGATATTGAACAATCTCTATGTTGGATTATATTCCATTATCTTTAATTGTTGCATTTTCTTTTTGTAGTGACATTCACTCCTTGTTGGTCGATACCTTCCTGTCCTCTTTTATAATTGGTGTGCCTGACATGACACAGTGACATTCAATTGCTTGGTCTTCGTGACTTCTGCAATCTGAAAATATGTGTATAAAACAGTAAAACGAGGATATGAGAAAAAACATGTATGAAACAGAACAGTGTTAAAGCAAGACAGAAAAATACAAGAAAAAAAAACCATCCCAAAAAACAGTCTTCCGCGACGTCCCCAGTTGAAGAGGACTGAATTTTAGGATGTTTTTTTTTTTCTTGTATTTTTCTTTCTTGCTTATCTGGCACTGTTTCATACACAGTTTTTTTCATATCTTTGTTGTACACCAATGCCTACTCTCTAATTTCTCAATTTGATTTATATAAAGCAGTGCTAGCCAGACAAAGCAGAGAAGAAAAATGCAAGAAAAAGAATCACCCC
>NC_088363.1:26298711-26303711 GCF_034508935.2 Berghia stephanieae
CCTCCTCTTCTTCTTCTTCTTCTCCACCTCCTTCTCCTCTTCCTCCGCCTCGTCTTTCTTTTCCTCCTCTTCTTCTTCCTCCTCCTCCTCCTCCTCCTCCTCCTCCTCCTATTCATACTATTCACCCATTCTCTTGCTCAGACCATTTTCTAAGAAAAACAAACAAATTTGAGAACAATTCATCCAACGGCTTTTGAACGGGAATGGTGAACAATAACCTCTGTTGTTTTTTAAAGATACCCAGGTCGCTATTGTCCGTTTATATATGACCCACTGTCACAAAACGGTATTATGAATCAGACCGTGGCCTTTGTAAACTCATGGCCTGACATTGACCAACAAATGACGTCAAAAGACACGTCTTTGGCCACAAAAAAAAAAACAACAAATCAACAGTTCAACTAATGACATCACTTGTTTTCTTGACCACGACTGAAGACAGCTGACTAGGCGCTCCACAAACCTAAAAATGTAATCATTTAGATGCCTTTCGCGTCTCGACCGAAAGATCGGGTCGCCTTGACTGTTTCCAGTATTTCCTGTGTGAGGTGTCTCCAATATTGCCGGTCCTCTGCTAGGGTTCTCAGATTTTCAAGGTCCCCTGCCGTTATGAGACTAATGCTTTGTCCAAGTGTTGTGAGGTTTTTGTTTCGGATCACAGGGAGTATTGTGATCGGTCTTCCTCTGAAAAGGTTCAGGGGTTTTAACAATATAATATGTCTATATGCATTGGTTGAATAAGTATAGAGGCTATGCGCTTGGCGAGAAACTCACAATATTGCCATCCGGAAATATAACGGACCAACAAACAAAACTATGTGTAATCTTGAAGGTTTATAGTCTGGTTTATGCCATCTAATAAGAATAATTAATAAAGATGGATGGCAAAAAACAATAACAAAGGCCTGATTGACGTCAATGTCATTCTATCTATTAACAGTTGTTTGTTTACGTTTAGTATCCTCAAAGCCTTAACAATATGATAGAATAAATAAGATATCTTATTCGCATTGCAGTTTCAATCAAGAAACGCTTCGACTTTTATTGTAAACTTTTCATAGGTGCTGTCTTTGCTAAATACGGAAGACGGTAACTCTTGGTAGATTAATGTCTCTGGGTTCGAACGCAGCTTTCTTAAACTCAATACCTGACAATGGGCATGATCTATATTACATTTCCATGTGTACGAGGTCATTGGTCCCATTGCAAAGTGTGCTCAAAGTGACCCACATATTGAAAAGTATTCACAGCTTTTGAAGTATCTAACATCACGATTGGTAATTTTGTTCAGCTTGACACATGTTTATGTTTACCATTTTCGTGTTTATATTTGTAAAGAAATATCCAATCGTTGGACAGCAACAAATCATGTGATTGATGACTTGGTTGGACGAAAACCTGAATATAGATCGCTCCCATATGGTGCAACGATCAGAAAAGGTTAAATTTTTTTATTGATGGTGGCCTTGTATTGTGATATAATGTTTTGGCAAGTGTCAGGTGATAGATAGTATGAAGTTGACGTCACTGATGTCTTTGTTGTTTGTTTGTTTGCCATCCACTTTTTTTTGAGTAATTCTCACTGAACTGTATCAACCAGACTATACACGTACAGGGTTACATATAGTTTTGTGTGTTCGACCGTTACATTTCCGGATAACAATGTTGTGAGTTTCTCAGCCTAGCGCATAGATCTATAAGTTAACGAATGCTGCGGTTTCTGGGTGGGGATCCTGACCTCCCATAGCGGGCAGGGAGGTACACACTGTGTCTTCTATCCCCTTATATCTGTTTTCCAACATGCTTTCAGTCTTTGTCTTGGAATGAGATTACTTGTTTTTTTTCCTGGCCCTCGCCGGAGTCCTAGCTGGGAGGGAAGCAGTCAAATGCATAATTATTGTTTTGGGAGATGATATTTTTTTCCTTGTAAATCATCTCTGTTATGTATTATTACTATATTTGTTATTTTTTAATGTATAATGTAAGCATTTGAGTGTGTTCCTCTTTGTTGGATTTTGTTCTTGTGTCCGGATGAGATTTATAGGTGATCTCAAACTACGTACATTGGTGATATGCTCTTGAAATCTACATCTGATCCCTATTTGTTCCCAGTTCCCCTATGTCTTACTTTCTCTTGGATGCTTCAATTGTAATTCTATAACTTTTTACTATCCAATTTTCTTCCTTTTTACTGGCGCTGCTTTAACCTAAATGTGTTGCAAGCGCCGTAAAACCCTTAAAAACAAAAACAACAATGCTGCGGTTTAAACCATTTTCATAACATCCACGCAGATTGCACCGCAGATAAACTTCTTGCATGTTTACTATCTTTTTAAAGATTAGCCTTTGTAGAAAGTCCAGCTAACAGTGGCCTTCGTAAACTCATGACCTGACACTGACCAACAAATGACGTCAAAAGACAGGTCTTTGGCCACAAAAGAAAACAAATCGTGAGTTGTATTCAACAGTTCAACCAATTGGGATCATTTGTGTCCTTGACCTCTACTAGGCGGTCCACAAAACCTAAAAATGACGTCAAAATATGGGTCTTATTGGGTTTTAGTGTCAGGCAAGAGATAGTATGCGCTTGGCTAAGAAGCTCACAACATTGCCATCCGAAAAGATAACGAGCCAACACACAAAAATGTGTGTAACCTTGAACGTTTATTGTCTGTTTAAAACAGTTTAGTGAGAACTATTCATAAATATGCATGGCAAAAAAATAATAACAAATACCTGAGTGACGTCATCTTTATTCTATCTATAGATAGTATGCACTTGGCTAAGAAGCTCATAACATTGCCATCCGGAAGTATAACGGACCAACACACAAGACTGTGTGTATCCATGAACGTTTATAGTCGGGTTAATACAGTTCAGTGAGCATTACTCATAAACGCGGATGGCAAAAAACAATAACAAAGACCTGAGTGACGTCATCTTCGAACTATCTATATTGTCTGGTTAATACAGTTTAGTGAGAATTACTCATAAACATGGGTGGCAAAAATCAATAACAAAGCCCTGGGTGACGTTATCTTCGTTCTATCTATAAGTTAACGATTGCTACGCGCTGACGCGTAAGATGGTACACTGTCTCAAATGATTGCAAAGCTCCCCGTGGTGCCTGAAATATTTGATGTACGTTGTTCTCTGGTTGATATAAATATTATCATTGTACGATTAGACCTCGGTAATTATATTATTATTATCATCATCATCATCATCAGTATTATTATTATTATTATTATTATTATTATTATTATTATTATTATTATTATTATTATTATTATTATTATTATTATTATTATTATTATTATTATTACTACTATAATTAGTATTATTATTATTATTATTATTATTATTATTATTATTATTATTATTATTATTATTATTATTATTATTATTATTTTATTATTATTATTATTATTATTATTATTATTATTATTATATATTATTATTATTATTATTATTAATTCATTATTATTATTATTATTATTAATATTATTATTATTAATTATCATTATCATCAAAATTATTATTACAATTATATTTTTTAGCATCCAAGACGACCCCGGTACAATACCGTTTCGACAGGAGGGGTCACACATATCTACTTACTGCCACAACCACGGACGAAAAGCTTAGAATTTTAGCCTCCATTTCCCCGACGTTTGTCAGTCTTTTTTTTTTAAAGGCCAATGACCCTATACCTAATCGATAAGAATTAATTGATCGCGAATATTTAACGACAATTCGGTCCTGGAGAGGATTAAGACTGGATTGACGTCACTTGCTGTGAACATCTGCGGGTTATCATCAATAGAATGAATGAACTTGGCCTCTCTTTCCTTTTTCATTGTTTTAGACAGTCAGTTGAGAGGTTAGGCATTACTAAATGGGAGCGATCTATAGATAGTTCGAAGATGACGTCACTCAGGTCTTTGTTGATGTTTTTTGCCATCCGCGTTTATGAGTAATGCCACTGAACTGTATTAACCCTACTATAAACGTTCATGGATACACACAGTTTGTGTGTTGGTCCGTTATACTTCCGGATGGCAATGTTATGAGCTTCTTAGCCAAGCGCATACTATCTATAGAATGAATGAACTTGGCCTCTCTTTCCTTTTTCATTGTTTTAGACCGTCAGTTGAGAGGTTATGCATTACTAAATGGGAGCGATCTAAATTCATGTTTTCGTCCAACCAAGTCACCAATCGCATGATTGTTGCTGTCCAACAATTGGATATTTCTTCAGAGATGTGAACACGCTGCTTTGTTTATGAAAATTGTAAACATACCCAAATGTCAAGCTGAACCAAATGACCAATCGTGATGTTAGATATTTCAAAAAATTGTGAACACTTTTCACTATGTGGGTCACTTTGCGCACATATTCCACTGTGACCAATGACCTGGAGCACATGGAAATGGAATATAGATCATGCCCAATCTCTCAATCAGACTATAGATAGTATGCACTTGGCTTAGAAGCTCACAACATTGCCATCCGGAAGTATAACGGACCAACACACAAAACTATGTGTAACCATGACCTTTTATAGTCTGGTTAATACAATTTAGTGAGAAGTACTCATAAACATGAATGGCAAAAAACAATAACAAAGACCTGAGTGACGTCATCTTCGTTCTATCTATAGAATGAATGAATTTGGCGTCTCTCTTTTCTTTTTCATTGTTTTAGACCCCCCGTTGAGAGGTTAGGTATTACAAAATTCTCTCAATCAGACTATATATAGTATGCACTTGGCTTAGAAGCTCACAACATTGTCATCCGGAAGTATAACGGACCAACACACAAAACTTTGTGTAACCATGAACTTTTATAGTCTGGTTAATACAATTTAGTGAGAAGTACTCATAAACGTGGATGTCTAAAAACAATAACAAAGACCCGAGTGACGTCAACTTCATTCTATCTATAAACGTTAATGGTAGCACTTCGATTTGTGTATAGATAGAACGAAGATGACGTC
>NC_088363.1:26308711-26313711 GCF_034508935.2 Berghia stephanieae
AAGTGCCGCAGTTATACAGAAGTACCGGTTTTACAAGAGCACGGTACAGTTTCAGTTTGGTTTTTCTCTTTATTTTGTCACCTCTAATCCATACATTGGTGAGTTTACTGAGTGCGGCGTTTGATATCTGTTTTCTTCTTTGTACATCCTCGGTGTCTCCAATTAGTGAGCCGACTTTCTTTGCTCTTTTCCATTCCTCTTTGTTCCTCGATATTGTTGTAAATTCGGTTTTATTGGCATTGACTTGGAGGTTATATTTCATGAGGGTATTTTGTATGATGTCTATATTTGCTGGTGTTGATCCAATAAAATCGACATCATCTGCATAGGCGATTTCTCTAGGGATTGCATTCTCAATATGAGTCGTTGGTTTTGGAATGACTTTTCGAACTTCTTTCAGAGCGTGTTCTAAGTATATTGTGAACAGAATCGGGCTCAGACTATCTCCTTGTCGTTTACACCTAATCTAATTTCACACCAATAAAATGTGCGAAAATATTCTGCAATCGTTGAATAAACTTTATAGAACAGTAAAGTTGGTGCCCCAAACGTAAACAAAGATCGAGAAGCACATGGCAAACCACATGTTCCTGTCTTGACAGCTCACGTTCCAATGTAAATAATAGAAAGAAAATAACCTTTAAAATTTGGCTGTTAGGTGGCAAAAGAAACACATATTCATAAATACTCGATCATGCATCAAATAATGTCTAGATATGGATATTTTATGGAACAAAAGGTAAAATTTATCAAAAGTTACGTCTATCTATTTTTAGACCAGAGCAAATTATTGCGCTGGTATGAACAAAACGAGAATTATTCGGAGCCTGATTTTCATTATAATTTAGTCTTATATTATTATTTCTGCAACTGTTAGATTTTATGTAAACATATTTTCAATACTGAAAGTGTATTGCCTACAACTCAAACTACAAAATTGGGAGACCTATATTGTGCGTAAATTATTCCGGTCCCTAACGGAAATCACTAGCAACTTGTTATTGTTTACGTTTGGGGCACCAACTTTACTGTTCTATATTCAGCGCGTTCAAAGCATTATTCAACGATTACGTATTTACTAAGAAATGATAGGGTTTTCCAATGGAAGGGGTGGGATAATATACGATTCTTACAATCTTGCTTTTTGGAATTCCGGACGTGTTCCCAACCGCTGCATTGAGCTTGTGAATCTGAATCTGATTTTTTAGTGAAATTTAGGCTTGATAATCTGACGTCATAAATTATTGTTGTAAACATGATATCATAACTATTTAGGGAGAGGGGTAGAATGAAATTGTTTTTATCATGACATTCAGCCATGAAGGCAAAATAACATCATCGTCATCATCAACAACATCATCTTTATCATCATCATCATCATCATAATAATTTTTTCGTAACATGGTTATAATTATTATTATCACTATTTTAATCTTTAAATGTTAGGAAAATAGAATATATCAACTAGAAGTATGTCAACTATCCACGCTAAAGAGCATTCCATTAAAATACTAATATTATTATTCTGTAGCCTACCAACTCTGACTATGTGATCGATGTATCCATATACACAATATTAGTATAATTGCCATGGTATAGATGCAGAATAACAATCATTTGAGCACGATATTCCATAAATTTTAAGTATAGCCTGTGAGATGAGGAATGCCAAGACTAAACTGTCGTCGTACACTGAAAAACAAATTTGTAAAATTTTGGCCAGAAAACTAGTCCTTCAAATATTGATCGATTAGAATTACTCTAATCTTGTCAAAACAACTCTCAAGCCTGAGACTTCCTTGAATTCTACTGCCCATTTCCAGGTTTGAGAGATTTAGACAAGAAAAAGGTTCATTATAACAGATTGACGAGATTTCTGACCAATTTGTTTTGATATCTGTGTGGGGTTTTTTGTTGTTTTTTTTTTCTACAGAGGACGGACTTCATGAAAATTGAAGAAAAACAACAGATATATTTTTATTTTATTTGTCAATAGAGACTCATCAACCCAAATTTGAATAATGTCGGATGAAATCAAAACAGCAAAATGTAAATCGATCAAAAATTTAAAATATTTGATATTCTCACGTTATCATACCACATCTATTATTCCCAGTAAAACATATAAAAACAAGTTCAAGTCTATCAGTTGTTAAAACATATTAATTCAATTATTAACAGAGAAATCATCCTGACACAACACAGTTTTGAGACGATTGATCTCATTTTATTTTCATGGTAAGTTTATCTTTAAATCATAACATCTTAATGCTGCAATTACAATGAGATTGGAATGTGGTATCATAATTCTATCATTATTTACGAAGCAAATAATACAAATGGCTAAAAATAACAATATAGGAAAAAATGTTTTAAATATTCAGGCAATGCAGGAATCATAAAGTATTATTTCCTTATCAATTTAATAATCTTTAATAACAGCGGGTAAAGTTGGAGACTCGTTTCTGTTGAACTTATTTGAAAACGCATACCATTTTCAAAACCAAAAGCAAGACGAGAAATAAACATTCTGTCAACCAACCAATCCAATCCCATACTCGGTTGCACTTATTGCGGGATGCAGCCTTGACAATCTGATGACACTCATCTCAGCCATTGGCCTTTTCTATCAACTCGTATAACGTCAAACATGTCCTTTCCTTGATGTTGTCCTGGAACAATTTTCTTTTCTTTTTTTCTCTTCTCCGTTGATTTACCACCATTGCATTGCACAAGCTGTCATGGTCTGACCAGATGTTCAAACAATGCAAAGTTTTCTTCTTCTAGGGATTGCAAGCAAAGTTTCTTGTCTGTATTCCCGCAAGCTTATTCAGGGCACATCATACAGTTTAATCTGCTGAGGCCAAACATCCTCTCTTCCTGTCTTCCGCTAGCTTATCCACATCTTCAAAAACATCCTTCGTAGTACTCGTTCCTTTCTTCTTCTTCTTCTTCTTCTTCTTCTTCTTCTTCTTCTTCTTCTTCTTCTTCTTCTTCTTCTTCTTCTTCTTCTTCTTCCTTTCCCCATCATAATGTTCTCAGGTTCAAATTTCTAGTTGTTGAAGAAACGCCGTCGCTCAGCTCTGAGGGGCACATACAGTTTAATCTGCTGAGGTGTGTTACCAGGCCAAATTGCAGTTGCATACTTTCGATAAGACTGGAGTATATTGTGGGTATTTGTTTTCTCCTTCACCATAATCCCCAATGCCTGTTTCTCCGATTGTAAAAATCGTGTGTATGTGGCGACTGGGTCCTAATCGGCGTCTAAAAATTATGATCCGGTCTCCTCTATTTAAAAGTTTGATTGGGTCCTTTCATTCCAGAATCAACATTTAGTTATCACAAATGTCCATGCGTCAATCCTGAATTATGCATTCTGTTTAATTGCTAACAATTTGACTGTTAGCATTGGGATGATGAATCATTTGGAAATAACTAAACTGAAAAAGAAAATAAAGCAAACTACCCAGAGAAGAAGAAAAGGAGGGAAAAGAAGGTAATTCAAGCTGACACAAAGGACATCTGAAAGCTTTTCCCACTGCGATTGTCATATTATTTCATATCTCCCGCGGATATAATTAAAGACTGAGCTCTCTGACACAATTAGAATGATTATTATATTAATTACTTTCTCTTTATTCTTCTTTCTTAGATTTTACTTTAGTAACTAGCTTGAGTGATGATGATGATGATGATGATGACGACGACGACGACGACGATGATGATGATGATGATGATGATGATGATGATGATGATGATGATGATGATGATGATGATGATGATAAAAACGATAACACCAGCAAAGTTAGTTGTTGTCCCTTTCTTTGTCTCCGATATTCTCGTAGTTGAACTCTTCACAGCATGCAACATTCAATAACACAAACAACGAATTAATAACAACAGCTTTCACTGCCATTTTAAGAGCCGGGCCAATAATTTGTCTCAACCTTAGACATAATTGGAGACATGTCGCTTTCAATAAAATTGCGATCGGTATTATAATAACTGATTTATGCGCTCCATCAAATTTTCCCTTTTCTGTTTGAAGTCAGATAACAAAATGACTATCTAGTTACATTAACTTGATTCTATTTCTTGAGTGGAAAAATGGCTACTTTTCAACGTGTGCTTATTAACAGGTCTGATTGTCCAAAATGTCCTGGCCATTTTTGTAATGGAAATACTTTTTATCTATGACAACAATGATAAACAAACCTATAATTACGTTCGATTATCAGACGTGTTATCATATGCACGTAAGTGAGGCTATGTGGTGTTGTGGTATGACACTCAACTTCGGATCGGAAGGTCCTGGGTTCGAGTCGTGCTATGAGCGCGCATTGTTGAATCATCGGAAAAGACTCGTTACTCACATTATTTTACTGTTTTCAAGTGAAATGATTATAATGTTATGAACAATATTATTATCATCATCATCACCATGATCATCATCATCTTCATCATCATCATCATCATCATCATCATCATCATCATCATCATCATCATCATCACCATTGATATTATCGTTATCAAAACATATACCCAATATTATCTTAATTATTTAGTTCTTTTTATTCGTGATCTTCGACACGAAAATGACCTTTTGTCACGGCATCACATTATTGTTAACTGTCCTAGGATCGAATTTCTTGTCCTTCGTTAATTAGTTAAACCTTTTGTCTCGAATACAGTAACTGAAGCTCCTAATATTTATCGGCAATGTACAATCATGTGACTAAATACTCTGACAAATTACTTTTTTAAATTTAGTCAGAAGACTTTCACATCAAAAATCGACATATTAAAATCAACTCAACCAACCATGAACCCTCAAACGTGAGATTTCAGAAAACCCAGTTTTGAAAGTTTTTAACAAGTTGATGGTTATTCTAATCTATAGCTATTTGAAGTAAAATTTTCCGGTTAAAATTAAATCTGTGTTTAGTCACAGTTTGGCAGAGGCCGTATTTTGTGTGACAGATTAGTAACGTCAGTGAACA
>NC_088363.1:26318711-26326211 GCF_034508935.2 Berghia stephanieae
CCATGATGGAGAAGGAAATTCGTGATAAATACTTAACACTTTGCTCCATTGTTATTTTTAACATGATGAACACTCTTCGTATCAAACTCGTATCACAGTTCGATTACATATATAGATGGATTGACAGATATCAATTAGAATAGAAACAGACTCACGATTAAGTCAAGTTCTTTCCTATGAGATCTTTTTATCACCGGCTTGAAGTCAACCAGTTGAAACCCGAGATGTGGGATTTGATACTGTGCCAGACAAAGAAGTTGGAAAGTTGTCCAAAAAAGGGCTCTTGTAAAAATAATGATCCAACCCAAGGACGGCAGACCTTTTGTTTTTTTTGGATAGTCATGGACTTCAATTTAACTTTAATTTTGACATCATGCTAAAATGTTATCGTTTCCAAAACAAAAAAAAGACCCCAATAAAATGTGTGATGAGACTCAAGCTTCATGCTTTCTTTGTGAAAACAGTTGCGCTTGGCTTGGAATAGCAGAGAGATACATTTTAGAAGAAATCTCGATTTAAATCACCTTTGGCAACCTTGCAAAACCCGAGAAGTGGGGTTGACTACGACCAAAAATCAAAGCATGCCATTATCAGTTGTGTTTCTTTTGAATTAAGATTTAGGATATGATTATATCATACTCAAAACATTTATAACAAAAGAGTTGCTGTTTTCAGTGACGCGTGTTTGGTTCTCTTTTTCTCTACTCTTTCTTTCCATCCCGCCTCTCTCTCTCTCTCTCTCTCTCTCTTTCTTTCTCTCTCTCTCTCTCTCTCTCTCTCTCTCTCTTTCTCTTCCTGCCACCTTCCCCGTTTGTCTACCAGTGTTCGTGTGTACATAGATTCACCTCCCATACCATAATTCCATTATATATAGCCAAGCTCACAACAGAACTCTTTACGAGGAAACAAGCAAAACAGGGGGGAAAGCTTAAAAAAAAAAAGATTTTAAATCCCAGAAACATCAACACGATGACACAATCTCTTCATTCCACTCCTTCTAACTCATCAATATCCCCAACCCCTAACCTTTCCTCACTATGCAATTATATCGGCAAGGACCAACCATACTCACTCACCCTCTCGCTCACGCATGGGTAGATAGATAAATACTCGCACGATATCAATCAACAAATAAAACCATGAAAGATCGGGATTCGGTCAATTCCTACTTCACGCGGACCCCCTCGCCTCGGAATCGCAGCAGGCACAGGCACAAGAACTGTGGATTACCGAACCAGGACGAAAAGACAATAGATGCTCTGCAATAGCAAAAAAGTTCGCCAAAACATCGCATCACAATAACTGTCGTGGAGATAGAAGGAGCCGACGCGGCAGCGGAGTCGCGTGCCAATAATTATTAGGCTATCGACGTTGTGACGTTGCGAGAGTGATTTACTTGAAAGAGAAATAAAAACAAGACGCTAGCTACTCGTTATGTAAAGTTCTATACTCCTTGCTCACGCGCTCGGAGATGGGATCGAATAATTAGTTACTTCGTTAAGGATTTTTGTTTTCTTTCTGAGAGGATTCTTCAAGAGAGTGGTACCGATTTCTGGGTAATGAGGTCTGATTATGATTCATTGCAGTAATCAATGGAAATTTGGAAAGAATATTTTTGGGTTAATTTTTTCGTGCTTATTAATTCTTGTAACAACTTTTAAGTAAGAATGTGAAATGATTCAACAAATCGGAAGATATTAATATTAAAGGTGTATTCTATCAACGTGGTCTCTTTGAAAAACAGGTCAATTACAATCATTTTCACTACGAATGATAATGATGACGATGACAATGTGAATGACGATTAATGCTGTTGTGGTTTGTTGTTGTAATGATGATGATGATGATGATTATTATTATTATTATTATTATTGTTATTATTGCTATCATCATCATCATCATTATCATCATCATCATTATTATTATCATATTATTATTATTATATATTATTATATTATTATTATTATTATTATTATTATTATTATTATTATTATTATTATTATTATTATTATCATTATTATTATTATTACTATTATTAAGATTATTATTATTATCATCATAATCTTCATCGTCGTCGTCAGCAACAACTAGAACCACGTAAGCCATATTAGGTCAAATCATTAAAATAAAGCAAAGCAATTCCATATATAGAGATATATTTAACTGGAGGTGATCCTCAACATTTCCGAATGTTAAAAAAAAGAAGTCCAGAAATTTGCAAAACCGCACTCAGTTATGGCGGGTAGGTCCTGCCTGTTCACATAATAGAGCACACTTAACTAGGTAACAAAAAGATAAACTGGTTCGAATCCAGATCCTGAGCCCTTTGAATGTCCAACAATTATATTTAGTAACTGGGTCACTTAGTTCTCGTGGAAATGACTTTGCTAACGACTTACTAATGTAGAGCTGCCAGCTTGAAAATTCAAAATTTCGTAGTTTTCAAGGAAAAAAAAAGAAAAGGTCGCAATGAATAGCATTACAAATAAATTATTTCCTTTCAGTTTCATTTGATAATAAAATGCTCCAAAATCCTAAACAATGAATTTTCAATCAATTTTTAAATGGGCGCGCTTTGTGGTATGATACTCACCTTCGATCGAAAGGTCCTGGGTTCGAGTTCGGCTTTGAGCGTCGAGTCTTGGAAAATGATCTTTACTGACATCTCCGACCATTGTATCTATCGGAAGACATTGCAATATCCCCTAACAGGCTTCATATCTCCTACATGTTAAGTGTTGTTGTTAGCAAAGGTCCAAATGTAAAGCGCTTTGAGCACGTTTAAAGTATACTGCTCTATATACACAATTTAATAGTTTTTATAATCTATCTGACTTTCCCTTTATCTATCTATCTATCTATCTATCTATCTATCTATCTATCTATCTATCTATCTATATATCTATCTATCTATCTATCTATCTATCTATCTATCTATATATATATATATATCTATCTATCTATATCTATATTACTTATATATTTATACTTTTAATTTTCTTTTCAAAATCTGGTTTACTCCGATATACAACTAAACTGAGGCGATTGGTCAGACGCACACACACATACACACACACACACACACATATATACACACATGAAACAAATGTTTTCTGACTAAAACACATAACGCGTTTTGTCATAGAATGCCAATGTCTCTGGTGCTAAGAATATTAATCAACGACGCTTAGACTTAAATCAGTCATCGAATACCGTTTTCCATTCACTGCCATAATCTGAAAAAGAATCACAAATTTAAATTATTTTTGTCAGAAAACTCGTTCTTCAAATATTGATCGATTAAAATAATTATTATCCTGTCAAAAGCTCTCAAACCTGGGACTTCAATGGTCCCATGTTTGAGAGCTTTTGACAAGACAATGGTTCTTTTAATGAATCGATATTTGAAGGACGAGTTTTTTGGCCAAATTTTTAAATACGTGCTTTTTTAAAAACACCGTACGGAAATATACTGGTAACACCACACACACGCACACACACAAATACACACACACACACACAAACACACTAATCCTTTTACCATCAATCCCATGCTATTCATCTCTCTTTACACAATGCATTTGTTGCTAACGACACCCGATCACGATATCAGTCTCCTACTACTTAAAAGCCCTTCAATTTTATTTTTGGCTTATTTTCCTTATTTTTGCACTCTTTTTTTTGGTTTTGTCTCTCTTTTGAGGGTTTTTAAATTTTTTTTAATTTTTAGTTGTTGCGGGGATGGGGGGGGGGGGTTATTATTTTTACACACTTATTTCTTTTTCTTTCCTTTATTATTTTATTTTCAACGATCCTATACTCTATAATCGATATTGATCTGCAGTAGCTGAGTTGCAATTTGAAGTTCCCGGTGTAGTAGTTCTATTGATGCTATGCGTTTAGGTAGAATACTCACAACATCCACCAACCGAAAAAAAAATAAAACAAAACAAAGAACGTACCGACACAAAACTATATTACGTAACCTTGAACGTTTATAGTCTGATTGATATTATTTAGTGAGAACTAAACGGCCTACAGGCTGTATAACAACAATAACAAAGAGCTGAGTGACGTCAAATTCGTTCCTTCTATATAGAGGTATAAAGCCCACGAAGCTTGCAATTCATCCCGATTTTGTGGCATTAAAGGGACAGTAACATTTATTGGCTACCTTGCATGTTATCTAACACTAGTTTAAAGGAAATGCTTTCCGACAGGTCTAACTTACAAAATCACCCAATCGCTGTTAGCCAGACAGATGGAAGGGTCAGAAAACTCCTTCATTGAACCTGGACCCAGAATCGTTCCTTTTCCTTGCGAGTCAAGTACTCAAACAATTCCTGCGCATTCTGGAGAGAGAAATAAGATACACTGTAAAAATGTTGGCAAGAAAAACATGTCCTTAAAGTTGATGCTATGCGTGTAGATAAAATACTCACAATATCCGGCAGCCAAATTGAACATAGCAACACACAAAACAAAGTTGTAACGTTTAACGTTTATAGTCCGATTGATATATATTTTTGTCAGAACTAATCATTAAAACGCTGTATAAAAATAATAACAAAAATCCGAGTGACGTCATCTTCGTTTCTTCTATATCGATCTATTAATGCGATTCTCATTTTCCAAAAGACTCTATTTTCAGAGTGCATGACCTCGAAACGGTATTGTATCGGAGTCGACGTGCACCAACTTGCAGGTCTGGGACTTTGCGAGATCCCAGTTTTGAAAGTTTTTAACAATATGAGGGTCATTTCAATTGATCGATATTTGAAGGACGAATGCTTCTAGCCAAGATTTAAAAATTTTTTTTGCAGAGTACGATAGAATAATGTCACCAACTGTAGCAGATGATTGCGAGCTAGAGAAATCTTTCCTCACCCCTCCTACTTACTCAACTTGGCCCCTTCGGATTTTTTAATGTTCCTACATTGAATAAAACCACAATAGAAGGCGTTTTGCAGATGAAAATTACTCTATTTACATCAAACGCAATGCATTATACTCAGTGTTGTGGCATGCTTACAGTATAAGGTAGTGCCAGAATCAGAAGAAAGTAACTTAAATTTTGCTTTATTTGTAAATACAAAAGAAAGAAAAAAAATTAAAGAAAAGACTTACTCAAATAAGTAAGAGGCGGAATATACCATTTCTCAGGGGGTTTTTTTTTTATGCTGTAATCCATTTTTAAAAGATGGATGCGATGCCAGGTAACCCAATCAACCAACATAGCCACGTCCCTGATTATACTTTGAAGGACTTTTCAAGGTCACGGAGGGTTGGAGAAGTGTGTACCACTTTAGTTGAAGACTATGTAGAAAAAATAAGTGAGTGTGCAAAGTTTCAAGAGTATCGAAACATTCCCTCATAATCAGGGCAATTTATATTTGATTAAGTCTCGTATTTTCCACCGAAACTGCCCAATCAGCAAAGACAGGAACCTAGTTTGTAGTTTCATGCTATTTAGACACGCGAATCGATTTCCAATAATTACATAGCAAAACCACCCGAGGGTGAGTCTACTAGGCTAGCGAATTTAATCTATTAATCAGGTTAACCTACATATAAAATTCTAAGGTTTTAAAATAAATAATTTGACACAATTACCATAATTTTTTAACAAGTTGTGAAAATAATTTCAACATACGAGTAGATGTACAACTCAAGACATTGCTTTGGACCCCTCTACGCTGCCGTGTTCTGGACATTAAATTATATTGATTAATTAAAATGACCCTCATCGTGTCTAACGCTCTCAAACCTGGGACTCATTTTTAATAACCCTCATGTTGTGAAGAACTCTCAATTCTGAGACTTTCCTAAAGTCCCAGGTTTGAGAGTTTTTGACACGATGATGGCCATTTTAATCGATAATGCTATACTCTGAAGAAGAAAAAAACACATTTTAATAATTTTGGCCAGAGAACTCCCCTTTAAATATCGATCAATTAACCCTTAGCCTTACCACCTTCAGCATAATCATCACATTTGTTACGAGACAATATACATTTTTACTTATTCAGATGTATTTTATATATTACACTGATCTTTGTTTAATTAATAAGACCATAAAGTTGTTTTGTAGAGAGATTGTTTGAGTTTTTAAAAGCAATATCTCTGCTGGGTAAGCCTACCATTTTTGGGAAAATACTGAAAATTTTCGGTAAGGAGAGAGTTATAATGGCCCTGATCTTGTCAAACATTCTCAACCCTGGGATTAATCTTTTAATGACCCTCATGTTGTCGAAAACTCTCAATTCTAGGACTTTATCAAAGTCCCAGGTTTGAGAATTTTTTGACAAAAAGAGGATCATTCTAATCGATCGATAATTGAAGGATAAGTTTTCTGGTCAAATTTTTAAATACGAGTTTTTTTCCAGAGTACGGCAATCAACTGGTTAAAGGTATTTGGCTCTTTGTCTTTAAAACATGTCGTATTGTTCACTTCACGTAAAGATGATTGAATAAGAAGGAATGACTGATTAACCATTGTGAGAATACAATGTCTTGTATTAAATAAGTCTTTCCTTTGTTTCTGTAGATTTTAAACTTACATAGAATTTCCTCCGTATTCGGTGTCAGTGTCAGAGTGCTAATACAATGCAGTATCTTGATTGAAATGTAACATTCAAATTTTATTAGCATTTCCAAAATACTTACATCAAAACAGATGTTAATCAATTTGAAATCGGAAGTGTTGTGAATATATCGTGCAAGTGATGATATAATTAAGAACTTCTTACGTAATATTAAAAAGGGATTATCTCGAGGAAATATCCTCTTTCCTGTTGGATATATTATTTCTATTTGATGGATACGGATAACGATAACCCCCATTCATTTAGAGACGGTGACATGTCAAAGATGGATTCATCCAGTAACGAATCGTCTACTACCGACAAAGGTAAATCACGGAGCGATGTTGGAGTGACGGTGATAAGCTACAATATTTCAAATGCTAATGGAAATATCAATGGCAGTGACGTAAGTTTGAATTCTCGTGGATCCGAGAATAAAAATGCCGAAGTCATGACTAATGGTTTTAAAGAAACGAATCAAATTTCGCCGACAGACCAAAATGAGGAAAGAGTTCCCAAGATGTATGTATGCTCAGAAATTTGTAAGACGGAAAGTGATAAAAATGACAACACCACAGTGCCTTCTGAATCCGTAAATAGTTCTGCCTCTGGAGTTCCTAAAAACTCTGCTTCAGGTGGGCAAGATGATCCACGTAATGAGGAGACAAAGACTAAGGACAACATTGATATACACAATGGCCAAAGAAAGTCAGCTACAGACGTGCCAGACGACAACAACAAAAACTGTCCGAAAAATACAACTCCTGCTACGGATTGCAATCCGAGATCTATGGAGATAGAGGGACAACTGGATAAAGATCAAACAAAAGACACAATAAGAAATAAACAAAGTAACCCATGTGAAAATGAAAATGCATGTAATAAAGAACCAGTAAAAACTCAAGAAGAACAGAAA
>NC_088363.1:26331211-26361211 GCF_034508935.2 Berghia stephanieae
AGATGTCAGGGGGGGGGGGGGTCTTAACCTGTCCGTGCGGCTATGTGGTCTTATAGTATGACACTCGCTTTCGGATCGGAAAGTCCTGTGTTCGAACCTCGCTAGGCGCATAGTTGTGTCTTTGGAAAAAACATTTACATTCTCTCAACAAACTCAAGTGTGAAATGAGTACCTGGTCATTAACAGTGTTGTCGCTGTCCGAAAAAAAAATATCGCCTAACAGGCGTCATGTCTCGTTCTACATGTTGCTCTTGGCTAGGGACCCTTTGTAAAGCGCGTTGAGCACCTTTAGTGGATATTGCGCTATATATAAGCTCAAGTTTTTGGGGTTTTTTAAAATAATCTATAATGTAATTAAAAGCATCCTGATCAAAACTTAAAATCAGAAATGTCTTTATCTCGAGAGCAGATCTATAATGCAAGATATTCATTATTTTCTCTACAGAACGCTGTCTTTGAGTCTTAAATTAAATTGTACACGTAAGGACTCGATCAACTGCAATTTGCGCACATTTACGTATTATATCTTCCATCTTTATTAATTGGTCTTATCATGGCGACTCGTATTGTGCAGAATGGAAGGAAAATTATGAGGCAAAGGAAACATCTATCAATTAATTCCTGGATTTATTGGTTGGACGTTTGCAGCGAACACGAGTGTTCGTCTTTCTTCGATTTCTTTTGTGGTTGTCTTAATCTTGGAAAGAAAATTAATTGAAATTGGAAAACCGCAGTTGATGATATTCTTATCTAATTAATTTTTGGGGATATTATCACATAACGTTAGATAACAAGCCATCTGGTTAAATACCATTTAATCCATGGATGAATTTCTTGGGGATTAAGCATTTCCTGTATGAAGAAATTAGGGTTTTTGTCCCAGCGTTTATGCACCAGAACATTATTATCCTTCATGTTCACAAGATAATCGGATGTTATTTATAGAAATAGATAATCCGATCTTTTTAGGCATTTGCGTTTTACGGTTAAACCTTTATAGCTGTCTTGTAAAAATGTAAAACTATGTTGAGCGCGGTCAGTAACCAAATGGGTAACAATGCAGGTAACAGTTTGCCACTGACGTTGTTTATCTTCCTACGGGCAACCAACGTCATCAACGCCATGTCGCATGCGCTCAGAGCGGCCAGAAAGTTTCATGACTTGGTGTTGTCATTTATTCTTCTGACAGGTTGTTCCAGGAAAAAGCTCTGTTGCCTAATTATTGTGTTTGATCTGTTGATTGTTTATGTCAAGGTGGACTGGGTGGTACGGGTACTATGTCTGCGAGTTGACAGTTTGTGGATTGGCGTTTGTTGAAATTTTAATTTGGGCATGATGGTATTTATAAAAGGCAGACAACCTAGATTGTTTTCGGCGACTGGCCAATGTAGGCAATTCAAATGATCTCATGGTGCTAATTGACCTATCGTGCGTTGCTAATTATTAACCAGTCGTGACAGTCCCTTTATTTAGCCCTGATGTACAGATCGGTACAATATCCGGTATCTTACAAATATCCCTTACCCCATTGAGTGTGATTAATTACTGTAATATCATACTACGAATAGCTTCGAAAATTACAATAGTTATCGCATAATTTGTCGAAACTAGTCTCATAAACATTTCAATCGTTCCATTTTTGACTTGATAATTTGTTTAATGTTTTCTGCCACGCGGGTTTGATTCCCGACTGCCCCACTATTTATTTTTTCTATTATAATTATTTGTTTCTTTTGTTGGTGGTGTTTTGTTGCTTGTGTGTGTGTGTGTGTGTGTGTCGGTGTGTGTGTTTTTTGTTTGTTTGTTTTTGTTTTCCTTCTTTCTACGGAATGCTGCAAATGATAAATGTCCCACCCCATTTTTTGTCTATTACAGCTTCTCTCTCTCTCTCTCTCTCTCTCTCTCTCTCTCTCTCTCTCTCTCTCTCTCTCTCTCTCTCTCTCTCTCTCTCTCTCTCTCTCTCTCTCTCTCTCTCTCTCTCTTTCTATAAAATATTGCAAAATGTTATATCCATCCCCAACCCGATCTTTTTTATTAGTAATTTTTTGTAGCTTACCATGTATACATAAGAGGCGTTGTCGAGCGGTGATAGGGACAAGAAAAATCATACCAAAAAAAACCCCCCAATATCTTTACTCATATTGAGTCAAAAATAGAACGATTGAATTGTTTATTAGACTAGATAGTTTCAAACAGATTATACGTTAACAGACGCGTTTTTCAATGTTATACGCGCTTTATATTGATTTTATAACCCATGACTCATACTATGAGGGCAGCCACGTCAATAGTTTGCCACTCATAGCAACAAGAGGTCACTTACATTTAAGCAGGATCCATCAGTTGTGTCAATGTCAGTGTCATATTTATTGGTTATCCAGCGGATAGCGCGTCTTTGTACTTTCTTGAGAGGATTAATGCTATCGGCTTTGTACGGGTCCCAAACTCTGCCGTATTCTGGAAAAACCCATTTTTTAAAATTTGGCCAGAAAACTCGTCCTTAAAATATCGATCGATTTAAATGACCCTCATCTTGGCAAAAAACTATCAACCTGGGACTTCGCGAAGTCTTTTCTTCCATTTCCTAGTCATTAATGTTTTTGTCCCAATCTCTCTCATAGTTTAAAGGAAATAAAGAAAAATAGTCACAAGTGAAATTCGCAATCACAAAAGTTGATCGGGCGCGGTCATCTTTTTTCCATCTCTTTTCTTTGTTCTTGTTTTAATCTTGGACTGAAAATCAATAGAAGGTGGTAAATAGTAGTCGACAGACAAATTATAGTTCTCGGAATCTTGGACGGAAAATTAATTGAAATTGGAAAAGCTTAGTTGATGATATCCTTCCTGAAAATATTTTTTCCGAGATTCGGCATAAACAATTGATAACAAGTCACTTGGTTTAATCTTATTCATTCCGTGGATTGGTTTCCATGGAACAAGGTATTTTCGTTTTGAAGAGATTGGGTTTCTTTTCATTGTTTATGCACTAAAAAAATACCCTTCATAACAAAACAAAACATATGGTATAGGGCTAAATAGGATAACATCCCTTGAATGCCCTTAATATTAATAGTAATGTCATAATTCTATTGATTACCTTACCTTACCCGGGTTCCATCTCTTTCCAGATGTTGGATGTCATGGCCTTCCATCCTTCACGGTCCATTGCAGCCTCGTTACAGTCTGCCATGCGCCGTCCTGTAGTTTCCTCGATGCCATCTGTCCAGGATTTCCTTTGTCTTCCTCTGCCTCTCTTTCCTTAAATTCTTCCCTCCATTATCCTTTTTTCGAGACTATCATGTCTTCGCATATGTCCAAAATATGACAGATTTTTGTGCTTCACAGTCAAACGAAGTTCTTTTTGTTTTTGACCCATTAGGTCGAGGACTTCGATGTTTGTTTTTCTTGCTGTCCAAGGTATTTTCAGCATTCTCCTGTACGTCCACATCTCAAAAGCTTCAATACGTTGTTCTGTCTGTGCGGTTAGTGTCCACGTTTCACAACCATAAAAGAAAATGGACCACACATAGCATTTGGTGCATCTCATTCGTGTTCTGATGGAAATATTCGTGTTGGTGAGGATTGGCTTTAGTTTCATAAACGCGTTTTTGGCCAGCATTATTCGTCTCCTGATCTCTTTGTCAGACTTTGCATCGGTTGTTACCAACTGCCCCAAGTACGTGAACTCCTTTACTTGTTCCACTGGACACTCTTCTATTTCTATATCTATGTCTATGGGCTCTTTCTTTTTTGTTATCACCATTGTTTTTGTCTTCTTCGCATTCATGAACAGCCCCTTTTCTTTACTCTTTTCGTTCACTTTTGAAAGTAGCTTCTGTAAGTCTTCCTTACTTTCCGCCAACAGGACAGTATCGTCAGCGTAACGTAAATTGTTGATGTTGTGGCCACCAACCTTCAACCCTTGTGCTGTTTCTACTTGCCGAAAAATAGACTCTGTGTATAAATTAAACAAGCAAGGAGACATAACACATCCCTGGCGCACCCCTTTCTTGATTTCAATTGCATCTGTTGTATCTGCCTGCACTTTTATCTGAGCCTTTTGCTGCCAGTACAGATTAGCGATTAGAGCCACATCATTCTCTTCCACACCTATTGTCACAAGGTCCTGGATAAGTTTCGGATGACTAACAGAATCAAATGCCTTTGAGTAGTCGATAAAACAGGCATATATGTCTTTTTGGACCTCTAAGTATTTTTCTGACAGGATTTTTAAGTCGAAAATTGCCTCCCTGGTTCCACTGTTCAATTCTATTGATTAAAGATTACAATAATAATACACGTGGTAAAGATAGTATTTCAACTTAAATGTACTCATGTACATATATCTTTATCCTTCATCGGAAGTTATTTATAGAAAAAGATAATCCGTTTTTTAAGTAGTTGATGTATGCGCTTTAATCTTGATTCGATTGATTCAAACCTTGGAATGGCATGGAAAATGGAAAGCCAATTCCTCGTCCTGTAACAAAGTCAAACTATGTTGAGCGCTATCAGGAACCAATTATGTATAACAATGGAAGCAGAAGTTTGTCACTGACGTATTGTCATAGAATAAAACATCTTAAACATGACTCACACCCCCTATTTCTATTCAGGTATGAAGACGTTTTCGGTAATAGGAGTAGCCATTATTGTAAGAGTGCAAAAATCCCTCAATCAAATTCTGTTTATTATATTTGGTGGGAAGAAGATTGAGCCATTGAGTAATTACAAGGCAGTTTTGTGTACTAAAATAAACTTGTAACAAATATCCATATATTCACAAATTATATCTTTCCTGATAAGATTGGCCAAACTGGACCTTCATTGTCGACTGAGAAAACGCCTCCTCACACATCCCTGTAAATTATACGTCTCGTCTTCCATTTCCTAGTCATTAATGGTTTTTGTCCCAATCTCTCTCATTGTTTAAAGAAAATAAAGAAAAATAGTCAATGTGAAATTCGTAATCACAAAAGTTGACGGGGAGTCCTCACCTTTTTATTTTCTTCTTTCTTTGTTCTTGCTTTAATCTTGGACTGAAAATCAATAGAAGGTGGTAAAATAGTAGTCGAAGGAAAAATTGTTGTTCTCTAAAGATCACGGGATCACTGTCTTTGAGTCAATCACACAGATTCTACAGTGTTTGTTTTGTAGATTATTTTCAGAAGCTGAACGGCACCTATGACACTTTTGGGTCAAAACAGAGTCAATGGAGAGAGAAAGAAAAAAAAAGAAAAAAAAAGAAAAAAAATAGAGAGAGAGAGAGAGAGAGAGAGGGAGAGAGAGAGAGAGAGAGAGAGAGAGAGAGAGAGCGGGGTAGGGAGAAAGACAGCTAGAAGAAAATGAGAGAGAAAGACAGAAAGAAAGAGAGAGAGAGAGAGAGAGAGAGAGAGAGAGAGAAGGAGAGAGAGAGAGAGAGAGAGAGAGAGAGAGAGAGAGAGAGATAATGGGACATACTAAAGAATACATTAAATATGAGCCGTATTCTCAAATCAATATTATGACGGAGGTGAACTAGATGCGGAAATTTGAAATCAACGGACGAAAATATAAAACTTAGGAAACAATCTGTTAGTAGACCGAGTCTACTTAATTGCGGAGAATAATAATAATAAATGGCATTTATATAGCGTTTTACCCCGTTGTCACAGGCTCTAAGCGCTTTACAGTGATATAAAACAAAACATATTACAGTGAGACAAGTGTGAAGGAAACGTGATACGAATTCAATTTAACAACAACAAAATATGAAAATAATATTGCAACATTATGACGTAAAAAGATAAAACTTTAAGCGAGATTTGAACGTTGTCAACGAATCCGAGCATCTCACGTGTGATGGGAGAGAGTTCCAAAAATGGGGGGCCGAAAATTGAAAAGACTGTTCACCTACTTTACGCAATGGCTTAGGTTTGACAAGGATTGATTGGTCATTGCTTGACCTCAAGTTTCTATTGGGGACATATATGTTTAGAAGGTCTTTAATATAGGAGGGACTGTTCGTGCTCAGGGATTTGTAGACAACAGTACAAATCTTATAGGCAACTCTTTTTTTCCACAGGAAGCCAATGTAACTCACGGAGAAGAGTTGCTGACGGGTATTTTTTGTTATTGCGTACAATGAGCCTGGCTGCGTTATTTTGAGCAACCTGAAGTTTGCTAATTTTGTCTTTAGCTAAATTCGCCCAAAGGGAGTTACAATAGTCCGATTTAGATAAAACCAGGGAATTAATTAAAAGTTCTGTTATATGCTTCGGTATTAAATTACGAATTTTGCTTATTTTTTTCATTTCTATGTACATAGATTGTATGGTGTTATTCACGTGGCTTGTCATGGAAAGATCTTTATCGATGATGACGCCAAGGTTTTTTGCTTTATTTGAAAATTCTATTGTGCTATTTCCGAGAGTGAATTTATGTTTTTTTAACTGCAAAAATCTAACATATCACATTTTTGATAGATAGTGTTTGATTTAAAGTGTCTTTTCGTCATCTCGACATAATGCCCTTTTGAAGCTATAGGTCCAATATCTACTCTTTATTGACACTTAACAATCCCAAAGAAGAAGCAAGTCAAAAGTGTTAAGTTCAAATTTGTCGTCCACCGAAAAAAGAACATTTTAAAATTTATTTTTGCCAGAAAAATCGTCTTTAGATATCGATCCATTAAAATGACCTTCACCTTGTCAGAAACTCAAAACCCCGGGGCATAAGGAATTCCAAAGTTTGAACGTTTTTGACAAAATGAGGGTCATTTTAATCGATCGATATTTGAAGGAGAGTTTTCTGACCAAAACTTTATAAATGTGTGGACGACAGAGATGTGACCAACCGCATCAACCCGGTATTATGTCAGAATATAAGCGTTAAATTTAACGACTTATTGATATTTTGGAATTTTTAACTGTTTGAAATGTTATACACGTACGTTCTCCTAAATGAAACATCAAAACTCATCTTAAGTTTCATATTTTTACAATAAATTCAAATATCAGCATTTAAATCGTCTTGTACATAACTGAAGAAAAGGTAGATAAAGGAAAATAAATATCAGTAGAAATCATTCGGTTAGATGCTTTCATCGAAAACGTTGATTACCTTTGTGGTGGTCTTAATTTTGGAAAGAAAATCAATTGAAAATGGAAAATCGCAGTTGATAATATTCCCATTTTATTTCTTAATCTGAGACATTTCCACATAAACATTGGATAACAAGTCAGTTGGTCTAAAAGTTGTGTCTGAGTGCGGCGATGTGGTCTTGTGGTATGACACTCGCTTTCGGATCGGAAGGTCCTGGGTTCGAGTCTTGCTCAGCGCATAGTTGAGTCCTGAAAAAGACTCTTTACTCACATTCTCTCACCGTACTCGGGTGTAAAATGAGTAACTGGTCGTAAAACAGCTTGTCTATGTTGGAAAAAATGTAATATCGCCTAATAGCCGACACGTCTACATGTTACGTGTTGCTGTTGGTCAGGGACAGGTTGTAAAGCGCTTTGAGCACGTTTAGTGGATATTAGCGCTATACAAAAGCTCAAGTTTAAAAAAAAAAAGTTTTGTCCACAATAACGTTTTTGAGACGACAGGTCCAAATAACTAAAAAGTAGCAGTAGATCTATCAAGATTAGTCTCTCCTTTAATTGTCTGCTATAGAAATAGATGTTTGGCTAAAATTCCAGTTCGGCGAAACAACCAAACCATGCCAAGGCTAAACAAAATTAATAATAGTCTCATTCCAGATATAATATAGACCGCCCCAAGGAAGAGGACGACAAATAATAGGAAAAAATACAAAACACCGAAGAAAAAAAACAAGATATTCCTAGCCCACAAGGGGAGTTCGGATTTGGAGTCATCTCCCCCCCCCCCCCCCCCCCCCCCCAACACACAGCCAAGGTATTGTGGTATATAAGAATGACGTCAACAGTTGTTTGTTGCTTGTTTGATTAGGGCTGCTGACTTTCTCTGATATACATTTCTCATTACTTCTTCGTGGGCGAGGTAGCCGAGTGGTTAAGGTCCCGAGTTCGAGCCCCTTGAGCCAGATTAATAACCTTAAATTTGCTCACTTTGGACAAGGATGAATCCTGTTTGATAGCAGACATTTTTTATGAATTATCTACAATACTTCACGGAATTCCTAGGCGACAACATAATCTAACGATGCCTCGCAGAGTGCGTATTTCTTTCTCTTTCTTCTTTAAATCAACACTTTCTATTGTCCTATCTTGACTGGAAAATTTCCGACAGATTTATTGGAACTTTAAATGTGACCCACCACTCAATATAATATTATATCAATCTGTGTCAGTGAATTTCAAGTTAACTTATTCAGAGACATGAAACTATAGTTGTTTCACTCATTGATAATTGAAATTCTGTTTCCTTCACAAAGCAAGAAAAATCAGCGCAAAACTCATGCTTGTTAGGTATAAATTCTTTAATTCAGAGTTCAATTCTCTTCTGCCGGCTGTCTATATTTTATGTGGTAAATTAATGTTTTTACTGCTTTTTGTTATTGGCTGATGAAGGATTTTGAGTTCGATGCTTTCTTTGATTGATATTTTGTTGTTTATTTTTTTTTATGCTGTTATATTCTTTTATTGTTTTATCATTTTTATTTATTTATTTTTTCATTACGGGTTACAATTGACATTTTAATGTCACGCCACTTAGACCAAAGGTGTATCAAGTAGACCTGGCGGTGGATTTCCCTGTGACCTTTAAAATATTTATGAGTTAATTACATATAACATTGGAATACGACCATGATTAAAACAATTAATATGTCTTTGTTATTTAACCGTTTCAATGTTGTGTTTGATTTTACGCTAACATGATATTTGATCTGATTGTCTTCATCAACTGAGCGGTGCGGCTTTTTTTTTGTTGTCTTGTGATATATGACATTCGCCTTCGAGCTCGTAGGTGCTTTTTTCGAATTACTTTTTGAGCGGCGCAAATTTGAGTCCATGGAAGCGGTTCTTTACTCAAATTACCTCACCCCACTCACTCATAGTTAAAATTAGTAGTAGTTCGGTAACAGCGTTGTCTCTAGTTGAAAAAAAAAGTAATTGTATTAGCACTTTTTATCATTTGGGATAGAAATCTTTTACTTAATATTAATATAGACTGTAAGTCAGAGTAGTATAGAGGTATGTCCATAGTTTCAGAACCCGATGGTACCGAGTTTGACTCCCCGCCACAATGCGTCGTCTTGGGCAAAACACCCCACTCACTCACTCACTCAATCCTCTCTACTGTGTAAGAATGTGAGTAAAAAGTATTTTCCAAGTTCTTAACGTTTGCCCCCCGGCAATTGAATCGGTCTGGGTGATACGATTGTCATCCTACAAAAAGATAAAGCCGCAAGGGGATCATTTTAATTGATTGATAAATGAAAAAAGTAAAACCTTTCTGGTTAAACTAATTAAAGGCGTTATAGTAGTGTAGGCTCAGTTGGTACATTCGCTTTCACAATCAAAGGGACTGAGATCGGTCGCGGGTAAAGAGCTTTTTTTTTCTGACACCTTTGTCCACCCAGCAGTGGTTGGGTTGCTTGCTCTGTTAGATTTGGTAGAAAGCACTTTGAGATAAGACTAGTAACCTATCCAAAAAGTAGCAAGAGATTGCTCTTGTCTATTCCTCGCTACAAAAGCCGAGGCATATGGGCCTAATTGCTCTAAATTGTTACTTGTGTGCTATATTCAGACAAATGATTGTGTAAGAGAGAGAGAGAGAGAGAGAGAGAGAGAGAGAGAGAGAGAGAGAGAGAGAGAGAGAGGGGGGGGGGCGTTGAGACGATTTACACAGATTCAGTCTTGTCGTAAAAGGGTTAAAGCAAACTACGTCATTCAAAATTGGTTGGCTCACTGTTCTAAATCGATAAAACTCTTTTTAATTGATTTTTTCTACTGCATACGTGTTTACATTTGTCTCGTCTTGAAGAAGTTGATCGAAGGTTGTCTCGAAAATTTTGTTTTGTTTTGTTTCCATTTGTTGGGGGTCCCGATAACTCAGTTGGTAGAGCACTCGCTTCGCAGGTAAAGAGACCGTGATCAATCCGGTTGCAGTCGATATTTTTTGATGATGTCAACTTCGTTCTATCCATTTTTAATCCACTTTTAACCCCTGGTCCATTCCGACATAGTACTGGCTTTAAGAGTTGAGGCACATATTTTCATATTTTTCTTTTTTTTTAAATAATAAAACTAAATAAATTATCTTTATTCATCCGAACGGGAAATTTGTCTTTAGAGTTTATTCCAAGGCAACACTGGAATAGCCCAGTCCCGCAGTGTAGCGCCGCAAAGTGAGCTAAGGCGAGGTGACTTGCTCAAGGCCACACACCGAGGCGGGTAGTTGAACTCAGCACCTTTTGGGTAAGAAGCAAAGACCGTACCGCTAAGCCAGGCTGCCCTCTTTTGGTGCTGTTTCAATAATATATTCAATGCTTTTCACAATGCTCGTTTTACTTCTTCATCGTGGCATAATAGCCTATAGGGCAAATTTCAGGTTTAATATTATAATAAGTTGCCAGTTAGGCACCCTTTCACACTTTGACTCTTGGAAAAGACTCTTTATTCACATGCCTTTTCCCCGATAGCGCCTCACATGTGTCATACCTCGTCCTATGTGTCAAGTATTGAGGTTTGCTTGTTATCCCATTTAACCCGCTCCTTACCAATCGTAAGAAAATTGTCACATTCGTTATGATGCATGCAGACAGCATTTTTCTAACTCAGATACGTATTACAAATCACAATATTTGAGGAAAAAGCATTGCTTTATTTACAAGTACGTAAGATTGTTTTGCTCAACAAAATTATGTACAATATGTAGATATTAGACTTTTGCTTTTAAATTTGAGTTTGAAAATTCAATTTGTGCGTCGTGATGGTATGGCATTTCTGTAAAAATTTTAAAAGGGTGGTAAAGAATGAATTAAAGCGGTTTGAGCGCATTCAGGGTTTGTTTTGTTGAGTAAAATACGAGGTGAGCTACCAGCCTTTTCCTACACCCCCCTCCCCCCATTCCCAACATACTCTCCCACACACATAAACACACACAAACACACACACTCATACAAACGCACACTCAAACACACACACACACACACACACACACACACACACAATTACACTCAAACACACACACACACACACTCAAATACACACAAACATTCAAACAAAACACACCCGGCCACACACATTTCTATTCTATGGGACCCGTGTTACAATGAAAAAATGACGGCGATGACACGTTCTTGGTAAAAGGATATATTTTTTCGAACTTCCAAATGACCATTTCTGAACAAAAGAATACGTTAATAAAATAAGACTTAAATGCTATATAATCGATACCGAATTATAATGTGATGTAAAACGTTGCTGTTAGTGTTTTAATCTTTAATCATTTCTAGCATTGTTTAGTTTTTCCTTTTGTTTTGTTTCGATTATTTCAAGTTAAAAATAAAAGTACGGAGTTTGCATTTCAATATCTAATGCGTTCTTATACACTGTGTCTTTCAACGAATCGTTTCATTTTTGTTTCATTTTCGTTATATTTTCAATCTTATTTTATATTACTGGAGTAAAGATGGATAAGTTAGTAAAAAGGTTTTGTGTTTATCCTTCCAACCATTGACAATATGAAAATATAAATTGAGTACGATCATAAGCTAGACATATGTCATAAATTTTGGTCTAAATTAAAAAAAAATTCATTTTATTTAAGTGAACCTGTTTCTGATAACCCAAAATATTACGGGCTCATTTTTGTAATGGAAATATTCTCAAACCAACGCAAATTATTGGGTATTTAGTCAATGCAGTTTCAAACACAGACCTGGTCGTCATAGCAAACGATGGTAATTTTGACCTTCAAATCACTTTCGCTCACCCAGACATTATACCGTTTTGAGACCGTGTGTCACATATATGATCCATGTCCATCGCCTCCAAATGGAATTATGTTGAAGCAAACCGGATGACCAAAATGTTAATTTTTTTTAAGCCTGTAGCTAGGTGCGCGCACATATATTTGGCAATATGGCGGCCAGATGCAGATAGTGATTCCCAACGTCAAGTTTAAATGACCGATCATAAAGCCCCAGAGAATGTAGACACCGTTTCTACCTGCTCTCACGAGTGAAAGGACGCAAACACACTTTTTATTTTACCTGCTTTAACATAAGATGACGTACACACTTTCTTCTACTTTACCTATTCTTATGATAAGATCTGTAATCTATGATGACACTGTCATAAAATTTAATAGTTTTAAATTTAACATTTAGATTTAAGATTATTTAATAATTCTAATCAAATTGACAAATAAGCTAAATTTCGATTGATATTTTTATTTTTAAAATACATATATAATCTTAATTGTTAAATCACCTTACTTTTTATTTTTCAAAGCTTAGAAAATGATATTTTTTAGTAAAGAAGGGAGGTAACTCTTTATCTGTTAATAACATCAGTGTCTGATGTAGTTCCGTAAATGGCGAAATCGCAGTATTTTCGGAGAAGTAAAGGCTATTACGAACAGGGGCTCGTTTATTTTAATTGTTATACCATTGTATTGTGGAGATTAACATAGATCGAGACCGACGTGCACTTATTTACATATATATGAACGTCGATCGAGACGAATCTTTTGAGCCGTCAGATTTGATCTGTCCGGCAGACGGACGGTGAAATTATGGAAAATCCGAAGGCATGCTCGAACTATTCATAACTCCTTTCAATTTTTTTAATGTTTCCTTGCCACAGCGACTTTGATTATTATACAGAATTAGTAGTTGTCGAAATTCTTTATGAATAACTTCAGCCAGACATAACACCGTGTATTCATTACGAAGCTACACAATTGTAAATGACACAAATATTTGTCTTCCCAACGCGGCTGTATGGTTGTATAATGTGGACTTTATTCGAAAAAACGACATGAAACGTTCGTAATGTGGGTGTACTGTCGACTGTTGAAAATATCCTGGACAGCGTTGGTAATTTTTTTCTAATTTGAGAATTTTTATATAGTGCAATATTAACTAACCTTTCTCGAAGCGCTTTACAATGGGTTCCCAGCCAACAGCAACACTTATCATGTAGAACGAGGAATGACACCTGTTGGGCGATATTAATTTTTTTTTCTGACAGAGACAACACTGTTAACGCCAGGTACTCATTTTAAACAGGACCTTCCGATCCGAATGTAAGTGTCATAACACAAGACCACATAGCCGCATGGTGAGAAAGAAAAGGGTGATAAATTAGAAGAGAACTTCTGAGAGGACAAATGAAATGTTTCGGACATATTTGGAGAAGGGACGGAATTGAAAAGTTGGCAACATCGGGATGTGTGGAAAGGAAACTCTGAAGACAGATTAACATGGAGGAAAATGGCCGACAGTGAATATACAATATTGCGTTGATGGATCATATTTACACAGTCATTAGTACAAAATGAGTGAAACCTGTCAGAAAATACAAGTTCCTCTTCAAAGAAGTACTTTGCTCAATTTCATGGAGAAACCTCGTGTACATCCCTTCTCTTTCCTCAATGCCCCAATCACTTAACGCTGATGATTTTGATTAACGTACGGTTTCAGAGTCACTCAAAGGGACTCGCGTGGAATCCCCAATTTTATGCTCCGCCAGTGAATCGATTTTGTCAGAGCTATAATCACGGATTTCCGAACATTTTCCTGATTTTCATCCGTACGCTCTCCGTGAACCCGCCTTCTTTGTCTCTGTACATTAATTCATTCTGTTCTTCTTCCAACAATTTCATTCTTTTACCCGCTTGTGTGCATGTTATTACCAATGCTAAATATATGGCATATTATTGCTTTAAAGCAGTATTGTTTCGGTGTTTGTTTTGATTTTTTTTTGTTATTGACTAAAGAAGGGTTTTGAGCCCTTTCCGTGATAGGTATTTTTTTTCGAAGCTGTTATATTAATATTTGTTTATTATTTATTAAACCACGTACATTGATTGGTATAACAGAAAGTAATAACACACAATGGGCGACGGGTCACATATTATTTTATAATTTCCTATTCTTTCCATCGTATTTATTTTTTTTTTTTATTCTTTTATTTATTTTTTTATTATTTTTTTTGTTGCTAATATAAACCAGGCCAGTTTGACAGATCGCGTGTTTAAGATACTCCTGCAAATTATGCTCTTTGTGTAAATCTGAGGCAGACGTTGTGAATGTTTTTTCTATTTTAACCCGTTAACTGTCGTACTCAGGAAAAACACGATTAAAAAATGTTGCCAGAAAACTCGTCCTTCTAATATAGATCGATTTAAATGACCCCCTCATCGTGACAGATGTCTCAAACCTGGGACCTCGCCTTCGGACCTTGTGAAGTCATCATTTAAATTGATCGATATTTGAAGGGCGAGTTTCCTGGTCAAATTTTTAAATACGCGTCTTTCCAGAGTAAGGCAGTTAATGAGTTAGAGATTTTTATTGCTTGTTATTATTGTCGTCTAAGTTTTTTATGTACTTTTTTGTTGTTGTGTATAATATGTTGGTGTTTTTTTTTTCTCTCAATTTTTAATTTCTTTTTATGTTTTGGGGGATTTTTATTGTTTTACTTTTCTTCATATTTTAACAATAATATTTCTCTATTTCCACCCATTTCTATTGCTATGTTGTAATGCACTTTATGACAACTAGACTAGGAAATAGTGTATTACTTGAAAAGTTATGAAATATGTGGCACACCGCATCATTCTGGTATAATGCAATTATTGTAAAGTTAAAATAAAAGTTTAAAAATTCTGTCGAAGGTTATAGAATATTGTCTTTATTTATATATATATAACATTAGGACAAAGTTTTCAAAATAAATTCCATGCTTACAGCTTTGATGCAGAATTGTCTGGCTAGATCTGATGTACCTTTTCGTACATATTTATTATTCAGATAGGAACCAAACTGTAGATATGCAATGATGTCTTATTTTCTATTTATATTGTCAACATTCATATTCTTCCAATTGCCCACGCAAGATATATTGGAATATTCTGTGTGATTTTATCAAAATAAAAATTATGTATTACTTCATCGTTGTAATAATTTCCTGAATGAATTAACCTGGATCTTTATATTACATTTTACAATAGCTATGTCAATGTGTATGTTTATATACAAATAGCATTGTGTGTTTTATGTATTATAAGGAAATGAACAAATGGTGATATAAAGACAAGGCCTCACGAACAATATCATTATTTCTCTGAGAATGTGAGTATGAAAAAGTGCCAGACAAAGGAAGAAAAAAAAAAACGCATTAAAATAGACTATCCCAAAAACTATCCTCGACAGATTTTTTTGGGGATATTTTGTTTGTTTGGTATATTTCTTTCTTGCTTATACCATTTCACACACCTACCGCACACACACACACACAAACACATACATACACACACACACTTATATATATATATATATAAACATGCACAGACATAGAGAGAGAGATAGAGAGAGAGAGAGAGAGAGAGAGAGAGAGAGAGAGAGAGAGTGAGTGAGAGAGCAAACAAAAAAGAGAATATACAGCAAATTATGATACAATTTTTGTGATATTTGACCAAAGCTGTGTTATATAGCTATAGGGCCGTTCTGTACTGTTAGGAAATAGAGTTGTAGGTGATTGCCGACTAGGTCGCCAGACAATTTTATAGATTTCGTCATCCCTGTTTTTCATTAATCAGACCGTGCAAATACAAACAAAAGTCACTCATTTTTTTCTTTTTTGAAAGGTTTCATATGGGCCAAGAGCAGTATGAAAAAAAACCCTGAGCTTTTATAATGAGCACTATTCATCCAGTGTGGTTAAAGCGCTTAAAAGTGGCCCAAGCCAACAGCAACGTTTAACATAACAACGTGACGCTTGCAAGGCCCTATTGCATTGTTTTTCGATCGTGACATCACTGTTACCGACCAACTGCTCATAAATTGAGCATTGTGTGACTAAGTTTGCCCAACTTTAATCAATTCATACAATAAATCAATAAAAGAAAAGAGAAGAATTACAGTGTGATAATAATGTTTCACAGAATATACATATTTAAAACATATATTATGTGACCTAAGTCCCAAAGCGGTAACTGTTTTTTTTATTCCTTTGTCTGGCACTTTGTCATACTCACATTTCCAGACAAATAATGATATTGTTCGTGAGGCCTAGTCATATATCACCATTTTTTCATTTCCCATGTTTGAGAGTTATTGCCAAGATGAAATCCATTTAAATTGATCGATGTTTTAAGGACGAGTTTTCTGGCCAAATTTTTTAATACACGCTTTTCCAGAGTACTTCAGTTAACTGGTTAAAAACTGGAAACTCAGATGGTTGGGCAAGGACCTCTAAATCGATTTCTCAAGTTGACAACCTCATAACTCAGACATATGTACTTTACGCTCATCAGACTATGCAAATATAAAGAGTGTGTTTCATAATTTATTTTTCTAATAATCACTATTTATCTTTTTATTTCAATGGACTGATCTGAACCAAGAATGTGTATGTTAAAATTGTAAATAAATATTATGTCATCTGTGCTTTATGTTAATTAGACTGCAAATACTTAAAGAGTGTCTTGGAGGGTTTATCAATCTGTCTTCTTATTTCAAATGACTGATGTGGCCCAAGAGCAACAGATGATATGTTAAAAATGGAAATACATATTTGAAGTGGATCTTCTATACATACAATACTAACTTACTCTGAAAAACACACGTTTTTAAAACTTTGAGCAGAAAAATCGTCCTTCAAATATTGATCGATGAAAAAGAAAAACATTTGAGTTTATAGATAGCAAAACATCCACAAATAAACGTGCTTATGGGGCCCGAGCCAACTGCAACACTTAACATGTAGGACCATGTTTGGCGAGATAACCATTTTTTTCTGACGGATCCAACGCTGTTAACGGCCAGGTACTCATTTTACACATGAGTATAGTTAGAAAATGAGTAAAGTGCATTTTCCAAAGACTCAATAATGCGCCGCTCAGAGCGGGACTCGAACCCAGGACCTTCCGATCCGAAGGCGAATGTCAAACCACAAGACCACATAGTCGCACATTAAAATAAAGTTTATCACTGAAGAAAAATGAGTCACTTCAGATTAATTTTTGTTTACACACTCATATACCGGCCGACAAAGAGTCTCGGAAAAGTCATGGAAACTTACATCAAATTTTCTCATTTTGCCTACAACATAATATCTTAAATTTAGGAACTAAACTGCCTCATTGGGCAGATAAAAACAAATTGATTTTTTTAAAAGTACAAGTCAACCGTTAGTGATTTTAGACGATACTTGTTGCTTCAAAACCCTACAAGACAGTTATGTTATTTTCATTTTTATGAGATTTTAACTTATAATAAAAACAAGAAATCACGCCTTCTACACCTAGGCATTTTATGAATGAAGGAATAGAGACAATCCATCAAACAAACTCCAATGTCAATTGAAATCACCCACATGAAGCGGAGATCGAACACGGTATCTTTCGGATCACAGTACAATAGCCTTAACCACTCGGCTACCTCGCTCCACTCTTTATCATAAGGCCGAGAAGAAAGGACATCTTTATCTTAAGACTGTCTAAACAATAGACGAGCCACTTTCAAATCAATATAAAAATCAATAAATGAGATTATGCTGAAGATTATAGATGGTCAGTCAACCATGAGTCTTTAAGCCGTATTCTGGAGAAAAAAAAAGGAATTTAAAAATTTGGCCAGAAAACTCATCCTTCAAACATCGATCGATTTAATCGACCCTCATCTTTACAAAAACTCTCAAACCTATGACTTAGATGGACCTCGAGAGGACCCAGATTTGAGAGTTTTTGTCAGGATGAGGGTCATTTATATCGATCGATATTTTTGAAGGATGAGTTTTCTGGCCACATTTTTAAATACGTGTCTTTATAGAGTACGGCACTTAACTTGTTTAGAATTCGGCATCGCTCAGCTTCATTATTCAGTGATCTCATGGTGTGTTATAAGACCTGACAGCTCAGAACCAATGTCTTCAGCTTGGTTTGTTGGGCACGGGATGGTGAAACCATTGTCCCATCAATGGAGATTTCCTATTTCTTAGGGGTTTTTTTCTTCTCATCTCTGTGTTAACGTCATTATATTTTTATCGTTGAAGTCTTTTGTTGTTGTCATCGTTGTTACTGTTATTGTTATTGTTGTCTTTGTTGTTGTTGTTGTTTTTGCTGTTGTAGTTGTTGAATGCTGTCGTTGTTTGTGTGTTGAACGTTCTGTGTTTGATATTTTGTTCTGTTTTGTTTAAAAGCTGTTATAGTCATTTTTTGTACTTTACTTATACAGTTCACAGCGTCTTGCCACTTAATATTCATCAAAACTGGTAAGAATCGCAATATTATTGTCTTTTTACACCGACGGTAAAGTCAATGAAAACAAGAATGACTATTTTTAGGTTGACAACGGGGATGAAGAAAGTGTTTATTGATATAACCAAGAGAGAAAAAAAAACGTTATCGATCACGGAGAATATCATCACGTTTTATCAGTTCATCACACGCTTGTGTTGATTTTGATTGGTTGATTGATGAGTTGTATAAACGGTCTATAGAAGGAACGAAGTTGACGTAACCCAGCTCTTTGTTATAGTTTTGTACAGCCATTTTATAGAGGCATAAGAGAGTTGTTGGTTGTGTGTCGAGTAAATGTTCGGTCATCGTTGGCCGTTATTACTCCGCCTTTGCTCCCTCAAATTTCTTTTCGCTATTGAACTTTGATAAAGGTTTGTAACCTCAGCCACTGGCCGTTTAGCATGAATATTGCTAAGTAGACGGGCTCTCTCTTCAAGGCTCAGTTTTGGCATGTCTTCGCGAGTAAAATTATTTAAATCATCAAAGTAATTACAAAATAACTTCACAAACATAATTTTTTTGTTTAACATAGATTACTCTTAAACAGTTGGAGACAACATGGCGTGTTCATTCAGGGGCACGTTGGTGCGAAAGGGTTCGTTCTCGAGATCATAAGAACTTGCATTTTCACAATTGTCCCTGTCTTTATAATTCCTTCTTTGCGTCATTTCCGAAGTCGAAATATCAATCTGTCTTGCAAAATATGTTCACCATCCCCGATTGCAATATCACTAAGCATGTATGTGGTTTAGTAAATGCTCTTTTAGATTATATTTCTTTTTACCTTAACACATAGTTAAACAATAGTAAATTAGCGCATAAAAGTGTTGTTACTTTTGCACATGTGTGTTTATACGAGATATGTTGCAGAATTAATTTTCCCTGTCACGCTGTACTCACATAATATTATGAATTTGGTATCAAATGAAACTTTATTTAATTAACTATTCAACATAAGAAACGTTAAGTTCCACACACCTTTACATTAGGAGTACCCAACGGCCAAATTTTGTGACCAGTAGCTGTTTATCCAAGGCCATGATTGCATTTAGTCCTCGCCAGTTCAGTATAATGCCACGTGTGTCGAAAAAACGATGTGCATCACGTTCTTCTCTCCTTGTTTTCTGCGAGCTCCTGTGGTCTTGGTGCATCCAAATCAAGCCATTGACCTGGTTGCCTTTTCAATTCCGGATCAAACGAGTACACCCATATTTCACCCCTAGTGACGATTCTTTTCAGAAACTAAACACCATCTTATTCAATACGGTTGAAAAAGGTTCTGAGCTGCTTTAACGCCCAATTGCTTTTGCTCTTCTCTCAACAAATGAGGCACCCACTTTACGATCACCTTTTTCTTGCCAAGTTTGATGGTCAATATTCTGTAAATGGTTGTACTGGATACAACAACAAGTTCACTTATCTCCCTACAAGTTCATGAATCTCCTTCCACAACAGCTCTCGTTCTCACAACGGTATCGCCACAAGTGACAACAGGTGTCCCAGTGTGTTCCTCATCCCGCATGTCAGATCCCCCATCTTCATCTTCTCTGACCCACCAGTTTGAATTGAAGGTAAATTGTGCTCCAAAATGTTACAAAGGTCTCCGTGTATTTCGACAGCAGACTTGCCGAGAAGAGTTGAAAATTTGGTGACAACGCGAACATCGTCGCGTGAGAAAGTTCATCGATGTTTTGCTCTGCCATTCTCCTTTGATTACACTTGGACAAGGAGTAAAAGTACTACAAACTAGCCACGTCACAGCTCTATTACACGACAAACAATATACTTGAAATTTGGCATCGGAATTATTTAGATATGACGTCATAAATTTCTCAAATATTGGTAGTTCTATGTTGATTATTATCGAAGTTATAGAAGTGGCAAAACTTAATTCTGAAAAAACCCTCATATAATATATATATATATATATATATATATATATATATATATATATATATATATATATTATATTTATTTATTTATATATATATATATATATATATATATATATATATATATAGAGAGAGAGAGAGAGAGAGAGAGAGAGATAGAGGGAGAGAGAGAGAGAGATGTATGAATGTGTATGTGTTGTGTATGTGTGCGTGTGTGTGTGTGTGTGTGTGTGTGTGTGTGTGTTTCATTGGGACCTTTACTCGATTTGACTTCATTTGATAATCCTCAGTTTCAATCTATTACCACCCGTAGACTGCCTCTGCCACCACATTGTCAACTTCTGAAATTGCATCCATTTCTCATCCCTTCATCGACCCATTCAGTTTCCTTAATCACTTAGCGCCCTTTTCTTTGTTGTCGTGGGATTGGGTTCCTTTTTTTTTGGGGGGGGGGGGGGGGGGCGGGGTTGGGGTTGTTTTGTTTTGTTTTTTTTTCTTTTTCTTTTTGGTTACCCAACAAAATTGTTTTGTTGGAAAAATGGTACAGTAAATAATAAAAGAAAAAATAAATCCCTCCTTCTTTTACAAAGCCATTCAATTGTGCTGGCCCCAAAAGAATAGTACTACGCTGAAAATAATCGGTTTTATAATGAAAAAATAACAGTTGAGAAATTTTTTAACGTTTTTCTCAAGCATTCTAAAACATTGAATGCTGCACTGCACACCATGATAGATTGACATTTAGAAATGAAATATTATTGGTTTTATTTTAAACCGATATGCACTTATTTGAATAAATAGCAAATTTAATTTCAGACCAATGGTTTTGCCCTAAGCTCTATACTTTAAAATGTTTTATCCATCCTGGCTGTTGCAAAAGCAAACAGAAATGTGTATGTTTGCAACGCAGCATTTCCACTCATATATTCTTAGAATGAGTATTTTTGAAATATATAAAAATCCGTACACGTTGTCCCCTACAACGACTGACAATGTCCACCGGAGCATACGATACTTTTGAAGGCTAACCTTGCTACAGTTTCAGTACAAATCTCTAAATTTTTAAATCACTTGTCAGCATTCAAATCAGGAAAAATTATGACAGCAGGTTACCATGATGCTGTTTTCGTAGCTCTTCTTAATCTAAACATTTTAATATCGCTGTCTTTAAAATAAAATTTAAAAATTGCTAGAAAACCCGTCCTTCAAGTATTGATTGATTAAATTGACATGACCCTCAACTCGTCAAAAACTCTCAAACCTTGGACTTTCGTTGAAGTTTCAGGTTTGAGAATTTTTGACAGGATGCGTTTCATTTCAATCAATCAATATTTGAAGGACGAGTATTCTGGCCAAAAATATTTTTACGTGTATTTTTCTTCCAAGGTACGTCATTTTTGTCAGGATAACACATTAATGTAAATCCTCTAACAACATGTTCAGTTTTTTAAAATAGAATAGGCCAACATTTTTTCAGAACGTAAGCTGAATTCAAAATATCCCAATAATCATTGGATTGGGTTGCAACGATTGGAAAACTAAACAAAGCTGTCACACAATGTTTGCAATGTAAAGACAAAGTGAAGATTAACATTTCCTAACGCTCCTCCAAAAAAATCTGTAAAAATGGGTTTTATTTACAAGATTATTTTTAGTTTTGTTCAATGCCGTGTTTGTTTTGTGGATTATATTTCCTTAATTACAACACCTTGAAGAAATGTTTGAGCGTTTTCTTTCATTAAGATGTGGTTTAAATTGGTTGTCAAAGATATTATAATAGAACTTTCTCATCCATTTATGATTTCCGGTTCTTGAATTGGAATTAAATATGATTTAAATTTCTCATTATCTGAAGCTTTTAAACAATTCATGTCTGTGCGAGGGAAGTGGGGGTGGGGGAGGGGGGAGCTCCTCTGCTATATTTAGTCAAGAGTTTGCCAAGGTTGACATGCAACTACATAATATTCATTTCAGAAATATTAATTGTAGTCTGTGAAACGATTTTTAATTTATTTTTTTTTACTTTAGTGGTTTACATAATAAATTGATTAAAGATGGGCTAACTTTGTCACACAATGTACGATTTATTAGTAACGACCAAAGACGAAAAAATTATGAAAAGATGATCAGTTGCGCGAGAGAGAAAAAAGTGTTATGTAGTTCATGACAACAATACAAGCAAATCTTTTACGCTGACTATGGAAGGACTTACTATTCGCTTTATCCGATCCGACGTACATTAACTACTTGTTTTTAATAAAACGACAAGCGAAAAATACGAAATAATCGGCTTAAACGATAATTTTCCCATCTAATTGTGGTTTAACTCTAATACAGCGTATTAATTGATTGTTATTGGATGATGAGGTTGTATTGTATGGAAATGTTTACTGCTTTTAGAGAAACTAAAAAATATTGATCATCACAGACATAGCGTAAACAATTCAAAGAAATAATATTGCATTGTAGCCGTTGTGTTGTCAATGGCAATGCTGAAGTTACTATTTATTATTTATGATTGGAGCCAATTGATTTACGTGGTCTTTTAAAACAATATTGGGTGTTTTAATTTCGTGTTTAGCGAGAAAGAATCAAACAGTAGACGACTGTACAGAGTAAGGGAGGGGCACGTTCCATGATCAAAATGCTCTGAGAAAATGCAATTTGAAATAGCGAAATCTAATTGAAAGAAGTATCACTTTGATAGTGTAAACATCATGTTAGATGTTTGTATGGAAAAAAAGAAAGTAAATACATGATAAATCACCCCCCCCCCCCCCCCGCAAAAAAAAAATAAAAAATTCTGCTTTGATTTGGGATTGGACATGACCCTTCCTTCTTTCGTGCACATCTTTTTTACATTTTTTTTTCTTGAAGCAGTCAACTACTTTTTAATTATTCACATAATCAGGACGTCCGAGGAAATCCAGCCTTAAAGTTTCCTATCACCTATTCATATCTGGGCAATTTCTTAGTCTAGTCTATCTGTAACGCGCCATATTCGCTCTTGATATCCTATAAGTACAGAACTCTACTCAAGAACATATTTGTAAATTATCCGGAATTCAGAGAAAATATGAGTTCGAATTTGGATAAAGATATCAATACATTAAGTACGAATAAGGCCCATTACAGATAAACTAAAAAATATGGCCAGATGAATAGGTAAATTTAGTAAAGCGCTTTGAGCACGTTTAGTGGATAGTGCTCTGTATAAAAGATCAAGTTTTGTTTGGGTTTTTATCTTACTAATGTATAAGCACTAACACAAAACATGGAATGGAATTGGGTTTAATTTACTTTTTGAAAACGCAAATTAAGCCTGATAAAAACACATTGAGCATGATCAATATCTGTATTCGCGCTATATCAATAAATGTGCAGTTTTCTGTGTCTATATCGCATCACTTTCTTATCAAAATGCTCTAAATGTACATTGTTTGACTATACGCCGTTGTGTGGCCTTGAGCAAGTCACCTAGCCTGAGCTCATTTTGATGTTCTGCACGTCATTGGACGCCTGTGTTATTCCAGTATTTCTTTGGAAAATAGCCTAAAGACAATTTTCCCCTTGGGGATAAATAAAGGGAATTTTTTTTATGCGTTGCTTGTACCAATAAAAGTCTAATACTAACTATAGTACCACGCACAATAAACAGATGCGTTAGGTTGAAAGGAGATTTTATGTGGACTAAAATCCCTTAGGATGGGCCTATAACTCACCAACCTGTGAGGACGGTCAAGATTCACCCAATATTCTGAAGTGTTTTTACAAAACATCGTTCTTATATTATATTATAGAAAACGTATACTTCTTTTATCGATAGATTAAGACAACCGCCAACTTGTCAAAAAGTATTAAACCCAAGACTTCTTCAAAGTTTGGAGCTTTTTGACAAGTCGGAGGTCATCTTAAACTATGGCTCAGTAAAGTTAATATTTTCTGGCCAAAATGACAAAAAAGAGGTTGTGATCGTGAGTCATATTAGCGAGAGATGGGTGGGTTTTATTGGGGTTTGTGTTGAAAGAAGATTGGTTGGTGAATGGCCAGAGGGACGTTATTACTAGATTTATATGTCTCTGGTTCGAGGCTATCTGCTGCTTGGACCCTGACTTACTACAAACATGAGCTTTTTTAAAAAAAATATAGAACACTATCCCCTAACCGTGCTCAAAGCGCTTTACATGGCGACTCTGACCAATATAAAGACTTACAATGTAATACGAGACATGGAGGTTATAAGGCAATATTCCTAGGGGATTTTTTTGACAGAGAGAACGCTAACACCCAAGTACTGTAAAGTCTTTTTTCAAGGATTCAACTTTGCGCCGTCCAAATAGGGACTCAAACCACAGACCTGCTGGTCCGAAGGCGAGTATCAACAATTAGGAAGTATTGCAAACATGCGGGATGTTTTGATTGTGTTTGATAAATCACTGGCTTGTGGGTGAGGAAATCTTGGACTTGACTTTTTGGTACAAAAAGACTGGTGGAAATGACATAATCAGGATCATTTTACAAAGTCAAGCAATGAATAGTTTTTTACTGTGACTTGATACTCAATGCGTATACTCCTTGACGTGACTTAAAGCCTATCGCTTTCGATGTCATCTGACTTCGCAGCTTCGGTCATTCCATTATTCTTGCGGTGAAGATTCTCCATTTGTCTTGTGCCTTTTCTCTGATGTTTGATAACTCTACCAGTGACGTTAATCTGGTTTCGTTACTGAGTTGTTTCAAATCGCTGCCGATAGAGGTAATGTTGTTGTTGGCCGTCCCTCTCTCGTTTGTTTTTGTCCAGAGAATAAATAGTGGATCATTGCGTAATTGGCAGAAATTCCAGGTTTACAACGTAGAATACGTATTGAAACTGATAAAATTCCAATAGACGCTTTTCATTGAAAGTATTTGAGACGTGTGCTGGGTTTACAATATCCTGTAAAGATATCAAACAAAAGTTTATATTAAAATTACAACGATAGACTCTAGTCAATTCAAAATATAATCCTTTGTCTGACTTAAATCCTTTTTAAACATAGAATTCCCTTTATTCATCCCAATGGAGAAATTTCTTCATGAGGCGTCTACTCCAGGGGAAGACTGGAATAACCCATGTGTCAGCGGAAGTACAGCTCCGCAAAGTGAAGTGACATTTGCTCAAGGGCTACAGCGCGGTGGAGAACTGAACTCGGTACCTTTTGGGTTCGAAGAAAAAAAGATACCGCGGTGTCAAGGAGGAACTTGTGAAATCCCCGGCTTTGATCCCTCTGAGAATTGGTTTACTTTATTTGTATTTCCCCTGGTGGATAGTTGTTTTCACTATGTATTTATTTCATTTATGACATAGATGCATTGTTACCCCCCGCCCCCCCCCCCCCCCCCCCCCCGTGTTTATGAACATGGACTAGCGCTTAGTCTCTGACTTTCGGAAGGAAGATACGTTGGTTACGAAAGTGTCCCCTTGCTAATAACACTGCCTTTAAAAAACTGTAAGACAAGTTCAGGTCGTCGAAAGTATACATATTTTTGTGAGTTAAAAACTGAAAATAGAGGTAAGAACAACCAAAACAAAAACGATTAGAAAGTTCTTCTGCTGGCATTGTAACTGACTGAATTAATGTGATTCATCATATAAGCTTTCTTTTTTTGTTTGTTTGTTTGTTTGATTCAATTTGTTTGAGTTTCAATGAAACTTTCATTGGCCTAAATATAGAATTGACAGTCAACCATGGACATCAATGTAGTCTGATCAATCCGTAGTCAATATATCACGTGATTTGATTCATCATGGCAAAAGTAAGTTCAAATATGAAACGGAACGAAATATTATCTATACCGTATGTGTTGCTTCTTTCCTCTTCGGAAATCTTTTGCGTTGAAAGTATGAAGGTTTGTATCTTACCTGCCGTCGTATACTAGAGAGCTTGATGTTACCAGCACAAAATAGCCAAATTAGTCACAGTACATTCAGTGATCACTTCTAGGCAAGAGCCTAGCTAGTCAGAGACTAGAAAACGTTCATAAAATTCGTTTTTTTAGTCACTTACTTTTCTAACTAAATAACTAAATCTAGTCCGCTTACATAACATTGGGCCCTGGTGTAAAAAGTTCATGGATGGATTTTGTTCAAATGTTGCAAGAAAAATAGATTCCCAGCTGCAAGTACTCTTACCATAAATAGTAACATTATCTAAAACCGCCTTATTTTGGAACAGATGATAGGTCACGTGCTTTCCTACTTTACAACGATCTTGCTTCCGCCACACGAAATCCTGAAATCTCTTACTAGCAACCACAAAGGAGGAGTCATTGACATGACCGACTATTGTTACTTTGACCTATGATTGCGTATTTGGCTTAGTTTTACGAGGGGTATGGGGTGGGGGGATATGTATATCTAGGAAGGCGGTGCAATCGATTGGTTAACTATAACCTTTCAAGGATGGACTGATTTTCATTTTAAAAGAGCATTTAAAACTCCAAGCATTTATATTTATATAGCGCAATGGCCACTAAACGTGGGCAAAGCGATTTGCAAGGGATTCCTGGTTCCAAGCCAACAGCAGCAATTAACATGTATGACTAGACATGACGCCTGTTAGGCGATATTAATTTGTTTTCGGCAGATACAATGCTGTAACGGCCTTGTGCTCATTTCAATCTGAGTACGGGTGAGAGAATGTAAGTAAAGACCCTTTTTCAAGGACTCATCTATGCCCCACTCAGAATTGGACTCAAACTTGGACCTTTCTGTTCGAAGGCGTGTCTCATACCACAAATCTAAATAGACTTCCCCACTCGTCTTTTTTTTTTTTTTTTTTTGTTCCAGACCTAACTTTTTTTTTACCAAGAGAGCAAAAACAGCAATGCAACTCGAGCTTCTTTGAACCTCTGGTGGCAGCGCTGTTTCTGCTCTCACCAGTAAGATATTTATGCTATGAGTTAAGGAAAAATTATAACAGCATCCGTAAGCCTGATATACCATACTAAAACATAGAAATATATGTAACCTTGAACGTTTAGAATCGGATTGATACCATTTAGTGAAAATTACTCATTAAAATAGCTGTCTAAAAACAATAACAAATAGCTGAGTGCATAGTGACGTCAATGTCATTCTTTCTATAGATGGAACGAAGTGGACGTCACTTATCTCTTTGTTATTGACAGCCATTTTGTTTTGTTTTTGTTAGTGTTTTTGTTTGTCTTAAGTTCGCTTGTATATTGGGTAGGATCTAGAGGGTTTTGTGCTGAATTTAGATATGAGCTTTGTGTTTTTCTTTGACATTTTGACAGCAACATGAAATAAAGGATCACCAACATTTTGTTATATAACTCCATTTGCTTGTATTTTTGTCTTGTTTTTTTGTTTTTTCGCTGTTAAGATATTGGCCATAATTTCTGGAATTTCCCTTTTCGCCGTAATAAGCGATTGAAAATTATTCCATAGCAAAGAATATAAACAAAAAGAATTAATCCTTGCTAATAAAATTTGTATTTCATGATCATAAAGTGTTAAAAGTACCAAAACCAAGTTTGGATTGCGACGTCATTCATTCCTTGAGAGGGGAAAAGAAAGGAAAAAGAATTAAAGTTTGGATTGCGACGTCATTCATTCCTTGAGGAACCACATTAAATGACAGCAATTTTACTATTATAATGAGAGTCAGCACTGCCAAACTCGGGAGAGAAAAAAACTTTTTTGAAAACATTTTGGGCTAGAAAATCCTCCTTTATATATCGATTGATTAAAGATCCTCATCTTGTCAAAAACTCTCAAACTTTGGGCTCTTAAAGTTGACAGTTTTTGGCAAAAAAGGGGATATTTTGATGGATCGAAATGTGAAGGACGATTATTCTGGCCAAAAGACTTTAATGTGTTTGTGTGTGTGTGTGTGTGTGTGTGTGTGTGTGTTTTGTTTGTTTGTTTTTTAAACCCAGAACGACAAAAGCTGATCGCACTCAAAACTCTTATTTTCAGCCTCAGGGGTGAGGATGGCTGAGACGAAGGCTAATCGGGAGGAAATTAGTTGTCTCCTGAGAGGAAATGAGGCATGTGAGAAAAAAAAAGTATGTTTATCTAAAATGCATATCAAACTCTTTACAAAATAATCACATGTATGCTGTAGATTTATGATAATTGGTTTCCCTTTGTTTTCGATGGGAGTGGAGGGTGTTGGGTTCATTAAAAATAGATTTCCCCGGGTTAGTTTGTTTGTTTCTTTGTTTTTGTTTTGCTTTGTCCTACACTGTAGGAGAGTTAAGTTATTTGTCGTAAATAAAAAAGTAAGCACAAAAACATTGCGATCAGAACTTAAACCTAAAATGAAAGCAGAAGTGCACATGATTGTAAAGAAATCACTGACAAGGGTTATCTCAATAATAAGGTATAATAAGGACTATGCCGTTTTTGTAATATTCGACATAAAACCATCTTCCTTTTGATTTGTTTCTCTTGGATGAATAATATAAAATAACCCAAAAAGGTGACAATCTAGAACTAAAATCATAATAATAGCAATAATAGTTTTCCTAATGATCGAACGCGTTGACAAAGTATCAATGTAAAAAGCCATTAATACCATACTTTTGCTGATATAACCTCAGTTTTAGGCTTGTTTTCCATTAATCAATCCATAGGCACTGATTAATACTATAGTCCGTTCCAAGTCACTGCGCACGGAATATCGCAAATTCCTCCAAAGATACGAAATGTGGTGCCGTGATTTTTTTGCATGCGGGCTTATATTTTAAGTGACGTTACGAATTTTGAATACCGATAGCGATAGACCAAACAGTTTTCTCACAATGCCGAATTCCTTTGATCTTTTCATCGTTTGCAATAAAATATGACTCAAACTTTAAAATGTTTACAGTAATGGTGTGTTGATTCTCTTTCCCGTGGGGAAAATATTCACAACAAAGTTGCATTCAGTGGAGTAGCTCAGCAAATAATGTTGGGTTGTTTGAAATAGTGTTTAAAATAGTGTAACAATAGATATAATTTAAAAAGTACTTAACAGTGTTGAAAAATGTCACTGAATCTAAACTTCTTTATCCTTGTAATTTTTGTACAGTATAACCTTTCAGTGGAACCGCAGTTTTCAAATACAAGAGGTGATAATCAAAATGATATCATTATTAATTTGCTCTCTCCATTCTGAGTTCCTGATTGTGGGAAATTAATTAATAATATTGCTATTCGCCTCATGCTATGAAAAAGAATTCCGCTCTTCACCTCACGGGAGAAATACTTGAAAATTTTCCTCATTGTGACAAATGTGCATGTTTAATCCATATTGTTGTCAATTTTTTTATGAATGTAGAAATTTTAATAGGCAGCTGCGCTACGCTTCTGGCTTTCAACTATTAAAATGTAACAATTGTTAATGTCAAGTGTGTACACAGTGAACAATTTGTTGTGTCATTTTGAACCCAGGGTGGCGATGTTAATGAGTTGTGCACATGAATCTCTGGTCAAGCCTATGAGGAGTTCAGTGATCGTAATCACAACATAATACTGTTATTGTAAACCACACACTTGTTCACTCATCCCAGACCCTTCGTTTTTTATATACCGTAAAGAAGAAAAATACCAAAGCATGGTACTGGAACCGGTGAATAAAATCGACTTAATATCACGAACAATTCTAATGTTCAATAAATCCATCAG
>NC_088363.1:26366211-26368711 GCF_034508935.2 Berghia stephanieae
CTTTTGAATGTCGGGTTTCTTAAAATCCTCTTTGATTTCACGAAAGGCTCAGCTTTCTGCTCTTTATTTCGTCTGTTTCTCCTCTTTCTCCCCCGCCTCCTTCTCCTCATCTTCCTCAGCCTCATCATCTCTATTTATAATAATAATAATAATATCAACACTATGATTGTTTTTATTATCACCACCTTCATTACACTCTTGCATCATGTTCTCCATTCTAAGTTTTCTACACCCTAATCCTCAACTTCCACATCAAAGTTAATATTGGAAAAATATTGGCAAAAAAAAGTATGATAGAAAGTTCAATTATCCCAAAAGGTCTCATAAATCGGGTGTAAAAATTGATCTCGGAATCAAATTTCTATGTCGGATGGTTTTAGGATATACTGTCAAATAAAAAAAAATTAAAAAATATAAGATGACGTTACAGCTAAACTTGAACCTTGGTCATTCTGATTTCTTGGTCTGATTTCCACTATTCAAAGGTATTATAAATAATAGTTGTAAGCAGTATACAAAGGTGTCATTTGACAAACACTCTGTCTGAATTTAAAGGGGAAGGGCGGATAGCTCAATTGGTAGAACATTAGGGATGAATAAAGGGAACTCATTTATTTATTTATTTATTTATTTATTTGCCCCACATTTGAAGGGATCTGTTTGTCATGGTCTCAAGTGAGTAAAGAGCTACTCGACTATGCATAAAGATATGTAGAATGAGGCCCCGGAATTTACTAGTTATTATAAATGAAAAACAATTAACGATTTTTTTCAGATAAAATAAAAAGAAAGATTAAATTTAATTAAAAGAGATGAATAGTGACTGTGGCAGTTACAAATAGAAATGTGAATATATTACGTAACTTATGATGATATAATGTCAGGTTCGTAAGGTTACGTTTCCAGGCAGTTGAAAGGCGTGGATTATATATTCCTCCGACAACGGGCTCAGGCTTGTAAGGTTCCCTTCCAGGCAGTTGGGAAGGGGCTATTTATATCTTTCTTCGACAGCGGGCTCAGGTTTGATCCTTAGTGCGTTGAGGACTACACAGTCAACGGTAAAAGCTCCGGCGTCTTGATGGTGGGGATAAAATATCCACAAAGTACCAAAAAATAAAAATCTTCAAATGTATATGAGGAATGGAGCGGCTGGCCGTCCGGCATAGATTATAGAGAGAAGTGAGTGTAGAATGTTAGACCTATCAGCTTTTATAATAAGTGGCTACGTGACAGAATGTAGAACGAAAAGTATTCACTAATTAGAAATTAATTCGAGGGAAGGCTATAAAAGGAAAGACGATCTAATATTAGAAGGTAAAGTTTATCTAAGCCTACCGAAATATAACTGGAGTGAGATGAATTCAGTTCTTAATAAAATAAAATTTAATAAGATAATTGTGAACAACCTTTACTGTGACACTGTTTCTATCTTGTGTTGAGTCGAGGTTTTGTTTCGATCCTATCCAATGGGTAGCAAGCCGTTTACTGTCGACTTAACTCTACAGAATCAGAGATAAACTTGGTCACAAAGGCTCTTGTGGTTATCTATTTATCAGCCTTTTACTAGTAACGTCTTAAAAGTGTCCATAGTTCGTTCTGCGTGGGACTCTGAGTTGTACGAGGTATACGATACCACTTAAAACTGGCATTGACTTCCATCCGTGTTGAGACTTCGATTCACGGTTTCGATAATCTCATAGTCTAACCATGATAGGGGTTATTTACAATCAAATGTCATGACCATCTGAGTGGTGTCGGGATTTTTAAGGTTCCCTGATCGTTGGTGTTGTCGTCGTCGTTTATTTTTGTTTTGTTTGGTAAATAATTGGGCTTTTGCTCATTAGTCTAATGTCATGTGATAATAAGTGGAGGTAGTTATTAACTCTTCCGTTGTGCTGTACAGTGTGTTTTCTGCATTGGACAATGCAGAAAAAAGATTTCTGTGGTCTTGAAGCTTGCTGCATTTCAAAAAGAGGTGATACGTTGTTGCATAAAGTTTACTGATATAAAACAGAGTTTTCTTGGTGCAAAAATATTCACAGTTGAAGAAAATGTTACGATTGTTTTCCTATACACGTATTTTGATAACTAGTGGAGAACCCGCCAAAATTGTGGGGAATAAAGGCTAGTACTATTATGAACAGGCACCCATCTATTATAATTAATATACTACTGTATTATAGAAATTAACATAGACGTCTAGATCGGAACAATCTTTTGAGCTATCGACGACCAAAATCGGTCCGGCAATAAAGTCTGTATTGCACGCAAATGAATCTGCCAACAGGGCGGCCAGATTGCGACCCCAACGTCAAATGACCTATCATTATGAGTGGCATCATTATATTATGCTCCGGCAGATTTTATAATCATTTGAGTCGACGGGCGAAAAAATTATCTTTTGTTTTTAAAAATAATTTACAAGAATATCAATGTGTAAAAATTAGTTTTAAATTTTTATAGTGTGCGCTTTGGCAAAAAATTAATATGGGCTGTTCGG
>NC_088363.1:26373711-26391211 GCF_034508935.2 Berghia stephanieae
GTCCGCCATTGTTCCGATATTTTAGAACCAGTTACTAAGTTACCATGCGTCATTACGAGGGAAGTGACGTCACGACTATTCCAAGATCACAAAAGTTTTTATTCGTCACATCATCGTGAAAAGAATCAGGCCAAGCATATTTTATTGGAGTATTCCTAACATAAAAGCATAGCACGATTCCAGTTTTTAAAAGAAAATTCAGTTCCAACCATCCATGACTATGAAATAGAAAAATAAATAAAAATCATATTACTCTTATTCATAATCAAACAAAAATGTGGATGGAACAAATTTGGCCATTTTTTTTCATGTAAGTTGGGTACTTCTCTCAAATGCTGGCATCCCCTCGCATAGGCAATCTGGCAAGCTTGTCACTAAAGGACCATGATGACGTGCAATTTTCGGAGAGATAATCTATTTAGGGGAGGTAACGACTGCTTGGGAGAGTAAAGAATTGTGATTTTGTTGGAATCTGAAGTGCCTGTATAATGGATTCCTATTCTACCGTACTCTGAAATAAAAACACATTATAAAAAGTTTGGCCAAAAAACTCTTCCTTCAAATATCGATCGATTAAAATGGCCCTCGTCTTGTCAAAATCCCTCAAATCGGGGACTTTAAATGAAGTCCAAGGTTTGAGAGTTTTTGACAAAATAAGAGTCATTTGAAGGACGTGTTTTCTGATCAAAAATTGAAATAAATGTTTCTTTTTGTTTCAGAGTACGGCAGTATTAAGATGGCCTTGCACTTTACTAGCCGTACTATTTGCTTTGGTTGAGAAGAAGCTCTAGGATTCATAATAGGATTCAATAGTCTGATGTCACGTCCGCCCAGAATCGAGCAGCTTGGTTCTAAACAAAGAAAATCGATACTTTTTATTCTTCATGCTGGTGAGAATTGTTTCACATGTCATGTGATCAGAATGTATAACAGTCAAAACATGATGGGATTTAAAATATTTTTCTACTCTGGATATATTTTTATGCTCGTCGTAGAAGTATTTCATAAGGGCGTCCACCATTGTTTCGATAGTTTAGAACCAGTTACTTAGTCACTATGCGTCATTATGAGGGAAGTGACGTCACTACTGTTGAAGCCTATTGATGACTCCTCTGTGATCTCTTGCTGTCATTCTATAAATAGAATGAAGTTGACGTCACTCATGTCTTTGTTATTGTTTTTTGCTATCCGCGTTTATGAGTAATCTCACCAAACTGTATTAACCAGACAATAAACGTTTAAGGTTACACATAGTTTGGTGTGTTTGTCCGTTATACTTCCGGATGACAATGTTGTGAACTTCTTAGCCAAGCGCATACTATCAATTGACACGGATGCCTTTTTATAGTATAAGCCTTCAGTTCTTCTATCAACAAAAAGTGCATACACTTTTGAAAATTAAGTCAGTTGTTTTATATTTTATTAAAACTATCTAGTCGAATAAACATTTAAGATGTTTTATTTTTAACTCGAAAATTTAAAATAAAATATAGATAGAACAAAGATGACGTCACTCGGGGCTTGATTTTTGCCATCCGCGTTTATGAGTAATTCTCACTAAACTGTGTTAACCAGACTATAGATAGTTCGAAGATGACGTCACTCAGGCCTTTGTTATTGTTTTTGCCATCCGCGTTTGTGAGTTGTTCTCACTAAACTGGATTAACCAGACTATAAAAGTTCATGGTTACACAGAGTTTGTGTGTTGGTCCGTTATACTTCCGGATGGCAATGTTGTGAACTCCTTGGCCAAGCGCATTCTATCTATAGATAGACGTCATCTGCATACTATCTATAAAAGTTCATGGTTACACAATGTTTTGTGTGTTGGTCCGTTATACTTCCGGATGGCAATGTTATGAGCTTCTTAGCCAAGCGCATACTATCTATACCGTGTACAAAGAAAAAATAACCCCATACATACTGCAAAACTACATGGTTTTATGGTGGTGAATGTGAAACGATGTTTCATTTATCCTCAAGGCAGACCACTAAAAGCTGATTCCTCATTTTATACAATAAATGTCGCATGTCAGACGTCATGTTGGTCCGTTACACTTCCAGATGGCAATGTTGTGAGCTTCTTAGCCAAAGGCATACTGTCTATCTTTTGGCCCTGAAATCAACCGCTGATTGTGAACCGAAGACCAATAGATGTTATGCGCTTGGCCAAGGAGTTCACAACATTGCCATCCAGAAGTATAACGGACCAACACACAAACTCTGTGTAACCATGAACTTTTATAGTCTGGTTACTACAGTTTAGTGAGAACAACTCACAAACGCGGATGGCAAAAACAATAACAAAGGCCTGAGTGACGTCATCTGCATACTATCTGTAGCCACACAAGGTGCTTGCCTATCACCGGAGTAAACCGCCCACAGATCCTGAGCATCACTCACAATATTAACACAGATGATTGGAAAAAATGCATCGTGTCGTCAGGTTTTGCGATGCAATTCCTTTATCATTGTATCAAAATATTGTGAGAAATACTCACTAACTGCGCCTGACCTATTTGTGTATTTGACTAAGTAGTTAGGGTATATCTCAGGCCCTTTCATACAGGAAATAAATAGTCAAGGGGGCGAAACGGGGTAAATGGTAGGAAACATTTTGATTGGTTAATGCTTAGTAACAGGGGATCCATCAATTATTGTATGTTTCCTGATTTGAAAATCTGCATGATAGTGATTGATTGGTATCCAGTCATCGTAAATGAGAATATGAACGGCTTCCCTCAAAGTTTACTGGATGACAGAATCTTGAATACAGAATAATATTATGGACTTAGTGGTATAAACATTATAAACGAATATCGTATTTGTTGGATAGTTCAATAAATCGCATTGTCGCGTATATTTCCCCAGGAGGTCGTGTAAAATCAAATAGTCGCCTCAAAACGGTGATATGTCATTGATGATTAGATGCTAAAATTTGAAACCATTGTCAAAAATATGAGACTGTTTAAGTTTTTATGTTTTCTTGAAGAGAATTTTTATTTCTTGTCATTTTAACTTTAAAAATCCCTTTCTAGCATCTGTTCACCTAGATATCGATGTATTCACTAATTTGAAATAAATCCAAAGAGAAGTCTATTAAATGAATGATAATCTAATATTAGATAATGATAAGCCTACCGAAATATAAACTGGAGTGAGATGAACTCCGTTCTTATATTATTTGTATTACTAAAATAAACATTTAGAAAAATAAAGATGAATTATTGTGTGACACTGACAAATGTCGAGCGAGACACGATAACAACTCGGTCATTGATACTTATATTTCAACCATTTAAACATACACCGCACCAATGATAGAATACCGACAAGGTTATTGGGTTGTAATCATCTTAATTTAGCAAAATTGGAAATTTGTTCATTAAATCATTGGTTGTCAATAATGAATTAGAACTGAATTTTAAAAACCCAGAAATTCCTTTTGTGCTTATTGACAAAAAGGGACTCAACTCAGTCGATCGATATTGAAAAAAAGGTTTACTGATCAAAGTGGAATACCTTTTAGTTGACCAGCGTTCTATCCCAAAGATAGCAATAACTTCCCTCTAGAGAAACCGGAATAAAAACGGGCTCAATGAGTGGAGTGGATCTGAAGATTACAGTTCAAGAATAACACATCCTTTTCCACGCGGTTTTCTTCGTATTCCAATGTGATATTATTAACCTCACTGACAATAAAATGTGCAATCACTTAGTCTCAGGTCTATTTCTTGGCGTCTGCCATGAATATCCATCCATATTCATTGATGAAAAAACAGAACTACTAAATTTACATAAACGTCTATTGCACTCTCGAGAGATAAGGGCCATTTGTTGCAATGATGCTTTCTACCGCTATTGTAACTGGCAAGTTTGATGGCATTGCATTCAAGATCCCAAAGGTACAACAATTCTTTCCTGCCCTGATAAAAAACTTTTTTTTGATTCCGGTGATTACAAAAATATTTTACTTCAAATATCAATGGATTAAGATTACCCCATCTTGTCACACAGTCACAAACATGAGATAAATTGGGGGTAAGCATCATCCATTGAAATTTGATGTATTTCAAAGTGATATTTCTCTGCCGCCTGTCTTTATTTTAATTAATGAGGTTTTAACAATTTTATTTTTATATTGTTTCTGTTTTTGACTGAAGAAGGGTTTTGAACCCGAAACGTTCTGTGTCTGGTATTTCTTAATTTTTTTTCAAAGCTGTTATATTCATTTCTATTCATGAAATTTGAAGTAAAAGTTTGTTTGTTTTTTTTTCTGGTCGATGAATTAAAAGAGTTTTGTTGAAGTAAGATAGATTTAAGTCTGGTTTCCACAAGCAGATGTTATGTATCAACATGAAGATTGAATAATATAGACAGTTAAAATGTTGCAGGACTTGATGGTTGTTGTACCACTGTGAAGTTATAATCCAGTTGTTGTTTTTTTTTAAGAATAAGAACACACGCCATACATGTTGATGATTTTAAAGTCACTCTCAATTCTCATCAACAGCACGTCTCTTCCTAAATCTTAATTAATTAAGTGTTGCTGTTAGCTAGGGACCCTGTGCACGTTTAGTAGATATAGATAGTTCGAAGATGACGTCACTCAGGTCTTTGTTATTGTTTTTTGCCATCCGCGTTTATGAGTAATGCTCACTGAACTGTATTATCCCGGCTATAAACGTTCATGGATACACACAGTTTTGTGTGTTGGTCCGTTATACTTCCGGATGGCAATGTTATGAGCTTCTTAGCCAAGCGTATACTATCTATTGCGATTATATATAAATGTTCACGAATGCTCAAGAAGAGTAAAACAGAAGACTCAACTTTCTTATGACGCCACGCCGAATTTAGGGCATATCTAATTGTAATTGGATTCAATAGTCTGATGTCACGCCGCCCGGCAACGGCGGCCATCTTGGTTCTAAACAAAAAAAAATCATTACTTTATATTCTTCATGCTGGCTAGAACTTTTCATATGCCTTGTGATCAGAATGTGTAAAAGTCAAAACATGATCAAATTTATGGGTTTTTTACCTCTGGATACGCTTTTATGCTCGCCGGAGAAATATTTCATACTGACGTCCGCCATTGTTCCGATAGTTTAGAGCCAGTGTTACTAAGTTACCATGCGTCATTAGGAAGGAAGTGACGTTACGACTGTTGAAGAGTATTCCCGCAGTCAATCGCGACTTTTGGTTAAATTATGTGCTGGTGTACAGCAATGTGGGATTTATAAATTAATATCCATCAGCCTATATGAAATATAAATGAATGAATAAATAAATACATACATTCACGTAGAGTGCACTTCACAAGGCTTCGTTCAGTAACCCAAGAGTATATTATTTTTTTATGTTAAACTGTAATAAACTGTGTGCGGCGGTGTGGTCACTCGCTTTTGGATCGTAAGGTCCTGGTTTCGAGCCTCGCTCGTCGCATTGTTGAATCCTTGGAGACGGCTCTTTATTCACATTCTCTCACCATGCTCAGATGTAAAATGAGTACCTGGGCCGTTAATAGCGTTGTCTCTGTCTGAAAATAAACCGTAACATCGCCTAACAGGCGTCATGTCCATCCTAAATGTTAATTGTTGCTGTTGGCCAGGGACCCCTTGTAAAGCGCTTTGAGCACATTTAGTGAATATTGCGCTATATAAAAAGCTCATTAAAAAAAATTGCATTTGAATGGGAAGCAGCACTCGTGACGTCACACTTTCCTCTCTTCTGATCCAAAATTCATTGGAAGTGTGTAGCCCGTCCTCCTGAGACTAGCAATAAATATGTTACATATTGATCATAAGTCAGGAATACCATCTTAGCACTATGATGTACAGACAGATTCTTATGATTGCGGGGCGTAAAAGAGCAAGGATGAATTATCTCTATTGAGGACCAACATTTATTTAACCCTCTCCTTACCACCTACAGCAAAATCGTCACATTTGTTACGACACAATATACATTTTTAAAATTCAGATTTATTTTGTACATCACAAACTTTAAAGAGATCTTTCTTTAAGTAATAAGAACATAAATTTGTTTTTTAGAGAGCTTTGTTTTAGTTTAATAAATCCATTTTTCTGCTGGGTAAGCCTGCCACTTTGGGAAAATACTGAAAATGATTGGTAAGGAGAGAGTTAACCTAGAAAATAAGATGTCATGACTCTGAAACCAGAAGATCAGTGCACTATGTATATGTCTAGTCCTCCGGATGACTGGTTTCAACACTTCCAAGGATACTGGAACCAGTATTTTAACATTCCACTACTGTTCTTTATTGTTATCAGTAGGATATGCTCACAATCCGTGAGGGGTGACAACGATGGAAGTGGATCGGACACATTATGCAGCAAGACCGTTCCATTCCTTTCAATCGGACACCGATATTTCTTTTTTTACGAAACCCGCCGAAACCCAGGCTCAGGTTCACTCCCCAACGGTGTACAATTCTCTGAGTCCCAGGTTCACTCCCCACTGCTGCCTACTTCCCATAACTTTGTCGGGTTTCGGCGGGTTTCGTAAAAAAGAAACACCCACCGGACACCTTAGAAAAAAAGAAAGCTTAGACGACTAAGGAAGACTTGGAGACGAACAGTATGTGAAGGCCGAACTTATGAGCTATCGAGCGGAGGACCTATATTGCTGACCTACATGCCAGCCCGATTAAGGGCAATAAGTAAGAATTTAGGCTCACATTTCAGATCTTGCACATTCCATAATCCGTTAACGCCAATCCAAACACTCGTGAACACTTGCGTCGGTTGATGCGTATAAAGTATTTTAACCAAAGAAACAATGTATGGGTCAATTATGATACTGTTGCCACCCACCCGTTCATGATCACGTTCAACATTGCTTATTTAAACAAGACCTAATAACGTAAGCCACAGAGGCCGCCGTCCATCATCTTTCATTATGTCTGAAATATGAAATTATATTATCTGTTCTGTTATTAGTATTTATTGATGCTAATGCTAAAGAAGGGTTTGATTAAAAAATGTTTTGTTGATTGTATTCTAATTTTATTTTGAGTCTGTCAGACTCAATGATGATGTTTGAATGGTGATATTTGAGATGACCTACCTTTTGGCCAGACTCGGTTATCTCATTTACATCACCTCAGACATTTTTAACCTCGCCAAGCAACATTACACTTATGGTAAAAATAGTATCCAGTCTATTGTTTAACAACGAATTCAATCCTTTGTGGATGATGGGATCGTAAAAGATCGATTTTTTTAGGTGTCATTTTAGTTTCCTTTTCCTCTTTTTCTTTCTTCATTTCGGGTTTTATGATTGTTTGTTTTTGGGTTTTTTGTTTTTTTTATTTGTTTGTTGTTTTTGTTTTTTACTTCTTTTTAACCAGTTAACTGCTGAACTCTGGAAAAACAATTGTTTTAGAATTTGCCCTGAAAACTCGCCCTTTTAGATATCAATCGATTTAAATGACCCTCATCTTAGCAAACACTTTCGAACCTGGGTCTTCTCGATTTTCCTGGTTTGAGAGTGTTTGCCAAGATGAGGGTTATATGAATCGATCGGTAGTTGACGGACGAGAAAGATAAAATGAGTAAATGTGACTCATATATAAGGGAACAGCACAAAACAAATAACGTTTCGGCCCTTGGTCTTCGTCAGGAGACAAAAAACACAAACACAAATATGTAAAGTTACAAAATATCCCATTTTGTAAAATTTACATTGTTTCCACATTTGGCAAAATGTGATATTTTGTAACTTTAAATATTTTTGTTTGTGTTTTTTGTCTCCTGACTAAGGCCAAGGGCTGAAACGTTGTTTCTTTTGTGCTGTTCTTTTATATATGAGTCACATTTACTCATTTTATCTGTCTCTCCATTTCATTGGCTCATTTAGGCACCTCTAGTTTTGATTTGACGGACGAGTTTTCTGGCCAAATTTTAAATTACTTGTTTTTCCGGTGCACAGCAGTTAACAGGTTAATTGTTTGTTTTTATCTGTATTTATTTTCAATATATTTATTTTTTAGGTTTTTTTTTCAGTTTGTTTGTTTTTACGTTTACAGCGCTTTGTTAGTTTCTTTGTTTGTTTTATTCTATTTTCTTTTTTCTTTTTGGTTTAATCTTTGGACAATAAATTAAACTTGACAAGAAAAAATTAAAGAGTTGCCACATTCTCAAGGATCAAATAACTTGTCTAATAAATGTTATAGATTAGAATTCAAGGGTTTCATAATATTTGCTTTTTAGTCCGTCTGCTATGCATTTGTACTTGAAAAATACGCCAAGTGAATTGATGAAAATTTGATAGTCAGGTGTCATCTATTGCTTAAAAAATTTGCTCCTTTATCTTCAGACTCGAGATTGGCAAGAAGAAAAAATAAAATCTTCCCTTCTTGATAACCCCAATCATCTCGTCAGTTGTATCCCAGGATCCATTAATAAAGATGTCAAGAGTGGAAAACATAACGACTCAGACTTTCTGGAAGAAAAGTGAAGGATGTCGTCATATTTTTGGAGACACTTCTTGGCATCCTGTTTCACTATTGACTCTCTCTCTCTCTCTCTCTCTCTCTCTCTCTCTCTCTCTCTCTCTCTCTCTCTCTCTCTCTCTCTCTCTCTCTCTCTCTCTCCAGTTCTCGCGTATATCACTGATTTTCTTTAAAAATATGTTTGCTCCTTTTGGAGCTTTTTCTTTGTTTTTATTTTCGTTTAGTTTTAGATTTTGTTGATGGTTTGTTATTTTTCTTTTGTTTTTTATTTGGAGGGGGGGGGGGGGGGGGATTGGTTTGTTGTTGTTGTTTTTTTTGTTTTTTGTTGTTTTTTTTTTTTTTTTTGGTTTTTTTTTTTTTGGTTTTTTTTTTTTTTTTGGGGGGGGGGGGGTTGTTTCTTTTTTGTTTTCATTTTGTTTTCGGTTTTTTTTTTGTCGGTTTTTTTTTTTTTTTACATATTTATCTTTTTTTTTTTTTTGGTTATTCTTTCTTATCTATTGGCGGTTTGTTTTTTCTTCTAATGTTGCCTGATAACTGAAATAGCTATGTAGAAGCCCTCTTCTTTTGTTTTATTTTCTTTCTTTTTTCATTCCTGTTTTTTTTTTCTTTTTCTTTTTCTTTTTTTAAGGGGGGGGGGGGGGGGTTCTGTGTAGTGGTATTCACTTGTTGTTGTTTTCGGGTGGTGGTTTTGTTGTTTTGTTGCTTTTTTTCTACCATTAATCAATTTGATTGACGAAAATTATTAATGCTATTTTTATCTTTTTATCGTAAGTACGTACGGACATCGTCCGCTCAGCTGGGAGAGGGTACATTTTGAAATCTACGCCATCCAAAGGATCAACAGTTTGATGTCATTGCCACTCGTCCGGTCACCAACCACGTTCATTGTAGCTTGACTCGGTTATAAAACGAGACATTGAACCAGAATTTATTCGATATTTTGGCAAAGTCTTTAGCTTTATAATACGGAGAAAATGTAATTTTAAAAAAAGGATGAAGCAATAAGACGTCATTTATTCCATCAAGTGATTTGGTTGTCGATGAGAGTGTCATAGAAGTGGTAGGAACATTCTTCGTAGATTGCCAACAAGTCGGTCAAGGCCTGACAGAACAGAACAACCTGATTGGTAGGAATAAGATTTTTTCTTCTTCTTATTTTCTTTTATCTGCGAGCTGTATTGATCGAATGGTCTCTATTGGATTATGGCCACATAAAAAAAACGAAATCCCCCATCGTACTCCAGAGCATCATCAGTTTGTTGGGGTTATTTTTTTTTTCTTTTTATAATAACATTCCTGGAGTTGTCATATTTTACATTTATTAATAAGGAACAAAATTGACGTCAGTTATTTCTTTGTTTTTGTATTAGACAGCCATGTTGGTGATTAGTTCTCCCTAAATTGTATCAATCAGACTATAAACTCGAAGGATACACAGACATAGTTTTGTGTGTTGGGACGTTATATCCGGCTGGCGAATGTTGTGAGCATTTATCCTAAACACATAGCATCAATACACACACACAATCTACTTCTTTTGTTTTCCTTCTTTCTCATCTTCCTCTTCTAGTCAGCCGATGTCATTACTAACAACGACAAACGCTAGTCCTGCTTTATTGTAATCATGATTGTTGCCGATGCTATAATAGCGATATAATATATTAATAAACATCACTTCACAACGCTGTGCAATCCCTCGTGGTCCTCGAGGCAAAGTTAATGTATAGATAATATGCAGATGACGTCACTCAGGCCTTTGTTATTGTTTTTGCCATCCGCGTTTGTGAGTTGTTCTCACTAAACTGTATTAACGAGACTATAAAAGTTCATGGTTACACAGAGTTTGTGTGTTGGTCCGTTATACTTCCGGATGGCAATGTTGTGAACTCCTTGGCCAAGCGCATTCTATCTATTGCCTGTATGTCGCTCACTGTTTTATAATTTGTCGCTTACATTCGTCTATCATATTAATTACTTAACCACACCCCACTCACAAAGCAGGGCTGGATGTGGTGCTGAGGTGAACTTTGACAGAACGCCTTTCACAGTGAGACGGGGAGACGTTCACTTCATAATATTGTGTGACCCACCATCTCAAACAGGTATGATGTTGGGATGGGATGAAGTAAATGCTGAAAATTAAATATACAACTACAAATATGAAACTTGGTGTTAATTTCACTTCCATATGGCGGAGAATAATATACTGTTTCTACTATTGCACACAGCTCCAATTTCGTATTTCCCATCATTGTATTTCTAAATTCACTTTTAGGGATCCAATTACCTAATCCTGATGTAGTACTGTTTTGAGTATGTGTGTCACATGTAATATTAATCACTACAATAATTCTCCCTCTCCTCCCCCTCCCCCCCCCCCCTCCCTCCCCCCCCCCCCCCCCCCCCCCTTTCATTCTGTGTTCCCAGAACACGTATCACATAGACTACGATATCTGCTCGATTAATGATGTTGCGTGCAAACAAATATTTCATGGTGTCATATTCCACTCAATTATGCCATTTAATTTCCCAGTTTTCTTGCATTTTCTTAAAAATACGAACTAGGTCCTAAGATACGAATTTTCAACTGAAATCGGTAACTTATTGACCTTGAGGAAAGACCTTGTAAACTCGGGCTTTCGGCTCTCAGGTCAATTGTCCTGACAAAGGTCAAAAATCGTATATCATAGACAGGTTAAAATGACTTCTTTCTTCATTGGCATTTTGAGTTTAAGTCTGTTTGACAATTTGGGCTCATCTCCATTAATCGACATCTGGCAATATGTACTTATTTCCAGGTTTGATAACCCAAATTGCTCATTCTTGTAATGGAAATATTCTCAAAACAACGCACAGTATTGTCCTTTACCACAATGTTAAATCAAGTCCATAATACGCTTCAGCAGTCATAACATCACTTCCCTGGTAATGACGAATGGTAACTTAGTAACTGGCTCTAAACTATTGTAACAATGGCGGACGCCCTTATGAAATATTTCTCCGACGAGTATAAAAGGGTATCCAAAGGAATAAAAACATTATAAATCTGATCATGTTTTGACTTTTACACATTCTGATCACAAGACATATGAAAAGTTCTAGCCAGCATGAAGAATAAAAAGTACTGATTTTTTTTTTGTTTAGAACCACGATGGCCGCCGTTTTTGGGCGACGTTACATCAGACTATTGAATCCAATTGTGATCGGTCAATGTGTATGTACCTAGTTTTCTTAGGTTAGTCTTCTTTAAAAAATGAGTAAGACTTTTTGTCAGTGTATTGCTAGGTTATTCAATTAGTAGAGTTTTCGGTTCAAACGCTATTGAATGGTTGCTGGATCCCAACTACATCTGACGGAAAGTATCATGGAATAGATTAGGGTTCTATTCATGGGACAGCAAGCAAATTGCTAAAAATAATTTCAAATAATGAAAACCGAAATAAACTCCAGTGCCATATGCTACATAGTATCCCTTAATCCATCCTTCCACCCTCACAATCCAATCATCAAACAGTTCTTGCATCCATTCATTATTGAATCCCTCTATCCAAGTATTGTTCCACTACTACATTGAGCTTTTTGAGCTTTTCTCTAGCGCAATATCCACTAAACGTGCTCAAAGCGCTTTACAAGGGGTCCCTGGCCAACAGCAACACAACACGTAGGATGGGACATGACGCCTGTTAGGCGATAATACATTTTTTCGGACAGAGACAACGTGGTAAACCGCCTGGTAGTCCTTTTACACCTGAGTACGGTGAAAGAATGTGAGTAAAGAGTCCTTTCCAAGGGCTGAACTATGCGTCGAGCGAGGCTATCGCAAAGTATTTTCCGCCAAATCTACTAGACTCAACTACCCATTCACTGCTGGGTTGACAAAGGTCAGAAATAAATCTCGACTGCATCCGGGATCCTATCTTTGACCCTTTGCTTGTGAAGCGAGTGCTCTACCAACCGGACTATCGGGACCCCCGAGGGTCATTTACATCGACCGATATATTATAAAGAACGATTTTGTTTTCAGGCCCAATTTTTAAGTACGTGCCTTTCCAAAGTACGACAGTCAACTAGTCAAATGTTTTGTTGATTGTTTTTTTTTTTAAAGACAATTTCGCTCTGAAAATCGATCTTGGCCTCGTTTATTTTGTCTCTGAATTTGATATCAATAAAATCAAAATAATAACTGTCTAACTTGCAAGCCGTTAACGCCCTTGAAGTGCCGGTCAATATAACGATCAATCCGATACCATTACATTGCTTTACACTGACAAAACATCGCTTCTCTCAATTTGGGAAGAAAACGTTTACTTCATATATCAATATAGAGGAGTGATGTCTCTCAATTCAGTCCAAAAAAAATTAAACGTAAGACTTGAGCCACCCTTGAAAATTCAAAACTTTTTTGACAAATTCGAGGTTATATCAATCTAACGATACATTAAGTAAAAGTTTAATGGCCAACTTCAGAAAAAGACGCATTGTCAGTTATTCTAGAATTTGGTTATATATTTTAAGAAACGATTCTGACACATCGACTCAAAGTAGGCGTTGAGCGGATAGCTTAAGTTTTTAGTTTGGTGATTTTTTACGCAAACTACGATGAAACTGGTTATTTAGTCATACTATAGATAGAATGCGCTTGGCCAAGGAGTTCACAACATTGCCATCCGGAAGTATAACGGACCAACACACAAACTCTGTGTAACCATGAACTTTTATAGTCAGGTTCATACAGTTTAGTGAGAACAACTCACAAACGCGGATGGCAAAAACAATAACAAAGGCCTGAGTGACGTCATCTTCGAACTATCTATATACTATTGGAGATAGTTCCCTATTTTCCATGCAAGAAGTTCAAATTTTGGACATTTAATACCTTCCTAAGCATCGACGGCAAAGCGGTTCGATGTTGCTTCACGTTAACAAAGACAAGCAGTGGTGAGCTTGATCAGTAACAAGATGAGTGACAATGGTTGCAGAAATCTGATTCCATGACCATATGCGATGACACACATTGCATTAGAGCAAATATCAACCAGGTAACTTCTGCTCTCTAGAAAAACACGTATTTTAAAAGGTGGCCAAAAAAACTCGTCCTTCAATTATCGATCGAATTAAATTACCCTTATCTTGGCAAAAACTCTCAAACCTGGTACCCGAGACGGCAGTTAATTGGTTAAAATGACGTCTGACATGCGACATCTATTGTATAAAATGAGGAATCAGCTTTTACTGGTCTGCCTTGAGGATAAATGAAACATCTTTTCACATTCACAACCATAAAACCATGTAGTTTTGCAGTATGGATGGGGTTATTTTTTCTTTGTACACGGTATAGATAGTATGCGCTTGGCTAAGAAGTTCATAACATTGCCATCCGGAAGTATAACGGACCAATACACAAAACTGTGTGTATCCATGAACGTTTATAGTCAGTTAATACGGTTCAGTGAGCAATACTCATAAACGCGGGTGGCAAAAAACAATAACAAAGACCTGAGTGACGTCATCTTCGAACTGTCTATAGATAGAACGAAGTTGACCTCACTCAGGTCTTTGTTATTGTTTTTTGTTGTTGTTGTTTTTTGGGGGTTTTTTTTTGCCATCCATCTTTATGAGTAATTCTCACTATTTGTTTTAACCAGACTCTAGATAGTATGCTCTTGGCTAAGAAGCTCATAACATTGTCATCCGGAAGTATCACGGACCAACACACAAAACATGTGTAACCATGAACTTTTATAGTCTGGCTCATACAGTTTAGTGAGAAGTACTCATAAACGTGGATGGCAAAAACAATAACAAAGACTTGATTGACGTCATCTTCGTTCTATCTATAAACCCTCAAGGTTACACATAGTTTTGTGTGTTGGTCAGTTATATTTCCGAATGGCAATGTTGTGATTTTACTAGCCAAGTGCACACTATCTATAGCGTGTTTTATTATAATTAAGAGCAGCATTTCAGCAAAGGTTCCGTAGCCTTGGGAATTCTCGTGCGATTGACGTCGACGAATCATGCAAACCCTACATCAGGAACAGTTAGCGTAACCTTACATGAGTTGAACGTTTCCATTGCTTTTAAACACACTCATTGACAAAGCAAACATTTGTAAACAATTTAACTGTCGGACTCTAGAAAAACATGTATTTAAATATTTGGCCAAAAAATCTCGTCCTTCAAATATCCATCGATTTAAACGACCCTCATCTTAGCAAAATCTCTCAAACCTGGGAGTTCGCAAATTCCCAGGTTTGAGAGTTTTTGCCAAGATGAGGGTCGTGTAAATCGATCGATATTTAAAGGACGCGTTTTCTGCCCAAATGTTTAATTACACGTTTTTACATGGTACAGCAGTTAATTGGTAGAAGTTTGTTCGTTTACCTAATCGATGTCGCATCATTCTCTTTAATCAGAGTGAATCAGTCGAGTGACTTCGTAAACAAAGAATTGGTCAAAGAATTTTAGTATAATATTTCTGTTGATATATATGTATATATTATATATATATATATATATATATATATATATATATATATATATAATATATATATATATATATATATAATAACGTGTTTGAGCTTATGTCACTTTGAATTTAGCATCAATCCGAGTGTTCTTTTTTCTCTATTTTCTTTTTTACGATGCGCGAGAGTTGTTTTGTTACTGTTATTATTGTTGTTGACGTTGTTGTCGTCGTCGTAACCGTCTTCTATTTATGTTTCCATTAGGTTTATTTATTTGCTCTTGTTTTGTTTTTGTTCTTGTTCTTCTTTTTTTTTCTTTATTTTTTTTTTTGTTTGTTTGTTTTTTTGGGGGGTTTTTTGTACTATTGTGTCGGGGTGATTTCAAAGTCCTTCAAAGCCATTAGGCTCGTGGAGCCGGAGTTTATCCCCGTTTCTATAGCATGAAACGTCCAATAGAAATTCCTGGCTACCCTTTAGATAGGACGCTAAGTACCTCAAAGTACTTTCTTCCAGATCTAACAGATCCAGTTATCCAATCACTGCTGGTGGAGATGGGGGGGGGGGGGGTAAAATTAATTCTCGACTTCACCAGGGATCAATCTCGGTCCTTTTGATTGTGAAGCGAGTGCTCTACCAACTGAGCTACGGGACCCCCCCCCCCCCCCTAAAAAAAGAATTGATATCATAGTAAAATATGATACTTTAGATAATGTTTGTCTTAATTTGGAAAATTGACATATTTTGTTTCTTAAAGAGAAAAAGTCTGAATTTCTGATCACTTTTATTACTTTAACTAAATTTTCGACGTACTATAGATAGAATGCGCTTGGCCAAGGAGTTCACAACATTGCCATCCGGAAGTATAACGGACCAACACACAAACTCTGTATAACCATGAAATTTTATAGTCTTGTTAATACAGTTTAATGAGAACAACTCACAAACGCGGATGGCAAAAACAACAACAAACGCCTGAGTGACGTCATCTGCATACTATCTATAATACCGCTTTGATACGATATGTCACATTTAAGTCTGACACTTCCGGAATACCCAATTCGCTGATCAAAATAGATTACGATTCCTGAAGTTTACTATCCATAATCAAGACAGATTTTTGGAAATCGCATTCTGGCCAATATATCACTCGTTTTAATCCTCGAGAGCATTTCGTGCTACCTCGTTTTGATCCTCTGTGGCTTTCACGTCCAACAAACTCCATTCGCTGATTTATCACTGTCCCTGAATGTGACAGCATTGTTAGAGCACAGTATTCATAGAAGGTCATTTTGGTTCCAAGATTAGTGTGGATATTTATTTTAGTTACAGCAACCTTCAAGTGACAACGTTTATTCAGGGTTGGCAGTTGATTTAATGTTCTATCCATAATATTTGTTTGGGATCGTAAGTAATTGATTGTAGTTGTAGTTATTTAGTAGTAGTAGTAGTAGTAGTAGTAGTAGTAGTAGTAGTAGTAGTAGTAGTAGTAGTAGTAGTAGTAGTAGTAGTAGTAGTAGTAGTGGTGGTGGTTGTGGTGATGGTTTATATATATATATATATATATATATATATATATATATATATATATATATATATATATTGAATCGTGTTGGATACAAAAATGGTACGAATAGTGCTCGACATGTAACAATGGAGCGAATTATTATTGTAATATTTACCACGATGTCTAGCAGTAGTCTAACTGACTCTAACAGCGTGGTAAATAATACAATAATAGATACATACATATATGTATATATATATATATTATATATATATATATATATATATATATAATATATATATTATATATATATATGACGTATAAACTATTTCAAGTGCACTTTTGATCAACTTCTACAATATCGTTTCAAGCATTCGCTCTGATCAGGAATATATATATATACAATATCTGATAATAAACGATAACCATTGATTGTTTTCTGGACGGAATTGTATCATTGCATTATCCTACAAACTGCCATTCTCCAAGAAAACACTTTTTTTCTTCATTTTGACCAGAAAACTTTCAACTCTCGTATCAATCGATTAGAATGGCTCCCAACTTATCAAAATGTCTCAATCCAAAGAATTCTAAGAAGTATATAATGGATCATCTTATTCAATCAATATTTGATTTTAAAGTTTTTTGGCCAACGTGAAAATAAAGTGTGTTTTTGTATGAGAGTAAGGCCGTTTGTACGATAGGCCTTTTGCTTCCTGAATAGACGTGCTTAAACCGTGGATGCCACCAGATCAATAACGCAATTGAATGTCGAAGCACGTGATTCTGTCAATTCTTTCCTCCTCATCAAACACACTTTTTGTAAATAAAAACTTAAAGAAGAAGAATAATCCTCTTGAGAATCTAGACAAAATAAATTAACCTCTGAATAAAAACATATTTTATTTTTAATGAGTTTGATTATTATAGATGAGTGAAAAAAAAATACCTCAAATTACCAATGATATAGAGGAACATACAAGAGAGTGAAAATTTTCATGCTTTATATTATGAAATTTTAAGTATTATAAATTTGTTAGTGCCTGATTC
>NC_088363.1:26406211-26473711 GCF_034508935.2 Berghia stephanieae
TTGAATTAAAATTATGTGTCCATGGGTAGCAGAACTAATCTATTTTCCGCACAACAAAGCTTTTATCAAAGATGGTACTACCGTTTTAAAATCCGGTTTCATCATTATTATTATTATTATTATTATTATTATTATTATTATTATTATTATTATTTATTATTATTATTATTATTATTATTATTAGTCCTTCATAGCCATTAGGCACATGGAGCCGGTTTCTGTAGCGTGAAACGGACAATAGCAATTGCTTGCTATCCTTTTGATGGGACGCTAGTCTATCGCAAAGCACTTTCCGCCAGATCTGACAGAGCAGCTACCCAAACACTGCTGGGTGTGTCAGGGGGTCAGAAAAGAAATCTCAACTGCACCCGGGATCGATCTCGGTCCCTTTGTTTGTGAAGCGAGTACTCTAGCAACTGAGCTATCTGGACTCCCATTAGCGGCTATAATAAACACGCATGCAATAAACACGTATAATGTATATGAAACTCCGGGGTCATAAGTCAAGATAAGATATCCTTTTTTTTTCATCAGGATTCGAATCGATGATCCTCCTATCCCAAATGGGTATGATCAAACTAGCCATTGTCTCGCCCTTTAAATGTGAGAGAAAAGAGTGTTGAACGCATTCCTTCTACATACATCATTAATCATTATGACCCAAGAGCCTTCGTGAACCAGTCGTTTTAGACACTGTCATTGGTGACATTCTTGTAAAGCACACTTCTTCATTAATCACAAGAACTTTGAATAAAATGTACACGATGAAATTTATTCAAATTGTTATTATCTTTTTGTTTGTGTTTGTTTGTTTGTTTGTTGGGGTTTTTTTAAGGGGGGGGGGGGATTTATTTGTTTTTGTTTTGTTCGTGTTATTTTGTTTTGTTTTTTATCAGTTTTGTTGTTGCAACAATACATAACAGAGAGATGATTTACAAGGGAAAAAATAATCCCCAAAACTATCACTATACATATTCCCTCCCAGTCAAGGACTCTGGCCAGGGCTAGGACAAAACCAAGAAATCCCATTCCACGACAAAGACAGAAAGCAACTCGGAAAACGGATATAGGGGATAGAAGACTGCGTGACCTTCTGCCCACCATGGGAGGCCAAAGACCCCATCCAGTGACATTAGCGTAGGATGCCGCTATGAAGGATACGCTCAAATGTTTACAAAGTACAGTATGTCAAAATAATAATACATAACAGAGAGATGATTAACAAGGGGGGGGGGGGAATGTCACCTCTGAAAAAAAAAGAAACTATACATTTCACAGGTAACCTCTCAGCTACAGTCCCCACCAGGACCAGGGGGGGGGGGGGGGGGAACGAGCAGAAAGTCTCTATCCAGAACAATGACAGAGAGCAACAGGGAAAGGCAAAACAGGTAATAGGGAGATAGAAGTCAACAAAGTGACCTCTCAGCCCACCATGGGCGGTCAGAAGATCCCACCAAGTGATCTCATTCAAAAACAAAGACAAAAAGCAACAAGGAAAATGAAAACAGATATAAAGGGATAGAAGACACAGCAATAGTGAATAGTGACTTCCCCGTCCGCTATGGTAGGTCGAGAAAAGGGCAATTTGGTCAGAGACTATCTAACGCTCCAAAGTCATAGAACTACAGTGCGGCTATGTGGTCTGGTGGTATGACACTCGCTTTCGGATCGGAAGGTCCTGGGTTCGAGCCTCGCTCCAAAGTCATAGAACTACAGTGCGGCTATGTGGTTCGAGCCTCGCTCGGCGCATAGTTGAAAAGACTCTTTACTCACATTCTCTCACCGTACTCAGGTGTAAAATGAGTACCTGGCGTTGTCTTTGTCCGAAAAATTGTAATATCGCCTAACAGGCGTCATGTCTCGTCCTACATGTTAAATGTTGCTGTTGACCAGGGAGCCCTTGTAAAGCGCATTGAGCACGTTAAGTGGATATTGCTCTATATAAATGCTCAATTTTTTAATATTTTTTTTTACAGACATGAACTATGTTTTGTTTGTTTTTAAAGGTTTTAGGGCGCTTGCAACACATTAAGGTCATATCAGCGCCAGTAAAAAGGAAGAAAATGGGAAAGTAAAAAGTTATGGAATTACAATTAAAGCACCCAAGAATACGCAAGACAAAGGGAAATTGCTTCAAATACGGAACAGATGTAGATTCCAAGATAAGAGCACACTATCAGTGTTGTTAGTTTGAGATCACTAAATGTCTCATCCAGACACAAGCTCAGGTCTTCGCCAAGAGGAACACGCTTAATTGTTTAAGAATCATACATACGTAAAAGGAAAAATAATACAGTGCATAACAGAGATATTTAAAGACAAAGAATATCATCTTCCAAAACTCACAATACATTTGATTGTTTCCCTCCAAGCCAAGTAATCTCATTCCAAGACAAAGACAGAAAGCCTGTTGGAAAATGTTTGTTTTTGTTTTTAAGGGTTTTACGGCGCTTGCAACACATTTAGTTTATATCAGCGCCAGTAGAAAGGAATGTTTTGTTTGTTTGTTTTTAAGGGTTTTACGGCGCTTGCAACACATTTAGATTATATCAGCGCCAGAAAAAAAAAGAAGAAAATGGGATAGTAAAAAGTTCTAGAATTACAATTAAAGCAGCCAAGAGAAAGTAAGACAAAGGGGAACTGGGAACAAATATGGATCAGATGTAGATTCCAAGAGCATATCGCCAATGTACTTAGTTTGAGATCACCTATAAGTCCCATCTGGACACAAGCACAAAATCCAATAAAGAGGAATACACTCGTACTCAAATGCTTACATTATACATTAAAAATAACATATAATACATAACAGAGAGATGATTTACAAGGGGAAAAAATATCACCTCCCAAAACAATAACTATGCATTAGACTGTTTCCCTCCCAGCCAGGGCCAGGACAAAACCAAGTGATCTTATTCCAAGACAAAGACAGAAAGCATGTTGGAAAACAGATATATGGGGGGTAGAAAACACATTGTGTACCTCCCTGCCACCATGGGAGGTCAGGAACCCCACCCAGAAAGCCTGTTGGAAAACAGATATATGGGGGGTAGAAAACACAGTGTGTACCTCCCTGCCACCATGGGAGGTCAGGAACCCCACCCAGGAAGACAGTATGTACCTCCCTGCCAACCATGGGAGGTCAATGTTTTTGTTTTTAAGGGTTTTACGGCGCTTGCAACACATCAAGGTCATATAAGCGCCAGTAAAAAGGAAGAAAATGGGATAGTAAAAGTTCTAGAATTACAATTAAAGCACCAAAGAAAAGGTGAGACAAAGGGGAATTGGTTCAAATGGGGAACAGATGTAGATTCCAAGAGCACACTGTCAAAGTACTTAGTTTGAGATCACCTGAAAGTCTCATCCAGACACAAGCACATGCCCGAACTAAGAGGAATACACTCAAATGTTTACAAATTATATAATATATATGCAAACTAAACATAATACAATGCATAACAGAGAGATGATTTACAAGGAAAAAAGATCATCTCCAAAAACAATAACTATGCATTTGACTGTTTCCCTCCCAGCCAGGGATCCGGCCAGTGCCAGGACAAAACCAAGTAATCTCATTCAAGACAAAGACAGAAAGAATGTTGGAAAATAGATATAAGGGGATAGAAGACACAGTATGTACCTCCCTGCCAACCATGGGAGGTCAAGAACCCCACCCAGAGACTAATAAAAGAGTCTCTGACATTATCCCCAAAAACCGCCAGGGAAAAAAATCAAGCAGAGAAATAAATTATTTCAAATGCTATATTAATTTTTATTAATGTCATGATACCGTATAAACGTTATAATATTAATTAATCTGAGTTGACAATGATGATAACGACAGCAATAAAATGAAAATGAGGATAACGACGATGATGATATTAACAATTACAATAATAATAATAATAATAATAATAATAAATTATCAATTAAACGATGATATACTCGTTTTGAAGCCATTCGTTCATTCAAGGCAGAGAGGAGGAAATATCAAATTTCATATCAAAAGAAATATGTGCCAGTAACTTTATTTTTTAGTAGTTTGGTGGGAGAGTCAAGACCTATTTAAAAGATTAACAGTAACTGCTTACAACACTTTTAGATCAGCTTAGTTTAGTTTAGTTTTATAAGTTTAACAGCACTTGCGAATCCTTTGGATTATATCAGAGCACAAGAACAGGTAGTAAGGGTACACAACACAAAAGGACAGTTCAATACATTAAGAGGCAGTGCCCGAAATACTCTCGGATTAGAGAGAAGACAAAGGGGATCGAGTTACAAGAAGATCCCAGCAACAATCTTACCCTTGTTTTTGTTTTTAAGGGTTTTACGGCGCTTGCATTACATTTGTCATATCAGCGCCAGTAAAAAGGAAGAAAATGGGATAGTAAAATGTTCTAGAATTACAACAATTAAAGTATCCAAGAATGAGGCAGACAAAGAAGAATTGGTTCAAATATGGAACAGATGTAGATTCCAAGAGCACAATATCAGTGTACTTAGTTTTAGATCACCTAAAAGTCTCATCCAGACACAAGCACAGATCCCTACTAAAAGGAATACACTCAAATGTTTGAAAATCATATATAATACATAAGCATAACATAATACAGTGCATAACAGAGAGATGATTTACAAGGAAAAAAATATCATCTCCCAAAACTAACTAAACATTTGACTTTTTCCCTCCCAGCCAGGGCCGGTAATCTCATTCCAAGACAAAGACAGAAAGCAATTGGTAAACAGACAGGGGGATAGAAGACATGGCAAGTACCTCCCTGCCCACTATGGGAAGTCAGGAACTCCACCCAGCAATCTTACCCTGTGCCCCGCGTAAAGTTACCCTAACACAAGATGATGGCATAGGATAGGATCCAGACCTGGCAAAAACAACATACAACAAAAAAAATCTTTAAACTTAAAGGGAAAAATTCTGTAAATTTTAAGGAATAAAATCTGTAAACTTCAGGGGGAAAATGTGAATTATTTATTTTTGAACCTGTATCCATTTAATTCAAATGCAGGGTTTCCGCCCATATTCATATCATAGATGCCAGTCGTTAGAGAAGGACTGAATCCTGATACATGTATACAGAAAAGAGGAAAAGCAATCTTTTAATTGACACTTCCATTCTCTGAACCAATGAGTTACGTATTGCTTCCATATACGAAAAAAATTATAGGGTAATTTTTGATACAGTTTTACTGGAAACAATCACGCAATAGATTTTTTTTTAAAAATCAGATCCTAGTATATTTTAAATCAGATATTTTCAATATACCTACATCCCGAAACTGTAAATCTGACATAAACCAGATAACTGGCACCCATAATTCATTTTAACTGTCTTCCTGCAGGTTAACGAATTCATTACAAATTACAAAACTGAACTGATTATTTTTAAGTGTCTTGACGTACTGGCGTTTGAATATCTTTGAGAACTCATTTCATTTCAGACTCTATGTTTAGAGACCACTCTGGTCATCGTATGTCACAGAGTTACAGACAAGAAACCCAGTGGAAAAGAAAAAAAGTTTGGTCACTTCAATTCCTATGGAAAAAGAAGACAGAACATAGCACGCACACACACAGGACATGGTAATTAAGAATTCAGTGACTACACTGGTCGCCTTAATAAAGGTTGTCAAAAAATGTTTTAAAATGGAGGGGAAAGAAATGCTTCACTTAAGTAGGTGCTAGCAGCAATATATGCTGTTTGCCCAACCTAAGACCACCCAAAGACGTTGAAACAGGGTCCCAACCAAAGGGAGACATTCCGATGGATACAGACAACAGATTTGATATAATAGAAGAGACAACAATAGTTGACCTCCCCAGCAGTCAGAAGGAAGTCAAGGGGTTTCCAGCCAAAACCTTAATAAGAAGAAAAAAAAATTACAGGGTAAATTTATAAAGGTTATTACATTAATCAACTTAACCATCTTTTTAAAAAATAAATATCACATAAATGTCAACAAAAAAATAATTAAATCTCAAGAAGTTACAGGTTTAGTCATCAAAATCAAATTATGGTTACACATACAGATATACAGTTTTCAAAGTCAATGGCTATGCATTATATTCATTCATTGATTAATATTGAAAAAGTGAAAGACAAAATGGTAAAATAAAGTCATTCTCAAAAGCTCAGCACCACTACACAAAAACGCAACTCGTATTCTTTCTTTTTCCCCCATAGCCATATTTATCTCAATTTAGCCTACAATAAGAGGGTGGAGGGAATAATCACGTGAAAATAGGCATTCTTACTGTCCTAATAAAAGAGAGAAAAATTATTTACGCCTCTTTATTGTATTCATCTAATGGGTGACTACAAAGATAAATCTGACAATTTTGTCACCAACCTATGAGTACCAAATATTCTAAATTACTTTTTTTTATAGATATAAATAGCATGAGCATCACCTGAAAATCGGCAATCACGCAACACTCTTCATTCCGATCTTAAAAGGTGAAACAGAGACAGATTTTATCCCTTCCTTATTTGTGTTCTGTAATTCAGAAATTCTTGACAAAAGGATCTGAACACATAACTTTGGAATAAGTTTGTAAAGATATGCAGTGCATGTGAATCATTAATCCAAACTTTCAATCCCTTAGCTAAGCACCAGAGCAATAGATATCCATTAAGCATCTTCCTAGGGACTTCAAAGATATGATACAACAAATTGGAAGTGAGATCAGAATCATATGGTGACCTTGCAAACCATGCACTCACTGTCCTCGCTGGTTGCATCAGGACTCATCTGCATTCAGTAGTGATTTTGTTCTAAGTTCTAGTTGGCCAGCATGGTCGACCAGCTAGCAGCCCACAGTCTGGAGTGGTGAGTAGTTATTTCTAACCACAACATGACAAGTTTCCTTATAGAATCAGGAATAAAATATGAAAAATAAAAGCGTTTATTTTCACTAGCTCTCAGGGATGTCTAAAAATCCAAAATCGGTAATAATAATCTTTTTTTCAGATCTCCATTTGTATAAGAAATTGCTCAACATCGTTGTTAAAGCTGTGACTAAGAACTTAAATATTTGTTTAAGCAACATTAGTAGCCAAGTATTCATTCATATGAATTAGGCATTCACCATTATATCTTTGGAGGTTTATTTTTCTTTCCGATTAATTTACCCAATTAACGCCTAATTCAGAAAGGACAGAGAGGCAATTTTTTAAATGTAGATTTTTTTTTATTTAACTATCCAAATTTTAGTTTAAGAAACTTAAAATAAATTATTTCTACCATCAAAGTTAAATGAATTGTCACTTTACCACGCTTTGGAGTCGATGTAATGTTTGTTTTTCTTTGTTTTATTTTAGAGGAGTTTTTCAGTGCTTGAAATTTCAGCGTAAGAAAAAAAAAAAAAGGTGATGGAATAGTAAAAAAATTCATATAATTTGACTTCAGCAGCGCCTGCAACACTCATGATGGATCATTTAAGCACCATGAAAAGTAAAACAATGGGTTTACATAAAATGGGGAAAAGAGGTAAAAAGAAGAGATATACTTCTCAATTTAGCCTGAGACAAAAATCACAGCCTCGCCTAGATCTTTGCCAAAAATTAAAGTATGAACATTATTACTACCATATCTTATACATATGTAACATAAATTAACACAGACATAAGGAAAAAACGAGAAATGATTTACAAGGGGGAAAAAATCATCTCTCATAAAAAATGCCTGACAACAGTGTTTATACTCCTATGATGACGTGAACTTAAACCAGAGATTTTCTTCTGCCTTGGTCTACAAACTCAGTACATCAAGATAACAAAAGATCTTGATGGTTTTGTCCAAAAACAGTGACACAGCAAATTGTTGTTGTCGCCTTGTTTCAATTACAGTAAAGAAGAAACAAAAAAAAATATACAAACATAAACATATCAACCAAAATAGAATCTAGGCAAAACTATTTTATCCCAGTAAAGGATAGTTACACAGGGTATATCACCTCAGTGTATCAACAGCAAAGTTTGTGTATATTACACAAACGATTTAGGCATATCTATCAAACAGCAAAGAAAATGTAAGATTAGTTTTATTAAAGAGATCAGAAGTAAGATTCAAGAGCAGTATATCATTGTAGATAGAATGAAACTACTTTAAAGTCACACCCCGACACTTTTACAAGTCCACCAACAAAAGGAGCTTCACTTAGTTATAAAGTAAGCATAATAATTAAAAACATACCACTGACATAAGTAATTTATGATGGAGATATGATTTCCAAGGGGAAAAAAATATCCTTCACTTTCACTCTCTGAAGAAAGAAAAAAAAAAAAGAATCCAGGCAGGGTCAAGGCCCAAAAAGTCCCTACCAACAAGAACACAAAGCCAAGTGGTAAGTCCAAACGATTTAAAGGGATAGAAGAGATAACTCAGCATTCTCCCACACTAAGGAAAATTTCACCCTCTGCAACAGATGTACTGATCGATGCAATGATTTAAAACTTGCAGGAATAAATCATATACTTTCAGATTCTCATTGAATCATATCTATGCCGTATCAAAATGAATACATTAACCACATAACCACGGCGCCAAACTTAAAAAGAAAAAAAAAATTGACTTGAATTTTATAAATTTATCAACACAGTTAAATTTAAATGCTCAAAACTAATGTAAATCTGCATCTCAAAAAAGTAATGATGAAGACAATAATGAACAAACCATTCATAAATTATAAGCAATTCAAGGGATAAATATCTATGATAAATTTATATACAATCCAGATTAATGAAGCATCCTAGGCAGTAAAGTCTCTTACTTATCCAAGTTATACAATTTAAAGTTTCCAAAACTAATTCAAGCAATTTTCTGGGGGGTTTTTTTTGTTTTTTTTTCGTGATTCACTCAATACATTAGTAGTCCTCAAATGCTTGAAAATGGATAACACCAACAAACTAAAGTTGAGGACTGATGGACATTAGAGTTAGTGTACATGATATACTTTTTTTTCTTGAGGCAAAAAAACAGTTTATATGGACGCATTTGAAAAAGCACCAGATATAACGGCCATTTAATACATGCGGCAAAACATGAGCGTGCCTTGACAGTGGTTATAGATAGGCAGAATATCTCTTTAACTGGACAGGTCTCCAGGAAATTCAATGTTTGAATCCATGTCCAAAACTATGTGAATAAAGATAGTATATATTTGATTCATCCCTCTGCTTGCCAAGTTTTCAAAAATGCTATATTCACATGAAGTAACAATCACTCAAATGCTGGTGCATTAAAGAAACTGCTAATTGCACATGACTTTTATAACTATTGTTTCAATATGTTGGTCATTGACTAAACAAATTAATAATAAAACAAAACAAAAAAATGATTCATTAAAAACAAAAATGCATTATATATGGAAAGAATTAATAACTAAATAATAATCTGAAATTGTTTACACCTTCAATAGAAATATATTGTCATCATCATTAAAAAATAGAAATCAGGAGGAGGAAAAAAATATAACAGCTGTGAGTTTAAAATAGAAACGGAATGTATTTTTTTTAAAAACCTTAATCACAATCAAGGATGCAAATTTTTATAAATTTTGCAAACTTTTGAAACCCGAACGAATGCAATTATCAAATAAATAAGATCCAATTGAACATGACGTAAACAGTTGAAAAGATTATTTGTATTATTATTTTTTAAATTAGTGCATTATAAAGTCGTCACTTCAAAATGAAATATCTTTAGGGTTTGTTTATTTTTTTTCCAGGGGGTGGGGGTGGGGGGAACTTGCATGCATATACAATACAACACAAGGTCAATTTGCACCTTGACATATGGGGATAACAGGAAAGTTAGAATATAACAGGTCTACCCTCAACTTACAAGCACACACGAGAGAGTAATACAAAAGTTTTTCCTTTATTTTGTTTGTTTTTAAGGGTTTTACGGTGCTTGCAACACATTTAGGTTATATCAGTGCCAGTAAAAAGGAAGAAAATGGGATAGTAAAAAGTTCTAGAATTACAATTAAAGCACCCAAGAGAAAGTAAGACAAAGGGGAATGGGAACAAATAGGGATCAGATGTAGATTCCAAGAGCATACCACCAATGTACTTAGTTTGAGATCACCTATGTCTCATCCGGACACAAGCACAAAATCCAACAAAGAGGAATGCACTCAAATGCTTACATTATACATTAAAAATAACCAATATAATAACAGAGAGATGATTTACAAGGAAAAAAATATCATCTCCCAAAACAATATGCATTTGACTGTTTCCCTCTCAGCCAGGACTCCGACGAGGGCCCGGAAAAAAACCAAGTAATCTCATTCCAAGACAAAGACAGAAAGCTTGTTGGATAAGATATAAGGGGATAGAAGACACAGTATGTACCTCCCTGCCCGCTATGGGAGGTCAGGATCCCCACCCAGTTTCCTTTCTTTCCACAAACAATTCAAAGTAAAGCCAGGATAAAACCAAACAGTATCTTCGATTCCAGGAAATGGAGAAAAATCTATTTGGAAGGAAACACCATACAAGGCAAATCCTTGTTGCACACAGCCTCCCAAATAGTCCACCACAACTCTTTTCTGGTTTTTAACTGTGCCATGTGTCCTTCTTCTGTGGTTGTTCTTCCAATCCAGTCTGTTACGTCTTCGAGACCATTTTATCCTCGGCCTCCTCCCCTTGCTTCGGAGCTAGAGGGAAACAATTCATTATTGAAAAGAAGAGACAACTGGAGGGAAACCTCCCTGATACTAACTTACTGGTAGGCAAACCACATACCCAGAAATGTCTTTAACACATGCTGAGAAAATAAACTTGCTGTGGGATTGAGACATTTTAATTTCATTAAGAGGACCTATATGGATGAGGAATAAATGTTTTAATGAACTGAAATTCAGAAACAGTTCAACTTCAAACTGATTATTGAAACAAATGAAAATATTTATAAGCAATTTCAGACAAGATATAAACAGTACTATTTTTATTCTTCAGTATCTATATAACATAATAACTTCCCATCTTTGAGAAGAAAAAAAGACTGTTAAACAAAATAAGTTGGTTAGTGGAACTTTCTAATTTTATTCCAAATCAACCCATCAAAATCTGATTATGTAGCAGCACGCAACTGTTTGCTGCTGCTACTACTACGATTACTTTGAAAAATGTATATATTATATCTATCTTTAATGAAGCTGAACAAACATTTCCGTGGTCAATTTTTAAAAAATAAATTCTTGACATTTATCATGATTTTATTCATTAAAATAAAATGTCAAACAACATTTAGATTTTCTTTTTTTCAAATTTATGATGACTTGGTTGTAGCACCATTAAGTAACTGGTTGTTGTGGTGAATGTATAAAATTGTGCTTTATAACTAAAGAAGAAGCAGAAATAATGAATAATAAATAATGAATAATAATAAATAATGAATAATAAATAATAATAATAATAATAATAATAATAATAATAATATAATAATATAATAACAACAATAATAATAAAAATAGTGAATGTGATCTTAAAGAGGTTATCTCATGCCTAGCCACGAATTAGAACCAGAGAAATTGTCATTCTATAAATTGTTGTTTTAAAACATTTGATTGTGCCTTTATACTTTACACAGCAAACCAAAGGAGCAGCCAAGGCGTCCCAAATCGGACAATTAAGATGCGAAATGCGATAAGTCTAAGTAAGTAGTTATACTTTATATATCAATAAATAAAGCCCATATCTCAATGTAATGTATCATCCACACAAAGTTTTTAGTTAGGTGTATGGGAGTGAAATTGGGGATAAACAATTTGGCTTTAGATCACACATCAGAACTCGAGAAGCAATTTTCTGCATAAACTCATTGAAGTTCAACAAGATGTATATGCCTGTTTTATTGACTATGTCAAAGCTTTTGATCGTGTGCACCACAGTAAAATAGTCCAAACTGGTATTGGGGACGTCACTTAATTGGGACAGCCGCTTTAATGGGATGATTCTTGCTGTTTATATTTTTTGGGACAGATTTTTATTTATTTTGTTAACGTATTTTTATTTAACCTAACAAAAATAAATTATCCAACTATAGTCAGATTTTTTATTAATAGCACATGTTTTTCTAGTTTTTCTCAGCTGCCCCTCTATCAAAAATTGTAAAATTTTGTGTCAACCTCAGAATCAATTTCTCTTAACTGAATAAAGATTTTGGACCGTATTGATGCCATATCAAAAAAGTTTTCTTCTTTAAGACCTATGAAAAAGTACTTTAAAACCGCTGTAATAAAATTCGAGATTTTACACTGTAAAAAATGTAAACAAGTTATGCACCACAAAGTAAGAGATGAATTCATCGTTTGTCAAAAAAAATCTTGTGCGGACACGGTAGTTCTGGCTAGTAATTATGAGTTCATGTCATACTAGTTTCTGTTTTTTTTTTGTTTGTTTGTTGCTTTAGGTCTCTTCCAACACAATTGAGGTTATATGAGAGACCGCTGAAACAAAAAAACAAGCAATCTAACAAAAATAGTACAAATGTCAATCAAAATCATAACCTAAAGATATCATAAGCTAAATTATAAATAACCAAGAACAAACAGGCAGAGGATTTACAGGAAAAAAAATATCCCCTGTCAAAAATACAATCACAAACCAAAGAAGCAGGATAGGCTAGTAAAGAGAAGAAGAAACGACATCACTATCAGATCGTACACCCATGCGAACATCATAGGTATATGATTCAAGGGTGATGCTCCCATCCAACCACCCGCTTTATACCATACTAGTTTCTGAATAAAAACGCGCTTTAACTGTTATTAAGTTACAACTTTTGTAGGTTGCATCCAATTTTGAATTTATGATGTATCTATGCATGAACATTTAACGCAGCACTTAAAGGTTTTTTTAAAAACCTATAAACTCTTAAATGATACGATACAGAATCTCTCTCAGTTCTACTCTCGTAAAACTGTGAACAAAAGTCTACTTGTATCTATTGATAAGCCATTAGAAAGGACGGGAATGGAATTGGAATTTCACAATCAACCCTGAGACTCACAGGTTCTCTTACAGAATGTGATGACTGATGTGCCCAGTATTTCCTTGTTATTGTTACTGTTAGATGATGTTATTGAACACATGTACATATTTGTGGAAACACTGTATCATAAATTGATGAATTTCTACTTTTGACCAGTTGACATTAAATTTATGTAATCCTCTTTGATATTAACACAAGCTATTTCTCAAAGTTTTGAAATTAAAATAATGTTGGAACCGTGTGATGTTCACTTTTATTTGTATTCATCAGAAATGTATATTGACAGTTATAAAATGTAGATGTGTCCGATAGTTATGGATAGCCACTCATTCCTTCATATTCGGATATTGTATGTATATTATATAAGTTTCAATTAACCGATCATTCCATTTTAACAAATTCCTCCAAAATGGATAAGCAGAAAATTCATAATTTTGATTCTGTAAATCATCCATGAGTTCCAATCCTTATCAGTTATCGATTTTTATACAGCTGTAATAAGTGAGATCCTGTCCTACTGTTTTAAAATTCATGAAAAAAATATTTTTTTAATTAAGACAAACTGATTCAGAGGCTCATACAAATTTTTGCAGCTGTGCATTGAGGAACAGCAGAGAAAAAGAAGAAAAAACATGCGCCATTTATTTAAAAAACTATGGTAAGGGAATATGAATTCCTATCAAAATGGGTTTTTTTTCTAAATTATATCATTATAAATGATTATAGAATGTGGGTTGATAGAGTCCAAGTACCTCGCCAGGCAATTTGAACAACTTTCAAATAAATTTTGCTTTTGCTAGTAAAATGCTCTGGTTTCCCTCCTCTATTTTTAGAAAAATTGACGAATTAGGGTTTGCAACGTATTGAGCGAATCAGTGATTTTCATGGACGTGATCTTGAATTCAATATAATTTCATTTACAAGAAAGCGGCGTAATTGTATGAATCTTCAATATTATTAGTTATGAGCATTTATTCATATTTCACTGTGAAAAAAATACAAAGTGACAAAAATATAGCATCTGTTAAATAATATATAAGTAACAATTATTCTACATGATACATATTATTTCTAGTCACAAAATCAGCAGAGCAAATAATTGTGCAACTATCCATATTTAATATTTTATAATACTGAATTGATAGTGACATTATATATAAATGAAGAAAAGAAAAAAAAGAAAAGACAATATAACTTAAAGAAAAAGAATACAGACCTGCCAACTGCTCCAAATTCCTATACAAGTCATGGCATAAGACTTTAGTCAACAAGTACCACTAATATGATGTTTATAATTCTAAATCACATAGAAACAACTCCAAATAGGTTTTGGTGCTTCAGAAAATTACATTTTTGCAGTTTAAAAAATAAAAAATAATAATGGATTGAGAATCCCTTTAGAAATGATATAGTTAGCAAATCTGAATATGTGTGTGCTTAAATTGTCATAAATTAGGGATGGAACAGTGTTATGAACAAAAAGTAATAAAACGAGTTGCAAAGTTAAAAGTAACTGAATCTAGTTGTATCCCCAAATTACTGTGCTCAGGTTCAAGCTCTTTAAAACGATCCTGGAATCACTGATGATGCTGATCAATCAAAAGTATACTTGCAATATTACTAAATATATGATATTAGGAAACAAGTAGTAAAGTTTTATAAATAATTAAATACTCATACAGTGGACGCCATTTTCAAAAAAATAGGTGATTGCATTGTCATCATAAATATTGCCATTTAGTTAGTAATAATTGTTTTCTTGAATAATGACAACTGGCGATGAAGAAGCAAATGACTTGGACTATTCTTTTTGCAAGCCAAGTTAATCCTGATAGACTGCATCTGGTTATGTTGCTTCTCTCAGTGTATTCCGTCAACAGAGTTGATATTCTGGTACTGTTGGGAGTGGTCGTCAGATGCTGATGGCCTGGAATAACAACAAAGACTTTTACTTCAATTTTAATACGAGAAAATGTTAGTGTTCCATCAGTTTCTTTGCATGTGAAAAGTGAGAAAAAAGAAAAAGATAGAATAAATAAAACAGGTAAAATGAGTTTGTTTTTGTTGTTTTTTTTTTCACTTTTCTCTTTTGCCAAAGTATATGACAATATTAATTAGACAAAACTGGTGCAAAAATGAGCTGTACAAAAATTGACTGAAAATTTTCAACAAACCACAGACATGATTTTTAAATAAATGAGTGCAGTATATGAAAGGAAAGAGATAAGAGACAATGTATTACTATTAAATAAGTGCCTTGCAGAAGTAGAAGAAATGCCAAATATGCAAGTCACTCAACTATGTTTCACGAATTCTTTCTTCTTTTTTTTCCTATTTCTTGCTTTCCTTTTTTAAATATTAGAATTTGACAAATTGACTAATTTCAGTTAATTGACTGAGAATTTACAAGTCTAAAGTACCATCATCCAACTGATACTATGGGGGTTTGAAAAATTGCAGTTTCCTTGTGAGTCAAGTTTTCCGCAAAGTGAGCAATCGGACATCCTAAAAAAGCACTCGCATTGCAAAAAAAAAAGAAATTTTTATAAAGCAAGTACAAAATCAATATAATGTTAATCTTGCATATGATAGACCTGTAAATGAGCTCTATAAAAATTGACTGAAACTCTTCGACAAACTGAAGATTCAATTATTTTTTTAAAAATAAGGGCACCATTGGAGAGCAGAGTGATAAATAAAATATATTAAAATAGTGGGTGTTATTTCTTACTGGAAGTATGACTGCCATAATTTGATGTAGAAGGAATGCTAAATAAGCATGTCATTCATATAGGTAAAGATGACTTCATCAAAGTCATATTCCTGCCTCTGGAATTTTTTTGACATAGTCAGAAAAATAATCACCATTATCATCTTTAACTTCTAGCCATGACCAATTGAATTTATTCCTCACATCTTTATCGATGTCGATGCTCGACAAGTCTGAATTGAATTGCGATCCACGAACAGCTCAGCCATTGTGAGAACATTAGAATAATGTAGCAATGAGCAAACTTGATTTTCAATCAGTAAATGACAGAAGAAAAAAAACTTAAATAAATATGACTTCAGGCCAATACACTGAATTATTAAGTAGAAGTGAATTATCAAGAAGAAACTTCGGCAGGCGTAGCGAGAATCGAAATGAAGGTAAATCGCCACAAAACAGCAAGCTCGCTTGGGCTTGAGCAAAACAATGGCAGAGAACGTCCTGGTTTGCACGGGAATTAATTAAGCTACTTACCATTGTTCCTTATAATCTTATTGACTCAATCAGTGAAGAAACGGTCAACCAGTTTGTTTACAACGTGAGGCAATCGAAATGTGCGTGTAGCAATCTATCCTAACTTTCGATTTGAAGGTGTCTACATAACGGACTTCCGGCATTCGCAATTTACTTTATCATAGTTTTGAGACTCGCCAGGTAAATGTGGTCAATTTTGGCTTAGATGAAACAGTGAAATTTATCGCTCGGTGGCTCAGTTAAAATTGGCTACAGTTGGGATCACAACGGGTTTGGAAAGTGAAAAAATAATTTAACGAAGGATGTGTGAAAATATCCAGGGAAGTGTTCAGACACACCTTTTATAAAAAGCGTCGCTTAGTCTTGGCAATATATACATCGTTAATATAAACGGTCCCCATGAGCTATGCGTAGCGCTGTGGAACACTCCTAATTACTTTACGGTCATGGACTACGATTTGTGAATTCTTTCTTTTTTTTATTTATTTATTTCTTTCTTTCCTTTTTTTAAATATTTGAATTTGACAAATTGACTGATTTCAGTTAATTGACTGAGAATTTACAGGTCTAATATGATCAAAAGAAATCAAACATTTTTATAGCAGGAAAAAAATAATTTGGATTATAATGGATTCCGACAGTGTATATGGGTGAAAAATGTCATTTCAATGATACTTTGACTGAGTCCATATGTAGAATTAAAAATATCGGACCTGTAATTGCTTCGTACCCAAAAGGTACTGAGTTCGATCACCCGCCGCTGAGCTGTGTGGCCTTGAGCAAGCCACCTCACCCTAGCTCAATTTGTGGCGCTGCACTGTGGCTGAAGCCTGGGTTAATCTAGTCTTCCCTTGGAATAGGCCCTAGAGACAAATTTCCCCTATGGGATGAATAAAGGGAATTTTATTTTATTTTTTACTTTTTCTATTACCATCATATTAAAACCGCTGTTACCATAACTGATACAACTACCATGAGTATAATTAATATCATTACTTGGGTTCTCTCTTCCTGACTGATGACTTGGGCAGGGGTGGTACAGGAGGTACCTTGGCCCTCTTTGCAGCCTCTACAGCACCAGTTGCATACTTAATATTCGTGTATTCTCTGCCTCCACCAGTCTGAAAAATCCAAAGATAAACTTTCAAAATCTTACGGAAAACCTAGCTTTTGCAAAACACCACCTTTACTCTTTTTTTATTTTTAATAAAATCATTATAGGCTTTGTTAACCCTCTACATAATGCTCAAATACTTTCCTCCTCTCGCCCCGCTCCCCTTGAAAGGAAAAAAAAAATATATCTCAAGAGATGTGGCACCAATATGTTTAGGAAAATACTAAACATAAAGCTCTGGACAGTCTAATTATAAATGAACGCTCCCCCAAAAATTATGCTTTGTTTTTTGAGGTTTTTTTGTTTGTTTAAGGGTTTTTACAGTGATTTCAAAACATTTAGGTCATATCAGCACAAGTAGAAAGGAAGAAAATAGGACAGTTTAAAAATTCTTGAATTACCATTAAAGCACCCAAGAAAAACTAAGACAAAGGGGAATCTGTTCAAATACGGAACAAATATAGATTTTAAGAGCAAACTGTCAGTGTGCTTAGTTTGAGATCACCTAAATGTCTCATACTGGCACAGCTCCCCACTATGGACACACTCAAAAAATAATAAGTGCATAACAGAGAGATGATTTACAAGACAAAATATATCAACGCCCAAAACTCCAACTATAAATTTGACTGTTTCCCTCCCATCCAGGTAACTGGCCAGGGCCAGGACAAAACCGAGTAATCTCATTCCGAGAAAAATACAGAAAGCATGTTGGAATATAGATATAGGGTGACAGAAGACACAGTAAATGCCTCCCTGCCCACCATGGAAGGTCAAGAACCCCACCCAGAAATGATGCTATCGTATGATACTGACAAAGATTCTATTTCCCCAAGACACTATCCAAACTTGTCTTCATTGAGGCATTTAAGCCAAATCAATTTTGAAAAGTGGGCTTTTAGAGTTATATTTTTAAAGAGAAATCTGTTATACCAAATTAGCAAGCACTTAGGCCAAGCAGATCACAGATGAGGTAGAATAGCTTAGTACTCAACCTTGTATCTGGGTCATATCCACCTTACCTGCACTGCTATCTGCCGTTGCCTCTCCACTTCCATGTACCTCTGTACTGCTAGGTAGACAAACTGGTACTGACTTTGTGTCTGGACCAGTCCTGAACGCTGAGCACGTACCATAAGAATGGTCTTGAAGATATCAATATCACAGTCAAAACCTTAAAAAAAAAAAATTAATAAAAAATTAAAACTATGAGGCAGTGAACTAAAAAGATAACACCAAAAGAAAAGTTGATAAATGGAAATATATTTTTCTCTTAGTCATCAAGAAACATTGCTTTATACTTCTTATTGTCATCATAGACCCAAAAAAAATGCCAATGATTACATTGTCCTTGATGACATAATTAAGTTCAGAATGAACAGTTGTAAAGTTCATAAGTGATAATTACAACAAGCTGTATTATTCTCTTGCAAAATGCTTTGTTTTAATACTGAGTGACAAATGTTTTGCAGTGAAAAAGATAAATTTGAAACTTATAGAGTTAAACTATCTTGATGAAACCAAAACCAGATTAACGATTTGGATATTGGCCTTTCATTGATATGAATTTTCAAATGATATCTATGTACATTATGATGTAGTAGATCATTTATCAAGGAACCCCCAAATTTTTTTATCTTTTTTTAAAGACTAAAACTAAGGCTTTAAAGTGATTTGCATAAATGTTAAACTCCATCAAATTGCAAATACAAATCAACACCATAATAAACCGACATCATAATTATACCATAAAATTTTGTTTACAGTAAAATCTATCAAACCTTTGTCTCATATGTATTTGAAATTTCAAATTTTACTTCACAGTGAATTTTCAACATGTTACAAATGAATATCGGCTGAAAGCGATAGGTATGCAAATTGGCAGAATGACCATAAGAAAAATTGCCAATAATTTGAACTGCCATTATTCTTCAATTTCAAGAGTTTTGAGTAAAGCGGGAATGATAGGGACAGTTGTAGATAAAGTGCATTGCTTTTCATCTCAATTGAGAATTATACTAATTACAGATGAGAGCCAAATTAAATTGCCATTTGCTGACGGTAGTGAGAGAATTTGAAGACATGACAGGTAGAGGTACAATAACAAATACATCCAGCAAGTCAGTAGGTTTGGATCTTGAAGTGTCATGGTAGGGAGAGAAATATCAGAAATGTTCAAAACAAGCCTTGCCATTACTCATGGAAACATGAGAACACAGTGACATTGTGATGAGAATCTTCAACCTCAAACATGCCTTTAACAACTTAACATGCAGTTGAACGGGAAATATTTGATCTTTCATAAAATTCATTGGACTTTACAATTCCTTCATGATACAGAGATTGAATGACCTTTCTCTTTTTCATTTCACTTATAGTGACATCAATCAACGTCATTATCGGCAGCTAAAAGGTTGGGGGGGGGGGGGGGGGGGGGGAGGTAACTCATGCTTGACAAATGTGTTAAACTTATTTCCAACAAATTTCCTCATAACTATGCCAAACCATTTTACAATCCATCAAAACGTTCAGGCACTATTGGCATAGTCAAAGGAAATATATTCTTAATTAGCTGTATCCCAAACTGACTGACTTAATTAAATGATATCTGTATAAAGAGAAAGAGCTACATAAGCTATTAATTGAATAATGGGATCACTACTTGTCTATTCTTGTCTATATCATGGCAAGATATTTTCTTCCTGGTATATGGCAGTGACTTTAGAAAAGCCAGATACGCAGCTGTTATATACTTATAAGAGCCACTTAAACAAGCAATCAAGAACACTCATGACAAATTAAAAAGACATTACTCATTACACTTCCTCCTTTACCACAATAGCAGATAAAAAGAACTATTAAATTAGCAATTAAGTACCACGATGAATACACTCTTCACAAATTTAAAGACATTACTAATTACACTTCCTGCCTTATCAAAATAACAGATAAAAAAGAACTTTTAAATTCGTTTGAATATAAAACATGTTTTATTTACCATAAGCCTTGACTTGAGCTATCAACATATCGGTAACAATGAGAGTTCCAGTCCTCCCAATACCAGCACTGTGAAAATAATTTTTTTTTAAATCTTGATTTTGCCTTTGATGTTTATAAGAGTTTAAGGTAATTGAATACTGTACTACCCGCATATGACAAAATATTAGATATATTAATGGTGTGGTGTAAATAGAGAAATAATTACAATTTTCAAACAATGATAAACATTCTTTTAAAATAGTGAATTAAAAATAATTCCATAATATCATTGTTCCAAACTGACACAAATTAAAGTTAATACAAATCGGCCTCAAATTGTTTCATTCCTTTAAATCAATACTCTTAAACTTTTAATCATGATGTTTTACCTAACCTTACCTATCTCCTTGGCACAAAATGTCTCGATCTGCTGTTTTCTACTCTGTTAATGGCTGTGTTCTCAAAATGATGTATTATTCAGCTTTCAACATTATTCAATAGAAAAAAATGTATAATCAAATCACAACCTTGTAGTCTAAATCCATTCTACAAACCTGCAATGTACAATGACAGGTCCAGGTTCGGGCAAGGACTCCAGCTGGTTGTTGATGAGTTCAAGAAAGTCTATCATGGATCCAGGATCATCTGGTACGTTGTAATCCGGCCACACCATATAGTGAAACTGGTAGATGTTACGTGGTTCTTCTATTGACTGGTGAATGAGATAGTAAATCAAATTTATTCATCTGTCACTAGTCCTTCAGAGCCAATGGAGCTGTATTTTATCCCAGTTTCTACAGCATGAAATGGACATTAGCAATTGCTTGCTACCCTTTGGATGGGATACTTGTCTATCACAAAGTACTTTTTGTCATCTAAGAGACACAGCTACCAAACCACTGCTGGGTGAACAGAAAATAAATCTTGATTTCACCCAGGATCGATTTCAGTCTATTGCATGTGAATTGACAGCAATACCAACTGAGCTGTTGGGACCCCCAATCTCTGTCAAAAGTCCTTATAAATTTTATGTTTTTAGTGTAGTTAATAAAGTACTTTGCATTCATAGGGTCATATGCCTCTCTGTAATGAGGAATACAAGCATTGAATTGACTAATGATTGTGTAACCATCATTTCAAGGCATTAAATGAAAATGATAAAGGAACTATTATCCACAGAAACAATACAGCTCCAGTCATATATAATCAATTTACAACCATAAGCTAATTATTTACCTTTCCATTTTTATCTTCTTTAGTGAGTATCATTTCCCTGCGAACAAAAGTCTTGTCTGATGACTCATTTATTAGCTTGACTCGATATTGACATATGAACTTTTTCTTCCCATCATTGCTAGAAGGACCTTCAAAAACAAAAAGCTTTTCATGGTTTTCTTCCAGCGTTGGCCAATAAATATTTATTTGAACCTTAAAAGATGGGAAGGAGAAAAAAACATCACATTCATTTGATAGAAAATATCTTTATCAATTATCTTGACAAATCAAGCCAAATATTAAACTGAATCTCTATTTTTTTTTTAATTCATAAAACTTCTAGAGTAAACTGATGGTTTTAAGGACAAGAAGCTTATCACACTATCTTTCAAAACTCATTCGTTTATTCTCTCTTGCTTTTAAAAAAAGTCTAAGCCTGGATTTGTTCACCATACAACGTCATTGTTTCATGCTAAACGTTAAAATCGTAACAAAATAAAAACAAAAAAACAGGTCTAATATAAATATCTTTTTAATGTTGTAAAAGTAACTTTTTCAAAAACCTTTTTAAAATAAGGGATAACCCATTTGTTTTTTAAAAAGTCCAAATATGAATCTGTTGTTATCAAAAAGATAAAAGTTGACAATGAGTGAGAGTATCAGCACTGTCATGAGAGAAAGGAAACGGTCGGTTAGACTAAAATTTATAAAAATCAAAATATAAAAACTTACTTTTCCTCTTTCAGTAATTCGAGCAAGGTTAACAATAACCCTCACTTTCTCTTGCCAAATCATTCTATAGAAATCCAACATTGTTGAAGTCAGAGGAGCTTGTGATGCAATATAGTGACGTTTGGGTTCTACTGGTGTTATGTCTTCGTCAGTCTGCAAATAGAAAAATGAAAAATGGTACCCAAATGTTTACTGCTATTACAAACACTTGCAAAGTATAATCATTAATTTCACTGACCAATCCTTTACTCTAATTTGATCAATTGCCCTATGCCTCCAGATGACCTCTCATACATCATTTCAAACAGTATTTGAAAAAAAAAAAGTAACAATGCTTTAATGGAAAAGATATGTTAAACAATTGGCTACATAAGCATCTTAATGTTATCTCAATATCATAGGCTACTATCAGCACAAACATAAAATATGTATTTTGGGGGGAAAATTTTGATAATTTCAAGAAATTAAAAAATTTCTATCAAGTTAACATGTAAGATTTCAACCCACTTTTACGGAGATCACTACCTTAAAAGACGTGATTATTATACTTACCCATGTGATGTGGTTAGCATTTATATAATCAGTGCCTATTTCCTCACTGCCATCCATAAGAACAACTCGGGTATAGTCATCTGTGTTTTAAAAGAGAACAATGTCATTTAAATTGAATGAATTTTTGTTTTGTTGAGATGATACTGAGGTAAGACTATTACAAAATCAATAGGGATAATCTCAATGGTCTGTTTATATAAATATCTAGTGCTCTTATTGGTACATTATGCATGCATCTTCATTGTTGACCACTTCTTATAAAAAGATAAATACTTGGAAAGTATACTTGGGGGTATTAAAAACAGTTGAAATCCTCCCTTGAGTAAGCAGTTTATGGAGCAAGAGTTAATCCTAGTTTATGTCATGTGAAACAGAGTAACAAATAAGAAATAACTTACATGGTAAGATGTTTTTGTATCGGTTTTTAGACTTATTCTCTGGTTTGCTCCCTTTTTCTCTCTGGAACTTCATTCCAGTAAATTCTGATTGTTGTAGTTGCTGAAGGAAAGAAAATAAATGGAAATCTAAGGCCAATTCACTTTATCTTATGAACCAAACTAATTCTTAAAAACCATTCAAACACATTTGTTCCCCCTTTATAGTCTCATTCAAGACAAAGAATTGCTGGTGATATGGGGGGAGGGGGGGGGGGGGGGCATAACCAATTTAAGGGGTGAGAAGACATAAACCCTCCTAGCAACGAAAAATTGCAAGATGTAATTGTTCTTTAGCTCTTGATTATATTCAAATTACTCCAAACATTTTTCTATTTTATTTACACCTACCCGAGTCATAGAGATATCTAGCATAAACAAAACACATGTTTGGTTGGGACTAAATCGGTTCCCTACACTATAAATAGCCCTACAGTGGTGAAATAATCCAGAGAAACCATTCCTGGTCTATGACGGAGAAATTTCTGCTTGATGTATATTAAACAAGCAACCAAATCTTGAAGGGGGCTGAAAATAATTCTAAGGTATTGTGAACTCAACCCTGATTAATCAATTTATTTTCACCACATTCATTTTCATGGTGCAACAGACAGGATTCTAGTTAGCGTTGGTGTTGTCCAATGGCAGTACCAGAATCCACACACACATCCAACTACCTTATCCCTCTGTCAGTAAAAAAAAAAACTGTCAGAAAATTTAAACAGGGCTCTTTATATGTAAAGAGAGTGGGCTCAATGAAAACAGCAATTGTCTTAATACAGAAAATAAAAAATGACTATAATACAAGAATGTAGTGCTGTTAAAACGAATAAAGAATAAAGTAGAATAAAGTTCTAAAAAAGTCATAACGCATCCTTTAGACAAAACACATGGTGAGATCTATCTTTTTCACAAGTGGCCTCAGAAAAATGATAAACAGATGTAACGACATGTTTGAAAGTATGTGTTAATTGCACAGTAACAAATAGACAATGCAAACAAATCAATGGTTACTTAATCAACATCAAATCTTTTATTTTTTTTTTTTTTTAAGGGTTTTACGGCGCTTGCAACACATTAAGGTCATATCAGCTCCAGTAAAAAGGAATAAAATTGGATAGTAAAAAGTTCTAGAATTATAATTAAACCACACAAGAAAAGGTAAGACAAAGGGGAATTGGTTCAAATATGAAACAGATGTAGATTCCAAGAGCACACTATCAAATTACTTAGTTTGAGGTTACCTAAAAGTTTCACCCAGACACCAGCACAGGATCCCAAGAGGAATACACTCAAATGGTTACAAATCATATATTAAAAATAAAAAATAACGATACATAACAGAGAGATGATTTACAAGGAAAAAAATATCATCTCCCAAAACTCTTAACTATACATACATTTGACTGTTTCCCTCCCAGCCAGGTCTCCAACCAGGACCAGGACAAAACCAAGTAACCTCATTCCAAGACAAAGACAGAAAGCATGTTGGAAAACAGATATAAGGGGATAGAAGACACAGTATGTACCTCCCTGCCCGCTATGGGAGGTCAGGATCCCCACCCAGCAACATCAAATCAATCTATTTATTCATTTGCACATCAAATCTAACCCTCAACCAGGGACTGCAACACCATATAATAGCCTACTCACATGAAATTCTCCCCAAAAGCCTTCATGGAATGCTGTGCTAGTCTTGTGACCTTCATCATCCTCTAACTGGAGCTGTTTGATACGATTTTCTAATGATGATGCCATCACACGACTATTATACAAAGGCTGAGGATAAAGAATTGAGGAGTAATTTTTTTTTTTTTAAGTTAGTCTCTTTCATTTAACAAATATACAAAAATACTTTCTACATCATTACAAAAACTGTAGATGTTGTCCGTTTGCTTTAAGAAATTTCAATGTTTGCAGTATTTTCTTTTAAATCATATCAAAGCCTAGAAATGAAACAGAGAGATCACACATTTGGGGTTCATCAAAGCAAGCATCACGCAGAAGAGAAAGATATGGAAGATCCCCAACAAAAATCAATCTGAGTTTAGGATCCCTGCCATACAGGAAACACTTCATGTTTCCTAACAAACATCAGTTATGTGAGGCAATGCAGAAGACAAAATATACTGACTCTCGCAGAAAAAAAAAAAAAATCTGAGATATGAGGTTGTGAAAAGGATGTTTTCAGAAAATTCGCCACATAATTAAGATATTTAGGAAAACATGAAAAAAACTCATTTTCATCAGTTTCTCTGGGTTGAATAAAGATAGAAAAACCAAAAAACGCCATCTGTCATCAAAATTATAATAGATATATAGCTATTCAAATTGTCTTAAAAGTATGACAAAGTATCAATTTTGTCCACTCTGTTTGGAACCTTTGAGAAACTATTTCTGCTATTCTAATGGTTCTAGACTGTCAGTTTTTCAATTAATTATTATTATTCAAGCTAGAGAAACAGATGAAAATGAAATCTTTCCATAGTTTTTCATAAGTTTTAGTACTGGAGTATTCCTGTTGTGAATGTTAAGAAAACACAGCCCCATACATGGAATGGGACAATAGATATATAAGAAATAGAATGAGTTGACCTCCCTCGTGAGATGGGAAGGAGGAGCTAGGAGGATTACCAGACCAACAAGGAAATATTAATTTCAGTAACAGGAAAAAAATACACCACTGGCTTAGAAGTTTTTAAGTAATCCTCTTGATTGAGTTTTAAAAATCTTTAAAGAAGAAAAGAGAAAACAATGAAATGTATAATGAACCTAATTATGACAGCCCCAAATAAATCCAGTGAGCTAGATCCCCTTCCAACATCGCTTTTAAATTCTTGCATTGACAAGCTTATTCCATCAATAACTGAAATAATCAATCAGTCACTGCAAACTGGTATCGTCCCCTCTTGTTTTGTTGAAAACTACAGACCCCTTTTAAATCTTCCCTTTATTTCCAAAATCTTGGAAAAAGCAGTTCTTCACCAATTAAATTTACATTTAAAATTAAATGATCTATATGAGCCATTTCAATCAGCTTATAGGGAAAACCATAGCACAGAGACAGCGCTGTTAAGGGTAGTAAATAATTTGATTTTAAATGCTGATAAAAATAAGGCAAACATTTTATGTATGTTGAACTTATCAGCTGCATTTGATGCGATTGACCACAACATTCTGTTGAATCTAATCGAACGTCTTTTTGGTATCAAGGATTGGCGCTGAATGGTTCGAATCTTATTTAACGAATCATCAACAGATTGTTGTGGTTAAAAATGTCAAATTATCTGATCATCCTCTGAGAGCCCTTGGATCAATATTTTCTGATTTTAATCTAAATTACCAATTTTATGCAGACGATAGTCAAATCTTTATATCAGCAACCAAAGACCATTTTACATCTTTTAATTGAACACTTCCAATCTTGCTTTGGTAAATTGAAAACTTGGATGGAACTGAACAGATTAAAACTTAACAATAGTAAAAGTGAAATAATATTTATCATTAGGCCAGCAATACTTAAAAATGTAGAATGAGAATCAATCGTTTTAGGAAATAGTGTAATTGAAACTGCTGAGGTTGTTTGAAATTTGGGTGTATTTATTGATTCAGATTTGTCTTTAACCAGCCTAGTAAATCATATCATAAGGTTAATGTACATGGAAATGAGAAAAATACTAGTGTTAGACATCTCATTACAAGAGACATCTCGGCCTTGTTAATTAATTTTCTAATCCTGTCAAAGCTAGATTATTGCAATTCTCTCTCTTTTATAAATAAAGACAAAATAAAATCCCTTCAGGGAGCCCAGAATGATGCTGCCAGGCTTATTTATAGAAAGAGGAGGAATCAATCTGCATCGAGTTTGCTTAGAGAACACTGGTTTCACGTTGAAAAATGTATAGAATGTAAGATCTCTACTATTGTTTTTAAATCACTGAACACAGATTGTCCTGGATGCATTAATGACATTAAATTCTACATTCCAGCCAGAAATCTGAGATCAAAGTCTGATAATCATATTCTTGTGAAGCCAAAAATGACTCACAAAATTGGTGAACATGTGCTTGAATATTTGGCACTCCTTATCAGGAACTCCCTTCCAAGATATATCAGAGACAGTAATGATGCAGAATTCTTTTAAAAAACATCTTAAAACGTTTCTTTTTAATATGTAACTGTAGAATTATATTGCTTGGTTTCATACTGAATGTTTGAGTGGCTGTATGTTTGAGTGAAAGTTGTCACATTACTATTAAGGGCTTTGAGCTTGTTGAGATACAGGGTAAAGCGCTTTTTAAAAACCATATATTATTATTATTATCAAATATCTTGGCATACATGTTTGATGTAAACCACAGTCCCAGATGTCTCCACCATAGGAATCTTCTTGTAGTGTTCCACTAATTCAGACAGGGATGGAAAGGTGTCACCACCACCAACATCATACTGATTGCCCTGTAAAAAGAAAAGTAAAAGTGTCAAATATTAAAAACTTCTTTCTTTTAATGTGCAGCACACAAGACATCTGTAAATTCCCTCCACAAAAAAAAAAAAATATTAAAATTTTTTTTTTGTAAATATATATATATATATATATATATATATATATATATATATATATATATATATATATATATATATAATATATATATATATATATATATATATATATATATATATATATACACATACATAGCTGCCAACTTTTCAAAAATAAAATAAGGAACACCCATTTGGCCCGGGATGAGGGGAAGACTCCGGCAAGGGCCAAGACAAAACCAAGTAATCTTATTCCAAGACAAAGACAGAAAGCATGTTGGAAAACAGGTATAAGGGGATAGAAGACACAGTATGTACCTCCCTGCCCACTTTGGGAGTCCAGCACATTTGAATCGTTATGAAATAATACTTTCCACAATGAGATCAAAATTTCAGAACAGACAAAATAAAGAATTCAACTGCCTCAACTTTGATTAGGACCAATGCACAAGCACAATTGCAAAATAAATGAAATAACTTAGGATGTTTAGAAATGCATAACTGCCAACCTGGTACACCACTTGAGAGGGCGTTATAGGGTAAAAATTAGGGAGATTGGCTAAGCAGTAGGCGATTGCATATATATTTCCTTTCATGCAACATAATGGTCTTTAAGTAGTACACTATAATAGTAGTTATAGTAAAATAAAACTCTAAATATTGGAGAATTCCTACCTCTTTACTTTGACAATATAAACACACCTAAAATTGGAGTATACTTATTTCTCTTGAACCTAAACCATTATAAAAGCTTGAATCAGATCAAGATGTCTGTTTTAAAGGGATTGAATTTTTATTTTTCATAAATCAATAAAGGGAAACAATCATTGTTATGTTTAATCTATATAAGCAATTGATTTTCTGATTGAAAACCTTCCAATTAAAGATGTTGATTTAATTGTATTTTTAATTAAAACAATATTTTTAACAAATAGTGAAAGTATCAATACTATCTGAGAACACTAAAAGTATATTCCGAGGATAACGTGCCAGTCAATACAAGATCTATGTGGAAAACGACCAGCCATGGCAAGAGAATGTGATAAAGACACAAACGGTAATATACTTATCGACAACAACGAAATTTTGGAACATTGGGCAGTATACATAAAAAATCTATATGCGGATGACAAAAGAGGGACGTGCTTGGATAAAGAAATCTCTACTGCGAACACAGGTCCCCAGATTATACGAGAAGAAGTAGAAGCTGCTTGCAAAGAGATGAAAAAGGGGAAAGCGGTAGGAAAAGATAGTTTCTCAATAGAATTGATTGACGCCCTCGACGATCTAGAAATAGACATTCTGACAAAAGCATTTAATGTCATACACGAAAAGGGTGAATTGCCTAATGTCTTAAGACAATCGGTATTCATTACCATACCCAAAAAAACATATTTTTAAAATAAATATAAGATATGTATTAAATTTTTTTAATGTGCCATGGAGTAAGCAGGTCTGAATCTGGAAAGACTCATTGTGAGTAAAAATAAATAAATTTTCTTTTTACCAATTTCCCGCTCATATCCCAATTTAGACAAATTTCAATTTAAAAAATTTTGTGAACTGAATTTCATTGGAATATACTTTACGTTTACAAATTACATGTTTGTCAAAAATAAGTGGTCTGTATCAAATCATTTGGCAAATTTCGTAACAGGACTTGGTGAAACGGTGCCATTGATAAGCAACTTCACATTGTCCCCATATTATTCAACAGTTACTTTAATAAAATAGTTTGACAATTCATATCCACTTGCTTCAGTTCTGACTAAAAGCTGGATGAAACACTTTGCTTCAGAAGACTTAGCATTTTAAAAAATAAAACAACAAAAAGAAAATCAACAACAACAAAATAATTATAACTCCATTTTAAAACTGGTTTTAAAGAATTTATATAATTATATACAGATTTCATATCTTACTAGGCATCGTATCTTGACATGAGTGACTCGTTCATCACACCGCACAGAGATAACAAAATCACCAGGTTTGCTCTGACTCTCCCTGACCAGAAAACTGGAGTTCTTTCCCTTTTCCAATAGCAGTCGTTCAGCTTCTCTTCCATTTAGATGGCCATGAAACCATCTGTTTAAAAAAATAAATTATAATAATTAGGTTTACAAGCAGCTAACAAGAGAAACAATTGATTGATTTTAGGTTTATAGTACTTACAAACTTTTCAGTCAGATCACTTCAGCACTGGGATAAGGAAAATATGGGAAATTTATTGAACGTCACAAGGTGCTTAGAATAATATGACAAAGGGGACTTATTCCAGCAGAGAACAGAAATAAGTCCAAGAGTAATCTGTGACTCTTGTCTAAGATTACTTAAAAAGTCCCACCACGGGTCCCAAACATACAGTCGGATGCTTTAAATCCTACATCATATCATAAATAAGGAGAGATGATTATTAAAAAGATAATCATCTCCTACTACAAAACAGTCATCTGACTGTATCCTTTGCAGTGATAGCAAGGTGAAATATATCAAATACAAAAGACACCAGATATTTAGGAAAAGCAGTGAGTTGACACTTTCCACCCACCATGAACTTGACATATGCCCATAAAAGTATAGGAAATATAATTTTTACAAAAACATTCATAAAATAAAATTGCACCAAATAAATCAATAGAGAATAGATAACAAAATTGTGTGAAAATAGATTTGTAATTATTATAGCACTGGTGGGAGTGATAGCGATGTTGACAACAATGACGATGATGGATAATGATGATAACGATAATGTCAAAAATGAAAAGGATGATAATGATGCTTTTGGTAACTATGGTAATAAGCTAGGTAAAAAAAATATTAAAACTTAGTCTTCAATGAAATGGTATTAGACCTTCCAATACTTGGCATAAAGAAAGAATGGTTAGCATTTGATTCTAAACAATTCAAATTTGATGAGGAATTATTGTTACAAATAAGCATTAATTGCTAAATAGCAACAGAAACATCAAACGGGGCTTGGACCTATTTAAATAATATTAAACAATTATTCAGACATTCAAATTTTCTTGTTCTTGCAAACTTGTAAGGCTTTGAAACACACAAATCTTAATTAATAAGTTGTCCATCTGAAGTACCAGGCTCTTGAAGCAAATGTATCTGAGTTTTAGCAACATATATAACAAAAATATATAATTGTTGTTCTACCTTCTGAATAATACACCTTTCTCCACCCAAAAATAATTGTAAGTCATCACCCCACAGAACTTATACCTTTCTGGAGTTGGATCCACTGATGCCATAGGATATTTCAACTTAATTATTGCACCATTTTTCTCTTTCAGTTGTTCTTGATTATCCATATAATACCCTACAAGTTCTGACAGGGTTGCAAATGTCTCTCCTCCATAGAGATCAAATGAGTCCCCAGTATTTTGGATCTTAATGTGGGTCACCTCACCATTGCGTCTGAAATGAAAATTACAAGAAAATATTCCACTATACATTAAAATACACTACTTCAAAAACATTTATTCAAACTTTTCTGCTGCTCAAGCATCAAGCGAATAGTCCCTACCCAAAACGTTTATGTTTTGTTTTAAGAGCTTCAACAAGGTTTGTGACACTCAAGGAAAGGACGGAGGTAGATCCCAATTGCTTGTGTAATGGGCTAGACTTGGAATCACCTAGAAGTCTCACCTAGAAGTCTCACCTAGAAGTCTCACCTAGAAATAAGAATAAAGCTCCATATAAAAGGGAAACACTCAAATGGTTTCTAGAATACACTCATTAAATTTTAAAAAGGAAGCCAAAATTACCAAAACTAATACCTTTGAAAATGAAGAAAGTGAATAATCTGGGAAAGGAAAAAGGGGTGAAATAAAAATCTGAAAAGGTCTGAATAATACAGTGCCAGACAAAGCAACAAGAGAAATTAAATTAAATCAATTTCTTTTTAAATAAAAAAATCAGCCTTCTGAAACAGGGGATCAAACCCAATACCTCCTGATTGTTGGTCAGGCACACTACCCAGTTGCTCAATGGCTAGGACAATGCTTATATATTCAGGTTCTTCACAAAGATTACGCAACTTCAGCTGCAACTTTCTTGAAATTTGACTTTTAAACAAAGTGCCATATTTTCCAACACGTTTGTTAAAAAGGGTTCTCAATTAAAACCTTAAGCCACTTTTAAAAACATTTTTGCATTAAAAGCAGTGATATAATGTAATGACAGACCTGATGGATAATGTGTATGCACCTTCTGTGCTACTAGGTCTTGCTAAGAAACTCCAGTCTTGTCCCTTTTCCATCAACAGCTTCTCTGCCTGTTGTCCACTGATGTTTGGATGGAACCATCTGAAGTAACCAAAGATGTAAGAATGCAGTGAGATATGATTACTCATTCCTAAGTCAAAGATGTAAGAATGCAGTGAGATATGATTACTCATCCCTAAGTATACATATGAAATAATGAGAATCTTTACATCATGCACAACAATTGCTTTCAGAGTCGATCATCACCCTTGGTTATTGTAATATTTTATCTTTCTATGACAAGATGACTTCTAAAAACATAAAAGGAAGATAGAAGAGTGGTTGAGAGAGAAATATGGGTAAGGGAGAGAGAGTAGGAGAAAAGATAGATAGATAGATAGAGAGAGAGAGAGAGAGAGAGAGAGAGAGAGAGAGAGAGAGAGAGAGAGAGAGAGAGAGAGAGTTATGAATTGATTTTCTATTCTTTCTTTTTTTTCAATCCCTACTCAACATCTATTCATCCAAGGACATCACTGGCCTTGTGTCACTTTTGACATTTGGTGCCAACCTGTCTAGGCTGACATCATAAAAATGCGAGTGTCACCAAAATTTATGCCACTGAGTCTGAGCACAAGTGTCAAAATTTGACACCAAGACCAAGACATGACGATTCAATGAATTCAATGGTGATTTTTTCATTAATCGGGAGACCTTCCATAAGCTACTACATCCCAAGTATTCTTGTTCTAGTAGTGGGTTTGGGAGGGGGGGGGAACTTTTTTTTAAAGTCTCCCCCCTCCCAAACCCCCTACTAGAAGTTCTAGTGTAGGGGGTTTGGGAGGGAGGAGACTTAAAAAAAAAAAAGAAAAAAAGTTTCCCCCCTCCCAAACCCCCTACTAGAACAAGAATATTTGGCATGTAGTAGCTTATGGAAGGTCTCCCCATCCATCTACCGTGAGTCAAGTGAGTGCTTTTCGTAGAAAAATGTTTGACACTGCAAAAACCTGCGGAGAAACATTTCGAAGAAAATCACAAAATCCTTGAATTCCTCGGAGGATTACCACCACTGTTATAAAGTAAAAGGCTTGGGCTTTCCATTATTCCAAGTCCAATAAAATACAAAAAAAAAACAACACTCGACACTCACTGAAACTGAAATGCGCAAGCACTGCTACTGCTAGAGGTAGAAGAAGTAGAAGTGGAAGCAAAGCTTATTCTAGGGAGTTTAATAGAAATTCTAAATGTACCTCACACACTTGAAACCAATGTCATATGAAAGAGCTGGCAACACAGATTACAAAACAGTTTGAATTTTGTTTGTATCTTGATTAGAAATGTAGTTACGGCAGTTCAAAGTCTGAAATTTCAGACCGATTTTTACCCCAAAATTACCATTGCAAAGTTGTGACCGAAATCGCGTGATGTTTAAAAAAATGGTTAAAACAGTCAATATGGAGTTCTTATCATATATTGTATACCAAAATGTTCGTCTTATTGAGGACAATGCATTTACATTAATAAAGAGGAAGATAAACATTTCAAATTAACACATTATTATATAATATGACGCAAATGTTACATAATCAAAAACTCGGCTAGATGTAAGAAACAATTTGCTCTATCACTTTTGGATTTATCCCCAATATCTCACTGAAACAATTGCAAATAATTCCCCTCTTCTAATAAATACATAGAGAATAAAAAATGGTTTGAGAGTATTTAAATGAAAAGATATAAACATGTTGTGTAATGTCATAATGAGTTTATTTTTACCTATGGCAATTTAATTGCATATAAATAAAATGGTAGATTGAAAAAGTTCAAATAAATTGAAACAGATTCCCTATTATACCTAATTAGAAGGAAAGTTCTGGCTTTTAATACTTTAAAAACTTCTGCTGAACCACTTTGGGTTTATTGCTATTACATCATTTGAACTGACAATTAATATAATTTTATCCCCCCACCCCCTCCCCCCTTCTCTCTCAATATATGGGGGTGTCAAAACTAATAGTAATAGAACTTCTTACCATAATAATTATTAAGGCTAAGGCCTTTAGAATATGGATACAAATGATAAACATATCTAAACATATGGGAAAGAAACTTCATGACTTGATGGCAAAGTAAAATTAAATTAAATTAAAGCAATTGGTATTTTTAAAATATCGATATTATTAATATCGGATTTCACAAAGAGAAGAAATATACGAACTTTTAAAACAAAAACTATAAAAAGCCTATAAATAAAGTTGGAAAGTATGTATTGAAAATAAAAACATAGCAAATAATAGTACTGAAAATATTATGGACTACATTTAACATAATACATAACTAAATTTAAAATATCGGATATCGTTCCGGCAGCCATGATGAGAAGATAATGTAAACAAGGCATTTCGGCGCAGAGTTAAAAGGTGTCTGCGCATCGATATAGAGCCCTGAAATTTGGCATGAATAAAGTTTAGATGTTATTCTAAAAACAAGCGTTTAAATTTTAAAAACACACGCGGTAAATAAAAAAATAAATGCCTTTGAAAATTGCCAAATTTTAACTTCATATAACTTCTGGAATTATTAATGGATTTTCCCTTAATTGGCACCATAAAAGGAAATTGAAAGACGAAAATAATGATATCAAAATATCTGCGATATTCCTCTTTATAACGAAGTTATGCATCTTTAATTGAACCCCCCAAAATGCGAACGGCAATTTTCGGTCACAACTTTCCTATGGGCGAGTTGGGTCAAAATGGGCGAGTTGGGTCAAAATTTGACTGCCACTGCTGCTGCTCACTAAACTGCCTACTTATTCTATTCTAGCTGCTATTGCTATGCATATTTTACAGCAATATTTCTAGCCGTGACCCATTTAATTCATTCCTCACATCTTCTTATCTAGGCTCGAGCTCGAACAACTAAACCAGCCGAACACATCATTGCAGTGAGTTTTGTTGAGTTTTGAGTTTGTTGAGTTTGCGAGAGATCCACACTCATCACTACACTCACACTCGTCACAAGAGACTTGACTTTCTTATTTAATGATGGCTTTTGATAGAGTACGCCACGAAGAAATACTAAAACAACTGCACTCCATTGGCGCTGATGAGAAAGACCTCAGACTCATGCAAACATTATACTACACCCAGCAGGCATCTATCAAAATCGGAAACTCTACAGGAAATTCCATTCCTATTAAGAAAGGAGTCCGTCAAGGGTGTGTTGCCTCACCAGATCTGTTTAATCTATACCAAGAAACAATCATGAGGGGCATAAATAATATGGAGGGAATAAAAGTGGGAGGTCACAACATAAATAATATAAGATACGCAGACGATACGGTACTCATTGCAACATCAGAAATCCAACTTCAAAAGATTGTTGACAAAGTGGTAGTAGATAGTGAAGCCAAGGGAATGGAAGTGAATATCACCAAAACGGAATGCATGGTAATACAGAAAAACCCCGAAAACAACAACACCTGCAATATAACGATTCACGGCGAGCAACTTACCAACGTAGAAAGTTTTAAATACCTAGGTTCAATAGTGACAACAGATGGAAGATGTAACCGAGACATACGAGCAAGAATAACTCAAGCCAAACAGGCCTTCATGGACCTGGAAACATTTTGAAAAACAAACAGATGTCGTTCGGGATTAGATTCCGAGTCTTGAAGTGCTACGTGTGGCCAATCTTGTTATACGGATGCGAAAGCTGGACTACAAATGCAGAAAACACAAAAGAACATTGAAGCTTTTGAAATGTGGTGCTTGAGAAGGATGCAGAGAATATCGTATACTGCACACAAAACGAACGAAGAAGTGCTAAAACAAACATACCAACAAAGGAAACTAATGCCCTTAATAGTGGATCGACAACTATCCTTTTTCGGACACATAGTAAGGAAAGATAAGAATGAATACCTGGCAAGTTGTGGAAAAATACCTGGTAAACGCGCCCGGGGGAGACAAAGAAAAACACTCATAGACCAACTGAAGGGCTTCACCAGCCTAACAATCCAAGAGCTGTTTGAAAAGGCAAGAGACAGGGAGGAATGGAGAGAGATAATTCATGCAGTATCCGAAGCCTGGACCAGGCATGGAACCTAGAAGAAGAAGAAGATTATTACCTCCTGCTTGATGCAGCCATTATGGCAAGTCAGTTGGAAATAGGGGTATCTCTCCCTTTTTGAAAGAAAATCTAAGTTTCTAAAAACAGAGCAAAGATCATTCGGTCGTGAGATCAAGACTCTGATCCTGAAATAAACCGTTCACTCGGTGAGTGGAAGGATGAGGATCCTCTATCCTGAACACCGGAAGTTATTATTTATGTTCCGTGAATTTGCCGCATTTTCATTGATGTTCACCGGTTCCTTCAGTGCGAATTGCCTCGAGAACCAAAAAAAAAAAATAAATAAATAAAATAATAAAAGCTCACTCTCGAATACAGCAATAATTTTTATAATACAGTCAAATCCGGTCATTGGAACGCCGCTTTATCGAAACATCCGTTTAATTAGACAATCTGTCTGTGACGGATTGTTTTTTTTTGTTTTGTTTTTTTCAATTTCATATATAATGGTTAATCGGAACAATCTGAGATCTTCAGCAAGCGCTGTAAGAATCTTTTCCTTTCAATGTACTCAAAAATAGAAATGTTCCAACTGAGATGAACAAGGATGGGATCATTCGGTGTCTTCAAAGGAACAAATAGGTCCGTTAATTGACAATAGCATCGAATCTTTCAGCATCCTTCTCCTTTAAATTATATGTTAAACTTTACCCTCTTGACCATTTTTTCCTGGCGCTGATATGACCAAGCGCCGTAAAAAATAAACAAACGACCGTCTTTTTTTTATTTAGATATGGTTGAACTGCATTCACAGAGGTGGTTCCAGCCAATTGTAAGTGTAAGAGGTGGGGCGAAAAGATAATAAAATAAAGAAAAGAAGAAAAACACACTCACCCGGGACTTTTGCATAGTCAGGGGAAAATTTTAATAGGTATTATGTCAAAAAATAATAGAGACAACACTCCCATAAGCTGTGTTCTTAATGGACATTAACTAGGTCTAAACCTTACATCTAGAAATTGGCAGATTAATTCCATTCGTCGAGTCTTTGACCATGTGAAATGAGCTTCAACTACTGTTGACATATCTTGTTTATCTTTGCACACGCCGCACAATGAGCGCTACATCACATCGTATTCCGAAAAAAAAAAATAATTTCAGCTAAGCCACGACATAAACTTGGTTTTTGATGTAACAATGTACCATTAAACACCGCAGACACTATCTTCAGGTCATCTTCTTGATTTTCATTTTTCTTTAATAATAATAATTTCAAAGAAACATACATATTCTGCTTCTCATTCATCATTTCTACTTATAAATTCCTAGTCACAATGAGATGCCAAATTTTGTACTTAAGAAATAATAATTCCGTGCGTAAGTTTTTTTGTAATAAAAAATTAAACGAGGAAGAAGAAAAAAAAATCAAAGAACACGATGACAAAATATTAAAATGTGGCCCATGAAAACACGTGATTAATGTCCACGTGTCGTGATATTAAAGTAATAGTAATGTGTTCTTTCGTTCTTATCGTGATTTCTTAATTTATTCTTCTAGTTGTGACCACAGACATTTTACCAAGAAATAGCAATGTGATTCCTAAAAAAATTGAGCTTTTATATAGCGCAATATCCACTAAATGTGCTCAAAGCGCTTTACAAGGGGTCCCTGGCCAACAGCAACATTTAGCATTTAGGACATGGCGCCTGTCACTGTCACATTTTTTTCGGACAGTGACAACGCTGTTAACGGCCAGGTGAGAGGATGTGAGTAAAGAGCCTTCTCCAAGGACTCAACTATGCGCCGAGCGAGGCTTGAAACCCAGGCCCCTCCGATCCGAGAGCGAGTGTCATACCACTAGACGTTGTGGACTCTCTGTGCCAAATGTATGCAGATGACACTAAGGTGTTCTCTAGAGTAGACAAGGAAGAGTTCATAACTTAGCTCCAAAGTGATCTTGACAGCTTGGTACAGTGGGCTGATAAATGGCAGCTTAGGTTTAATGCAGACAAGTGCCATGTCTTGCACTTGGGATATAGAAACCCGCACCATCAGTTCACAATGAGAAATCATGACTCTAGCGAGACTGTCATACTTCAGCCTGCTGAAGAGGAAAAAGATTTAGGTGTGTTAGTAGATCAGGAACTGAAGTTCTCTAAGCACATAGAAACCCAAGTAAATAAAGCAAACAGAATCGTTGGCCTCATTAGGAGGTCGTTCACTCATCTTGATAGAGATAACATGAGACAATTGTTCACTGCACTTGTACGTCCCCACTTGGAATTTGGCAATGTAGCATGGGCACCACGACTACAGAAAAACAAAGACCTCATAGAAAGTGTTCTAAGACGCGCAACTCGGGTCATTCCGGGATTCAAAGATCTAGAATACACAGAAAGACTGAAAAAGATAAGAATACCTAGCATGCAGTATAGGAGAGACAGAGGAGACCTAATTGAAGCGTACAAATACACACATAATTTATACTATGTTAGCACGAGCCCTCTAAATCTTGATTCCACCAGCACCACCAGAGGACACAGATTCATACTCTCCAAAGAAAGGTGTTCTCTAAACCTTAGGCAGAACTTTTTCTCAGTTAGGGTAGTCGACAAATGGAACCGCCTGCCTGCAACAGTTGTCGACGCCCCTTCATTGCAGGCATTCAAGTGCCGTCTTGATGCTCATTGTGAAACAGAAAAATACTGTTTGTAAAGTTAAATTCAGACACCTCCTTCCACTATGTGGCATGCCCAGTTTTGAGAGACTTGAATTATATACGTTCACGAATGCACAAGAGCAGATAAAAGGCTGTAAAAGCCTACATAAATCTGGACTTATATCATATCATATCATATCATAGACCACATAGCCGCACTTTCACTTGAAGTCCAAATCATACGATTGTTGTTGATATATTCGCAAAATGATAAGATATTGACAATAAGTAGAAATGAAATCGAACCCCACCTGCTCTCACAAAAGCTATATATGTAAAATAAATAAAACGTGTTGCTTTCCTTTGTTTTTGTTGTGTGTGTGTGTTGTTGTTTTTAGAATGAAAAGTGTGTTGATTAGGACTAAAACTTTTTTAAATAACCTTTTGAAGATAACAATAAGATATCAAAATGGTTCAGAAAATATACAAAAAGGTATAATATTATACACTCGAGCACGGTTTCCTCAAACTCATTCGAATGTCCCGAATTTTCTCCTTATTATTCTTTGTTATCACTCCATTCCTTCCTCGAACACACTTTTTTTTATATCTCGAACACGGTTACCTCGAACTAGTTTCACCCAGCCAACGTAAAAAATAATTAATTAATTAAAGGTGTTTCTTTTTTGTTTTTTATGGGAACTGAACAATGACTCAGATGTGGCCCCATAGGAAAAAAAGTAATCTTGAAAACTGCCCGGTGCCTCAGCCTCAGGCGTCAAGGCAATCGAGTCCATCCTTCCCAGTCGACGTGTACTTATTTGCAGGTCTGATAACCCAATTCATTATGGGCTCATTGTTGTAATAGAAATCTCAAAAATTTGACGCAAAATGATGTAAATTACATCACAGTGAAACTAGGCCCCTAGGTGGGTTCGAATGTCAGACCTAGTATACGTCGCTCCCAATCCATGCCATCTGTCTGGAAACGAATCGTGTAAAGAAATTCGCGAACAGCCCTGTCGCCAAGGTGGAGGAACACCGTATTTATGAAAAATTATCTAAGGCTGATATTCACGAAGATGGGATGCAGCCATGGCCGACTAGAGTACTATAGTTACGTCATGGATGCCGCATAAAATTCTAACATCTATCTAACTCGACATTTACAATACAATAATCGTTATCAAGGTATATAAAGATGGGTCTATAACTTTTTTTGCATGCAAACACCAAATAGTCACTTTGTTCTCAAGCAAATTTAGAATTCCCGTTTCTGCGTTTGATTCTTAAACAATAGTTTTCATGACTGCCAACCTGGGTTATGAAACGACCTCAGGACCACTGTGGGCTTCATTCACCAGACCGGACTGACCATGTGACGTGACGGGAACGAAGACGAAGAAGAAGAAGAAAAAGATAATTTTGTTTCACTTTTGTCATTCCGAAAATTCAGATCTTTAAAGCTTATGTTTATTTTGATAAATGTGGTCATGTACTAATGGGCATAAATGTATGCTTTTCCTTAGAAAAAGATGAAAAACAAATTCAAATATCTATAATGGTTTTTTTTTATAAGTCGTAGAAATCAGGGAAGGACTTTATGGACACTCAACGTTAGAAATATGTGTAGTAACAGATTATTCTATGTACAGTGCAGTCCTGATAATTCGAATTGGGTGGGAAAAGCAAATGACTTCTATTTATCAGAATTCGATTTGTCTCCAAACAAGGGAAATAACTAAACCTGACTCCAGGTATCAGGGTTATATTACTCAGTTACCTCCCCTGACAAAAGGGGGGTTTCCCTCTTAGGCCAACTGTAGGCCTAGACTGCTTGAGTAGAAAGCCAAGATGTACAACAAAGAAAGAAAGACTACACATTGTTGTACCCTTGTTGTACACGTATGGTTTGGCCCTGGCCAAGCCGTGCCCTGGCCCTTACACTACAAGCTACACAATAGCACAGAGTATTAGTTAACACTGCATGCTGTGTAGGCCCTCTACTTCTAGATCTAGATCCATCGATCAATAAAGAAAGACAGCACAGAAGAGAAAGAGAAACGCGTGGAGTGGGGTGTGGCCTATGATTGTTCGTGCCGTGTATTGGTCAGCTTGTGGTTATCATTGTGTGTTAGATCTATTTATAACCAACCCCCTTTGTTAGCCAGCGGCCAGCAGACCACAAGTTAGTCTTAGTGATGAGAGCGCGAGAAGGAGAGAGGGATGACGCGAGACAGCTGGTCAATTTGGAGAAAGAAGAGAGAGGGCGGGTGGGACGGAGAGGGAACAACACGCCATTACATGCCTCAGGGGTCTAGTTATTATTATTATTATTAGTCAGCTCAGTCATTAAAACGCGTGGGAGGGTGGATACGGAGAACAGGCAGTTCGTTATGACCTTCCAGAGTTGTTTTTTTTTTTTAGTGATGGGCAAGCACTTGCACTTCGAATAAAGAGAATAACGACTGTTCGAATTCCATGAATATTTTATATAGAAAAAGAAGAAAATAATTCATTACATCGTATTTTCTTCGATTTAAAAGAAATTCGGTTAATCAGATTTCGAATTATCTGGACTGGACTGTACATAATTATGGAGACCACTCGTTGAATGGGTTAATTGGAACGATTTCTGCGTAACGGTGCTGCTCTAATTAATCTGCTTGCACTAAATTGTGTACACATCTAATTGAAGCTTGATTGATCTAATGATGGTGCAGTGCTTATTAACCCTTTTTTTTCCTTTTATTTAAAAGCTTGTACACCCTAGTCGTTATAATACAATAAAATTGCATCGATCTTAATGGGAAAAATACAGAGTGTTCATGAAGTCTTTCTCTGATTTCATCTTCTAAGGAAAAGTAATACACTTATGCACATCGGTCATTGGCCTTTGTTACATCACCAAAGTTAGCAAATGAACATGAACAAGACCATTTTTTCTCTCCTTCTATTTCGGAATCACAACTGGGCGACAAATTTCTCTTTGTGTAATGTGATTGCATGAAACAAAATCGCCAAAAGTAGCTCAACGATGTTTCATAGCCCAGTTTGGCAAATCATACTCATACAGGACATGAAAACAATTTTATTTTAACCCATCAAAAACAAACGGACATCCTAAATTTGTTGAGACACAAAGTGAATACTTGTTTTTGTTTTTAAGGGTTTCACGGCGCTTGCGACACATTTAGGTCATATCAGCGCCAGTAAAAAGGAAGAAAATGAGAAAGTATAACAGTTCTAGATATACAATTACAGCAACCAAGAAAGTGTAAGACAAAGAGGAATGGTACAAATAGTGGATAAATGTATATTCCAAGAGCATACCATACCATCAGTGTACTTAGTTTGAGATCACATTAAAGTCTCATCCAGACACGAGCGCAGGTCCCCACTAAGAAGAGGAATACACTCAAATGCTTAGAAATCACATTGAAATAGAGATGATTTACAATACAAAAGAAAAATCATCTCCCAAAACTAACTATACATTTGACTGTTTCCCTCCCAGCTTGGATATCCGGCCGGGGCCAAGACAAAACCAAGTAATTTCATCCCAAGACAAAACAGAAAACATGGTTGAAAGAAGATAAAACGAGAGATAGAAGATACAGTAAGTGCCTCCCTGCCCACAATGGGAGGTCAGAAACCCCACCAAGAAAGTGAATACTTGGTGTTGGCAGACGCACAAAAGAGTTAATAGTAGGCCAATCTTTCTTTACAGTGAAAACGATTACTGTAAATGTCTATTTAGATATGCTAGAAATTTATGCTTCGTGAATATATGCCATAGATAATTTTTCAGTAAGACGGTTTTCCTCCCCCTGGGAGACAGGCAGTTCGCGAATTTCAAAACGCCACGTTTCCAGACAGATGGATTGAGAGGGATGGACACGATTGCCTGGCTGCCTGGTTCACTGGGCATTTCTCCGCATGACTGCTGCATCAGATACATTGCTTACTCAGTTCCAAGACCAAATATTGGCATGCTTAATATGAGAAAAAGAGCTGTTAGTGAATCCATCACGCGACAAAAGACATGGAAAGAGCTCGAAAATACTTCGGATATGCTTGTAGGTAGCCTAGGAAGCACACTAAGGCACTTTGAGTAAAAGATAATGGTAAACAAATTGTAGAGCATTTATCTATTCATAAGTCCATGTTTAAGGTTAAAGTATATTTGCTCTAACGTTTCACGTTTCCCTGTTAAAGATGTTTTTAAACAGTGGAAGACTTTATGGAACCATGTACTCTGTGAGGTAATAAATATATATAAAAATTCACTCATGGTGCATATATTATAATTATAAAGTTGCTACTGTAAGCTGACCATATTTGTAATTGAATACATCATTCTCATATCTATGAAACGGAATGATCACATACTTAGGCAAAAATGTTTCTTTCCCAAGAATTGTACAAGAGATTGGAACACTTTGCCAGATGAAATAGTAGCATAGGCACCAACAATAGGACAGAACAATCAAAAACGATGATGAGAGCATTCATTTAAATGAAGCAATTGTCACCAACATGATAGCGTTGGCTGTGGAAGAATAAAAAAGAAAAAAGAACATTTGAGCTTATTCTTCTTGACGGCATATAGTAAGATAGCCTAGTTGAAAGTTGGGATACTAATGTGGTCTTGTATTATTAACTTGAAACTTATTGCTCTTGAGGCTCCCCCCCCCCCTAGTTCGTTTTTCAAGGTTTAACAACCGGGGAAAAAATGGAATGACTGGCACAATTATTTTTTTTTAGAATGAACGGATTCTCAAAGTGATGACAAAATATCCCCTTTTCCGACACTTTGAAAAGTAAATCATCTGATAAGAGAACCTCAATTTTTTTATTACTTTAAATTATTTAACCCATTTTGAATTGATGTCTGTTTGTCTTGAGGCATTAAGAAAATGGCCTTTAGGAACATCCACAACTGCAAAACAGGATAACCATTTCCAAACAGACCACCACAGACCCCACTAAAAATTATGGTGCCCCCCCCCCCCCCCCCCCCCAAAAAAAAAAGAAAAGAAAACAATAACTTGGGTTGGTTTAATTTGAAACTTACTGCTCTCGAGGTACCCTCCTGTAGTAACAATATTACTTTCATTTTATTCTTGTAAGAAGACAAATTCCAGATATACAATAAAGTACTTCAATCTATTTTAATTTTGCTTTCATTTCGTTGGTATTGTGGATTCCAACCTGTAGGTCTCTAGTTCGAGCCCCGATGAAGGTGACGCAAAGTTGAGACCTTGGAATCGATTCTATATTCATCCTCTCACCGTACTTATGGATAAAATGAGAACCTGACTGGTACTGGTAACAGTTCAGTACGGTATTTGTTGAAGAAAATAATTATAGTACCTTTACACGTCCTACCTCCTCCTCTAAAATAAGTGCTGCTGTTTGTTCAGGACCACAAGTAAAGAGCTTTTAGCTTTGTAAACATTGCGCTATATCAAGCTATTTCTTGAGAACAATATTACATTGACTTTACACAGCTTTGTAACAGCATAAATTGTTATTGTTATACATTCACAAAGGTTCATTCCCGTGACGTTTTAACAGAAAAAAGACATTTATATTAAGAAATTTAAAGAATTATAAAAATCATATGACTGTTATTCGTATCAGAACAAAAAATATATTTCATTTTAACGACTACCAAGAATTTTTTTTTTTTCTTAGTAAGAATGGAGTTGATAACAGTCCCTCAATTTTTGGACCATCTTAAACTTAAATCATTTATCCCATTTTGATGTCTGTTTGTCTCAAAGCATTAGGAAAACGACCCTTTGGAACATCTTTCACTGCAAAACAGGATAACAATTTTCAACAAGAACACAAACAGATCACAAAGTTTCTGAGGAAGATCCCACCCAGAATCAAGATGTCCCCCCCCCCCCCCCCCTCTCTTCCCCTTCCGGGTTTGAAAATAATTCTAAAAGACAAAAATATTTACATTGTTAAGATAATTTTATTTGTCAACAATGACACAAGCTTGCATGTCCTCACAAAAAATATAAAACAACTCATACAACAAATAAATGCAACTAGATTACTTCACCACTCTTTACAATCACAACAAAAAGTGTAGAATCTATACTATACTACAAATCCGCTCGCCACACAATCTATGTATTTATAAAATTGCCATTCATTCATTACTTTTACTTCTTTATCACATAAAAATATGCTCACACATACTCCATACAAAACACACACTTGGTCACTGTCGACTTCTTCAGGTAATCATTGATCTAGGTACTGCTTGTTGAAAAGAGAGCCAAAAGTCCGGAAGCAACACCAATTGACAATGAGTAGTTGCTGGATTTTAAGTTAAGGCAAACAATCTTGGAAATTTAGAAAACATTGAAATCATGTACATTTTATTAATACAAACTATAAAGTAGCATATTACCATTTGCAAAAAAATTTGTCATTGGACTATACACATGGCAGGGTCTTTAAAACTGAGATTACAAAATTTTGTCAGCTCGAACAAATCCTGGATGTTCATTATTTTGACAGACCAAAATAAAAAGCATGAATAAAAAGTTAATGTATGAAGGAGAAAAAACAGTAATTGGATTAAGTAGGAAAAAGATCAATTAAAAAATAAAAAAGTAGAGAGAAAAGAAAATAGAAAAGAGAGAAGGTTGGGCCAGACCATTCAACTGAGTAAATGATCATTGTATACCTCAGTTAAACATTTCATTGTAAAGTAAACCAATTCTCCAAAGGATACATTAACGGGTTGAAGTTTTTCAAGATGAAGAATGAAGCAACAATCAGTAAAACCAAAAACAGGGCATTGTTGTAAAAGATGGAAAATGTTGTTGCTTCATAGTCAGCTACTTCATTTTTCTTCCATAAAATCCTGTTAGAAAATAAATAAAAGGAATTAGAAAACTATGACAAATATGAGTCTAATATGATCAAGTCTACAAATTCACTGCCCTATTTTTACACAAGAGATCAGCTACACCAAATATATGCTAAAATGCAATTTTGTTATTGTATTCTGATTAATAAGGCAACATACAATACAGAGTGGATACACTGACATTGAGCTTAAATCATTATGCCATCAAAGTCCCTAAAATCAGTAATTAATGACCTCGAAAATTAATATAAATCATACCAGAAAAGTTAAACAGACATCAGAAATAAGTTATGTAAAAATCAATAATGCAATTTATAATTGACTAACGATATCCTACGAGGTAAATTACAACCACCAATGCATTTAATGACGTCAGTGGTAAAGTCTCAGTCGATGACAATTTGCTGATGTAACAAGTATTGGAAAAGCAAATAAACAAACAAAATAGTTTAGCGTCTTTTATTAAGTTGTTCATTCATTAGGGAATGGGAACTGGAAAAGATAATCTCTATAACAAATTAAATGAAAAGATAAATGAGAGAAAGAAAGAAAGAAAGAGAGAGAGAGAGAGAGAGAGAGAGAGAGAGAGAGAGAGAGAGAGAGAGAGAGAGAGAGAGAGAGAGAGAGAGAGAGAAAGAGAGAGAGAGAGAGAGAGAGAGAGAGAAAGAAAGAGAGAGAGAGACCACAATACCAAAATAGTTTATAATTTATTTATTTATTATTTTTTTTTTTTTTTGGGTATAATAAGGAAGTTGTAATGAATTTAAAAAACACCATAAAACTTGAAGTGTCACTAAAATTCATGCAACTGAGCACAGGTGTCAAAAATATACACAAGACATGATGGTGGTTTTCCCCTGGATCCACCAATTAATGACCTGAGCTTTAATCAGAGTAAAATATTTTAAATTAGCAGAACATTTCTGAGAGCATACCAAATCCTGGAATGCCATGAAAGCTTATCATCACTACAAGCTGCTTTAAACTACTGTCCAAATGAAAAAAAAAAAAAAGGTCATCAGTTGTAGCCATCTGATAAGGAATATTACATTACTGGGAATTGGAGACATCTATTGTATTAACATTGATCCTATGGGCTAAGAAAAATAGGTAAACTTGGCAAAACATGAAGTGAGGCAAGGAGGCCCAAGACAGAGCAAAAGCCAATTTAAGAAGCAATTCATATATCTGGGAATTTTATTTCTCAAAACTAAAATTTGACTTGAGCCAAATCTAAATTGAATATAACAGATTTAAATTAGTACAGGCTTAGACCAGCCAAATGTCACAAGCAGAAAAATGATTCTTGAAACAATACAAAATGCACAAACCTTTCGTCTTTTTCTTTCTTTGTCATACGCTTCTCACCATCAAGTTTCTTCATAACCTCCTGAGTTACACCATACTCACGCTTCAACGCCACCCTGAGAAATAAAGAGATTGGTAAATTTGAATTCATTATCTCTTTTTTTTTTCTATAAAAAAAAGCATGAACTAGGTATTTTCATTAGCCCCCCCCCCCCTCCCCCCTCCCAGCAAGACCACTTAATATACAAAGCTAAAATGCATGGTTCTCGCCCTTATTTTATTGCTGTAATGTAGTTCAACCTTAATATATTTTAATCCTGAGCAAAATAACCACAATCTGATTTAGTATAATCTCTCAATTATAGTTCAACTTTAAAAACGGATATGGAGAGAAAAAAAAAGAAAGCTGTGACCTGGTGCGGTGCATCTTGCTCCAGGCCTTATTTTCTTCAGTTTTCCCTTAGGAACCAAAGTTTTGGAACCTCTAAGTTTTTTTTTCAAAATAGAACCTTAGCATCACATGACAAAACACAGATAGCATAAGTGAAATGAAGAAAGAAACCACTAATTATTGACTTCATCCTACACATCTTTCTCCTTATCCCCACTCCTCCTCTGTGCACACCTAACTTACCACCCTGCAAGACATCACTTAATGGGGTTCACCTTAGCTCCCCCCTCACCACCCCCCCCCCCCCCCCCCCCCCCCATAGCATAAGTGAAATGAAGAAAGAAACCACTAATTATTGACTTCATCCTACACATCTTTTTCCTTTATCCCTACTCCTCCTCTGTGCACACCTAACTTCCCACCCTGCAAGACATCACTTAATGGGGTTCACCTTAGCTCCCCCCCCCCCCCCCCCCCATATGGCAAACAGACATTGACAGGGTGTGTGTGCACCATAAGGGCTTGTAACCACTTATGGCAAGGGGTCAAGTTGGTCTAGACAATGCCTAGAGGTGTGGTCATGATGGACATATGAGGTTATACCACGACATTTTTTTAAAAAATAGGTTTTTAAAATAGCGGCCTTAAAATATTGAAAGATTAAAATGACCCCCATCTAGACAAACACCATCAAACCCAGACCACCGTCCTTCAAATATTGATAGATTAAAATGACCCTCACATTGTTAGAAACTCTCAAACCTAGAACTTCAGTTGAATGATTATTTCTGTTGACTAAAATTTAAGAACATTTTTGCTTTTTCTTAATCAGTAAGACAGAACAGTTGAACGTGTGTATTTAATGAAGAGAGCCCATCGTGTGTTTGTGTACTTGTGCGCATGATAGGTGTTAAGTGTTTGTGTTGATTACACTTTTGTTAACATTGCTTTTAATCAAACCAAAAAAAAAAATATTAAAAAACAATGTAAGACAATCATGTGTGCCATTGACTGCACCAATTCATAGAGATACAATTCTGGTAAACAGAAGTTTTTAAGCGGTTTATATCCCTTGAAAAAAATAAAAAAGGATAATCTGAAATACCTTTAATCTGAAAAAAAAATTATGCAGCCCCCGAGCATTTCAGATTAATCGTTCTTAAGTGTAATAATATTATAAATAAAAATATAAAGGAAGTAGGAAGCATATCTTACTTGTGTTTGAGAACAAACTTTACATTCTTGTAGGCAAAAGCAACCAGGTAAGTACTAAGAACTGATCCCAAGACAAACACAATAGCTGATTGATATAAATCCATTTGATGGATTCTCCAAAACAACCCTGCAATTACAATTGCAAATGTAAACATTTAATATAGACAAAGGTTAGGGCACTTCTAAAGTGATGCAGCTGGTGTTAAGATAAAAGTCAATAAATACTCACAAATTTCTGTTTGTCTCTGACTAGGTAGTCTGATTCCTTTTGGCACCCATATGAAAAGCAACAGTTATCTCTTATTCAACCAAGCTAAGAATATTTGGCTCTACTATATGGATCGGAAACCTGGAGGGTCACAAACACCCTTACTCACAAAAATCTGACCTCCATTATCAAATGCCTCTGCAGGATTTTGAAAATCTGATGGCAAGACCACAGCTCCAACATAGAAATATGGAGTTCAAACCAAGAACCCATCTACATCCAAATCAGGAGGAAATGGAAATGGGTTGGTCATACACTAAGAAGACCAGGGAGCAATGTCACCCGCCAGTCCCTTGAGTGGAACCCCCATGGGACACAATAGGTGGGGTGTCCAAAACAGACATGGAAGCACTCGCTGTCAGAAGAAATGAGAATGGCAGGTCTCATTTGGGAGGCTACCAAGAAGATGGCCAAGGACAGAAATAGATGGCGGACGCTGGTAGAGGCCCTATGTTCCACAAGCAGCGAAGAGGATTAAGTCAAGTCAAGTCTGATTCTATCAGACAGACAGGTGCCGATTAGCCATTGGAAAAGTGAAGTTCAAGTTTGTGTTAAAATATGAATAATACAATTTCATATAATCACTGTTGCATTATTTTTCACAGTATCTGAACGGTTCTGTTATCTTTTTTTAAGAGCAGAGATCAAGCTTTCTTTTGGGGTGATTGACACCAATGTAGACATGTTCTATAAAGAATTATAATTTGATAAAAATTACAGCCTTTTACAGCTTTTTGTAATTTTTTTTTTTCAAAACTGAGAGTGAGAGAGCAAAAAAAAATAGAGAAAGCTAATCTACATAATTCATTTATCTGCGTCTATGACAAATTTCATCAAGATGAAAGGGGTGCAGTATGTTTAATCTTGGTCATCTGTGACAGTGACCAACCCTCTGTTCTCATGCTGAAGTCCCGTTTCAATCAGTAGTCAGCTTATTGAGAGGCTGTCCATTGGGGGGATTCCCAGTCACAAATTTTGAGCTTTATTCTATTGTAAATTTGAGTAATAAAATCGTCATAACATTGAAACTAATTATCTTAGAGCTAAAAGTAAGACATCACATTAAATGGCTTTTAAAGGCCTATCTGTCTTTGTAAAAGTTAATTATTAATCTTTACTTTTGAAAAAATATCCTGACCCATTTTCCACCCAGCAGTGATTGCCTAGCTGGGTCAGTTAGACCTGACAGAAAGTTCTTTGCGATAGACTGGCCTCCAATCTAAATGGTGGCAAGCAAATGCTTTTGTCGGTTTCACAGTAATCTAAATTGTGTCAAACTAAGTGAAAATTGATGAAAATATGAGGTTCTTGTCCTGAAAAGTAGGAACGATGGCGAGTAAAATAAAATATGAAAATAACAGAGATTTAATTCAGTTTATTGTCTATCGACGAAGTAGTCCTAATTAAAATGCATCCATAATTTAAAAACTGATAATCTTTTAAATACATCATTATTAGTATTAGTATTAGTATTGGACGTTAGAAAGCTATTTATGAATATAGAAACGAGATACATTTACAAACGGCATGCCATAAGTAAGTATAATTATAACAGTAAAAGTAAAGGGGCTGAAAAAAAAGTTCAAAAAAACTAGTTTGTTTCACGTTATAGTTATAGTGAATCTAGACGGCAACCACTAGACATGAGTTGTCAAAGTCAAAGTGCCTAATATTGTGACACGAAGTGACATTTCATGTACCACACAGCGTTACAAAATAAGGGAGGCCTTCCAAAAGCTCCTACATCCCCAGTATTCTTTTTTTTAAATAATGCTCTAGTAGAGGGTTTGGGAGGGGGGAAACTTTTTTTTTTTTAAAGTCTCCCCCCTCCATCCAAACCCCCTACTACTACAACTAGGCCTAGGGGACTAGCTAGAACATTATAAAAAGTTTTCCCCCTCTCAAACCCCCTACTAGAGCATTATAAAAAACAAAGAATACTGGGGATGTAGGAGCTTTCGGAAGGCCTCCCTAAAATAAAATTAAAATACAAGTTACACACACTACACAGACTGATTGACTACACACATCATCACCACACGTCCAGCAGTCCAGCCAGCTGGGCTTCGGCGAGTTACCAAAGACGGCGTGATTTAATCTTCTATTTTAATACTTGAGTTAAGGTGGTGTGCTCAATAAAATAATTAAAGGGTGGAAATACCATTCTTGGGCATCCATCGTATATAAATATACTATCATTGTCATAATAATCAAAACAGTACTCAGTAAGAGTCAGTACACGGCCACGTCAGCACCGGACCGGTCATGGTCAAGCCGCATAGGGCAAATTGAGATTGACAAATATCTTGGTAAAAACTTACAAATTGGGATTGTTGAGACTATGAATGCATTGCCATAAAAGAGAGCTGACGACTTTGTAGATACATTCCTGCTGAAATCCTGGAGCAAAAGCTCCTCTTCACGGGTTAACTTGCTACCACTTTGCTTGCCTCCTGCCATTTTTGTTTACCGGAAGTGAAAGAAAGAAAAAGAAAAGGCCGACCCACCAGTAGGCCTCACAGACTAGAGAGAAGGGCAGATATGACAGCAGTCGCTTTTTATTGACTAATCACCGCCATCTTGTATAAGATGTAAGCAGTAATAGGATGAATCGAGAACAGAGAGAGATCGACGATATGTGGGGTTGCCTGAAGACTGACAACGTAGAAATACTTGAGAAAACAGTAACCATTGGCATTTCGGGGACAGAACAGACGCTTTGTCAGCAAAACTGACATAAAAATAAATAAACAATATGCAGTGAGGGTGTGATGAAAGTGTGTGAACTTCATGGTCGACCAGGCCGGTCATGAATCTATTATACTACTACTACTACTACTACTACTACTACTACTACTACTACTACTACTACTACTACTACTACTACTACTACGAGAGAGAGAGAGAGAGAGAGAGAGAGAGAGAGAGAGAGAGGAGAGAGAGAGAGAGGGAGAGAGAGAGAGAGAGAGAGAAAGCGAGAGAGAGAGAGAAGAGACGAGAGAAAGCGAGAGAGAGAGAGAGAGAGAGAGAGAGAGAGAGAAAGAGAGAGAGAGAGAGAGAGAAAGGGGGGGGGGGTTTGTTCTTCTCTTGCCCTCTCACCATACATTACATAGACTTGTCTACATGGATGTATGCCGCAATTTCGTACGTTCCACATACAGTTTCTACTAATAATATGTAGGTGTCATCATCAGTTAGAGAGACTGATCAGCAAGTTCAAAGAGGTGAGTTTCATTCTTTGTGTCTTCTCATTAATATGTGAAATGACGGTTGATAGTTGTGTAACATCAAAAAGAAATGTTGATCGCCTCCGCAAAATTCATCAAGAATCAGAGTAGGAGGAGTTTATTTTACCTACTGTTATTATTATGCCGATTCCAGACTTCTTCTTTTTTTTTGGACAGAATAACGCTGTTAACGGTCTGTTTCTCATTTTTCACCTGAGTGCGGTGAGAGAACGTGAGCAAAGAGCCTTTTCCCAAGGACTCAACTATGCGCCGAGCGAGACTCGAACCCAGGATCAGCCGATCCGAAAGCGAGTGTCACCCAATAAGACCTGCGTTGTTTTTAAAATCACTTTTGGCCATTCTGAGGTTATTCAAATGATATTATGTCATTCTCTGTCTTCCTCTAGCTCTCTTTCCTTCGATAATCCCAGATGTTACCAACTTTTCTATTCAATCTCTCTTCCACACATGTCCCAGAAACCCTAACTGCCTCTTTCTGGTGGTATATATCGGTATTCTTCCTTTTCTCACCTTTGCCAGCAATTCCTCGTTCGTATACTTGTCTGCCCATGATAGCCTTAATATTCTTCTATACACCCACACCTCAAATGCCTCTAACCTCATAGTACATTCTTTGTCAAGCGTCCACGTTTCACAACTGTATAAAAGGGAACTTATTACACATTTGTTTCCACTTCTTTTATCCAGGTCTTCAACTTTAGGTTGTTGTTTTACACAACTGGGCGTATTTTATGAGAAACATTTTTTTTTACTATTGTTATTCTTTGTTTTACATCGCCTGTGACTCGTGCGTTATGATAGTGCCTGGATATTTTAATGTCTTCACTTGTTTGATGGAGTCTCATTTACTTGATAAGGACGTGTTGTTGTCATTTTTTGAGACCACCATGCATTCGGTTTTATTAAAATTAGTTTCAGGCCCATCTCTTCACTTTTACTCACCAGTATATCAAACATTTTCTGCACGTTTTCTGGAGAGTATACCAGAGTACCACCGTCTGCATATCTTATGTCATTCACATTCTATCCCCCAACGACGGTGTATTTCATATCTTCAATTTCTTTGAATATTGTTTCACTATATATATGTTAAAAAGGTCAGGTGATAAGACGCAACCTTGTCTTACTCCCTTCTCGACGTTAAAGAAGTCGGATGTTTCGTTATCAAGTTAAACACACGCTGTATGGTTCCAGATTAAGTTCTCCACAATTCAAAGGTCTTAACTGTCTACTCCGATCTTTTCTAAGATTTTGAAGAGCGTTTCGTGTTGTGCCGAATCAAAAGCTTTGGACTAATCAATGAAGCACAGATAACGTGATTATTATTTTTTCGACAGACTGTTGCATTATTGTTTTAAATGTAAAAACTGCATTTATGTACTGTACCCTTTTCCTTAACGAAACCAAGCTGCTCGTCACTTATTTCCGGAGAGATCTTGCTCCTTGGCCTACTGCTTTCCTCCTTTTCATCTCTTTGCAAACAGCTTCTACGTCTTCTCGCATAATTTGTGGACCCCATGTTCACTGTAGAGGTTTCTTTATCCAAGCACGCGCCTCTTTTGTCATCTGCGCAAATATTTTCTATGTGCTCAACGTTTTAAAATTTCGTTGTTGTCGATGAGAATATTACCGTTTGCGTCTTTAACGCATTTTCTTGCCATGGTTGGCCGCTTTCCACTTAGATCTTGTACTTACTGGAAGAATTGTTTGGTGTTAGATTGTTTTAGTCGTTCAATTCTGTGGCATTCATGTTCAATGTAATCTTCCTTTGCTCTCTTACTCTCATGATTTATACTCTTATTAGCTAGTTGTTGTTTTTGTTTTTTCTTTGATCCATATTTTACAAGATATTGCCATTCTCATTCATTTTTGTTTTGGTTCGTGTGTTTTTTTTTCACAAATGGAATAATCTCTCTTGCAGATTCTGTGACGGAGCACTTGATTCCAGAACTCCTTTATTTTATTTCTAAGGTAAAGTTTTCAACATTTTCTCTCGAGCCTTCTTTGTAATAATTTTTTATTGATCGTTAATTTTCAATAGATCTAATTGTAGTTTTGGCTCCACTTTCTTTTTCTTTATTTGTTTGAAGTTTTATGTTTTCGCTTGGCCTGGACAGGTTGATGTCACTATTACAATCTGCGCTTGGAATAGTTGTTGCGTTGCGTACTATATTATTTTCTGAATCGATGTTGGACCAGAATAAAGTCTATCTGATTTTTTACCTAAAGGCCACATGGGCTTATTCGTGTCCACTTCTTTCTATCACTGTTTTTTAAAACCATGCATTGCTCATGGTAAGGTAAATCCGTCCTCAAGTGCCCTTTAACACTACGTTTTATATAGCTTATTTGTTTGTTGTTTTTGTTTTTGTTTTGTTGTTTAAAAAAAAATATTCTCGTTGGGCTTTGCAATAACGTTTATTTAGTTTAAGTAATAGTCTGATTACCCAATTTCTTATAGGCTCATTGTTGTAATGGAAATATCAACAAAAAAAATGACGCAAAATATTGTCCATTCCAACAATGTTAAACTAGGCCCATAAATGGGTTCGGATGTCAGACCTGCATATACGTACACGTTGGTTTAAGTGATCCTAAGCTGCCAGAAGCTGTGGAGCACGATAATTCTGAATCGATGTTGTACCAGAATAAAGTATAGACTATCTGATATAAATATTTAAAGGCCATTTCTTTCTATCATGGTTTTTAAACCATGTATTGCCAATGGTAAGGCAGCTGCCTCTTATGGTTCTCACACTACTGCTATGACGATCTACCCAATCAGCAAAGTCCGGTCCGCATTCGTGCACCGTCACAACACACCGTTCAACTAGATGCTCTGCCGTTTCGGGTTCTTGCCCACATAGGGTACATGTAGGACAGGTGGAAAGTCCCGACTGATGAAGCGCACTTGCTGTGAGGCAGCTCCTCGACCGAAGCCGATTCGCAGCCACCCAATGTCTCCTCTTACTGGTATCAAAGCCTGGCAACTTCTCACCAAGCTTAGAGGAGTGTACTCAACTGCCCTTTAATACTGCTTTTTATATAGTTTATTTGTTATGTATGTTTTTTTTTGTTTTTGTTTTTTTTTTTTGTTTTTGTAAATTTATTTTTGTTGTTGTTGTTTAATAAAATAATCTCATTGGGCTTTACAATAATGTTGATTTAGTTTAAGTTGGTGATACTAAGCTGCTAGAAGCTGTGGACTGAAAAAAGTAATAAACAACAAATGAATTGAATATAACAGCTTAAAAAAAATAACAAAATACCAAACATTGAACGTTTCTGGCTCAAAGTCCTAACCTTAAACGTTCAGTATTTGTTGGGTTTTTTTTTTATTTTTAATCTGTTATAATATTCATTTTTGTTTGCCCCCACCGCTCTCTCATTTTTGTTTATAACGTTGATTTAGTTGTTGATTTTTATCAACAATCATTTTGAACGACACCGTAATAACCTTCAGAAACGAAAGTATGAAAAGACAAGTCCCAAGTTTCAGTTCTGTCTTCTCTTCTGCTGCAGTGAAAACTTGAAATGTCAACATGGCGAGTGTCACTCAAAGTTTAAGGGCAATATCTTCCCTCGGTGGTATAATTCACAGATTTTCTCAGCTAAGGTTAGATATTTTAATTCTTTTGAAAAGATGTTTTAACTTTTCACAGCTATTGTTCCATGGTCCCTGGCATGGCCATGAAAATGAATAATAATGATAATGATGATCTTCCAGATTCTAATTCAGATTTACGGAGTGTCTACGTGCACGGTAACTTTAGGCAGTTTAGTGAGCAGCAGCAGTGGAGTCCAATTGTGACCCAACTCGCCCATAAGACAGTTATGAGTGGAAATTGCCGTTCGCTTTTACTAAGTTTTAGGGGGGGGGGGGGGGGGTCAATTAAAGATGCATAACTTCGTTATAAAGACTATCGCAGATCGCTGTGATTATCCCCAGACACCTGTCTGGGGATAATAAAAATTTGTTATCCCCAGACACCTGTCTGGGGATAACGAATTTTCATTATCCCCAGACGCATATTTGAAACTCCGCTCTTTTAAACAATCATCCACATTCCAGAATATGGAATGTTTCCAGATGCACATAGAGATAAGGTAAGTTAATACAATATCTATAAAAACATAAAATTAACCAACATTAAAATCAGTTGTTACTACATATACACAACATGCGTCGATTTCGAAGTGGGTGTCATGGCCGAATGGTTTAGTCGTCTGCCCTGGAAGTTTGACCATAATCGACGTTGTGGGTTCGAATCCTGGTAACGTCACTTTTTTTTTTTTTTTTTTTTTTTTTTTAAATTCCGTCTTCTTTTTACAGAACGTTGAAAGGGATAAATGTCCCATCCATCCTCCCCCCACCTCTTTTTTTATTATTAAACTCTCTCTCTCTCTCTCTCTCTCTCTCTCTCTTCTCTCTCTCTCTCTCTCTCTCTCTCTCTCTCTCTCTTGTTTTTTTCTAGTTTCTAGCAAATATATTCGTCCCCACTCCGATCTCAAATAGTGCCTAAAAAGAATAAATAATTAAAAAGCAAACAGAAATATTCAGAGAGCGACCAAATGGTCAGATAGAGGAGAGAAAAAAACAATAATTGTTTTAAAAATAAAAACAATTTAAGAAATTCATGCTCAGAAACGGAACATTTACATAAAGGTTTAGCAAACAAAAAACTCTAAGGTTTAGGTCAAAATATAAAAAAAAAAAGAAGAAAAAGAGAGATTTCCCTCGGAGCAGGGAATAATAATAATAATAATAATAATAATAATAATAATAATAATAATAATAATAAATAATAATAATAATAACAATTATAATAATAATAATAATAATAATAATATTAATAATAATAATAATAATAATAATAATAATAATAATAATAATAATGATAATAGTAATAGTATGATAATAAGAGTATTAATAATAAAACTAATACTATTATTGATAATAATGATTATGATGGTAATAGTAATAATAATAACAAATATTACAATTATTATTATTATTATTATTATTATTATTATTATTATTATTATTATTATATATTGTTATTATTATTATTATTATTATTATTATTATTATTATTATTATTATTATTATTATTATTATTATTATTATTATTATTATTATTATCATTGACCAAACACAAAAAAAACAATAATAGATCTAGAGAAAATTAAATAATGAAATAATATTATCGGAGAAATAAAAAATTCAACTGATTAAAAAAAAACTCTTGCTCGGAACTCGGAACAAAAGTGAAAACAATGAAAATCAATTGGGAAGAAAGAAAGAAAAGTAAAAAAAAAAAAAAATGAGTGGGGGGGGGGGGGGGGGGGGGGGCTCGCGACTGGGTCGAATCTGTGCGGCTAAAAGGAGTAAAATGAAAGGTGGCCTTACCCACTGAGCTGCCTATCCATACCGCTATCGGAATATTTTAAATTCATATATGAGCTAAACATATTTCCACCATTTTTGCTTCCTTGTTTTGGTAGTTATTTTCATCTCTGATTCGAATAAAAATATGTTGTTGGATCTAGTTTTGTGGACGTGTGATACTAAATTGTATTGTCTTGTGCGAAAATAACAGGTGTGGGTTTTGGGCTTTGGGGCGAACAACACCATGGCCTAGGAATTCGTCCGCGACATAAAAATTATTCCCGGTCGTCCCCAAAATTGTGGCCAGAATGAGCAAATTATAGAAACAAGAGATGATCAATAAAGTTAACAGGTAGGTTGGTAATGAAAATTTAAATGGTTGGTGGACTTTGAACAGATTTGATGATTAACAACTTTCTTCCTGGTTGAAAATAAAAAGTCGAATTGCCAGTTTGACGTTTTCAGATCAAAGTAACAAAAGAAATTTCATTGATCCATTTGCTTTAAAATATTTTTTTTTAAAAGAGCTGGATTTGACATTTGATCACTATTTACTTTCATCTTGTGTTAAATATCACTTGATATATTAACTGTTTTGGGACACAACCACTAGTATTTTTTCCAGAATATTTGGTATTTTTCACGCCTAGTTTGGCATTTTGCATAAAATCTTTCTGCCCACTTGCTACATGCGTCTGGGGATAGTATCCTCAGACAGGTGTCTGGGGATAAAAAAAATTGGTTATCCCCCAGACAGGCGTCTGGGAATAATGACAGCCATCGCAGATATCTTGGTAGACTCTATCATTATTTTCGTTACCAACCGGGCACCTAGCCTCAGCCTCAGGATCTACGTACATGGTAACAGTAACATACATGGTAACCATGAATCTCGCCTTAAATGGCTTATATTGTATTGTTTGATTTTTTTAAAATAACAAACACACACACACACACACACACACACACATACAGAGCGAGGTCCATCCATAGCTTGTATTGTAGCGGCAAACCAGTTACTGGAGTTACCGTGTACGTAGATCCTAAGGCTAGGTGCCCGGTTACCATGTACGTAGACATTGCCTTCATATTATCTTCTTAGTATTCTTAGACCGTCTTTATATCTTTGAAATTAAAAATATCATGAACGGACTGCAAATAGTCAGGAGAGTTAAATTATTTTTTTTGGTCTCTATTGGTTCTTTCAGAAAACTCTCCACCCTCCCCCCCCCCACCACCTCTCTCTCTCTCTCTCTCTCTCTCTCTCTCTCTCTCTCTCTCTCTCTCTCTCTCTCTCTCTCTCTCTCTCTCTCTCTCTCTCTCTCTCTCTCCCCATGGCTCATAATCATTACTCCTGTAAATAATACAGGTTTACCACCACCACATTATCCTCATTACAACCACCAATGCCAATACATCCTCATCGTCACTACAACCACTACTACGCCTGCGGCCAACACATAATCACTATTGCCACCGCTATTACAAAAGCCACCCCTTTATCACTATCACTTTGACGGCTAATATAACCACCACCACACCATCGTCCTCATCTCGACCTCAACTACATCATATCACCACTACTACTACAACCACCATCATCATTACAATTACAGCCATCTCCACATCATCATCATCCTTATAATCATCATCATTGTTGTGTTTTAGATGGAACACCGGGATAATCTCGTGGAATCACTCAACCCAGAAGCGTTTAGTTTGAATTATTATTTTATTTTTTGTTTTTGTTTTTTACCCAGGCCAGCTTATCTAATAACCCTTTTAATTACTATCAATTGTATTAGTTAGATTTAATTCCAATGTGCTAGATGTTGTTGGGACGGTGGGGTGGCTTCTGTTGTTCCATGCCACCACAATATTCTTTTATTCTTGTTATTTGAATTTAAAAAAAATTTTATTAGTCGTTGTTTCTACACACGCACGACTACATACATATACACACATATTACATGCATATCTTTTTGTTAAATTTTTTATTTTACTATTTTTTTTATTTTTTTTTTTATTATCTTTCTTTTTTTAGGTGGTCAAATATGAGGGGGGGGGGGGGTATTAGGAGAGGAGTTTTAAGACCGGATGGCAATTGGAGTACCCGTGTAAATGGGAAGGAAAGTTTGGATTGGGAATTTTATTTTGAAGTTGTTAAGAAAATGAGTAAGTCTACTGAGGTTGGTGGGTGGGAACGGGGGTATTAATGTAGAGAATGATAAGTGTGAGTTATCTAATTCCCTTGTCCTTGGTTTAGTGTTTTGTGTCTTTTTTTGGGGGGGGGGAGGGGGGGGGGGAATAGGGAGGGATTGAGGAGTTTGGGTGTGATATGATTTCTCCCGAGTCAGCCCCATCCATCTATTGCCAATATGAGGGGTCTGTGACTTTGAGTATAGGCAGTGTTGCAGCACATCTGCTTCTGTCACACCTCAGGCGTGAAAGGCAGGTCCAGACCCATCCGGCATGTTGCGTGGCACACACGTCTGCCCCGCGCTGCTGTTTCTCTTAGCCGATGCGCCAAGTTCTCTGAGGCCGCAGCAAGAGCATAAATTTTTGTTTGTTTATTTTGATTATTTGTTATTTTTATTATGTTGGGTTTTGGTATGTGTGTAAATTTTCAGTTGGGGGACGGTTGTTATTTTTTATGTTGGTATTAGTAATATTAGATGGTTTTAACTGCCACATGATCTTTTAAGGCTGAATCAGGGTCTGTGTTACCTACTCTAGCTATAGTTATGGTATAATGAAAATAAAATTAAAAATAGTAATAGTTTGCATTGTAAAAAAATGTATAGATGAATAATAAAATAAATAACTAAATAAATAAATAAGGATAATGACAAAATGGCAAAATTGACAATTGTGATTATGATGATTGAGGACATGACAATTATAATTTAAGCTTTATATTATATTTTATGTAATAACAGTGTAAGGTGAATTAACTTTTCTATGTAACGTAACTATATATTATATATATATTGAATTGAATGGGTAGAAAAATAATTTTAGGCTGGAAGAGCGCTTCAAAACTTCTCATACTGTGCTGAAGAAATAATCTTTGCAATCCTAATTTTATACATTTACAACATAATTTTTCTAATTGACAGTGTATCTACAAAATTGTTGAAATCACCCTTGCAATCTACCAGCCCCATTGTCCTGACACAGTTGAGATCAAATTTTCACACATCTAGTTCAAGACATGACCTCATGGAATTCTTTGATAGAAAGGAAGTTTGGGGTCATAGCTCTATATTAGTAGGTAAGAAGAGGATCTGTGACTGTTTTACTGTTATGGCGTTTAGTCTATCTCTTCTTACATTTGTCTACTTATATTTAGTAGAATGTTGATTCCAATTCTTCTCTTTAATTAATGTAATTATCACTCAAAATGCTTTTTTTTAAAAAGATATCACTTGTGCAGTATGACCTATCTGATTCCAATATCTCTAGAGACTGTACAGTACAATCTGGAAGCATGCATATGTGCAACCGATTTTTAAGAAAGGCATCCCCTAATTGCTGAATTTTGCTCACACAAATAGCATATACCCACTGGTTTGTTCGTAACATCAGTTTATAAAAACATCAACCGACCCAACTTGTATCACAATGACTGATTTTCAGCCGAACATGGCAAAAGTAGTCGACAGACTTGTGTGTGTATATATATATATATATATATATATATATATATATATATATATATATATATATATATATATATATATATATATATATATATATATATAGTGGTCCGCACTTTGCCACCATTATTATCACGGGTCTCACCACACACCTTTTTTCCGCCATCTAGAAAACCCCGGAGTAATGACATAGTTTTCTGGTCCTGGGTGATGTCATTATCCAGTGATTGCACTTTAGTAATATGAGAGCAAAAATCAGTAATTTAACATTTAAAAAAATTCAGCAGTCATGTCAATGACTCAGAGGAATCTAGCAGATCTACTGATCTGAACCATCTGTAACACAACATTTGTGTTAACTAAAGAAGAACTCAATCTGCAGAAGATGGAAATAGGATAGAATGTGTATTCTATCTGCATTCTGAGGAAACCTGCCTTAACATAACCTGACAGGCACTAATATGGAAATGCTAAGGAAGCCTAAAAAAGCCTAAAAGCCAAGAAACATCTGGAAATATGACCTTGACAGGGAACAAGGAAGATGGAAACCACTTAGAAAAAAAATGGAAAAGATAACCCAGGATAGAGGATGATGGTGTGTTGTGGTTGATGGCCCATGTCCATGAGTAATGATGAAGTAAGTGGTCATGAGTAAAGAATATCACAAGGACTCAGCCCCTATACAAAATTTATGGTTGACAATTGTTTTTGCAGACAGAAAATGTGGGATTTTTATTGAATCTTATAAGCTTTATATACCTTTCTTTATGAATTAACAGAGAGAGGCATATTCAGTGAAACACACTATATACTGCAAAACAAACAACATTTTTAATTTTCCAAAAGATTCAGAAAGAAAAAAAACATGAAACCTCCACCATACATTCAACACAAGACAAGACACCCCCCCCCCCCCCAAAAAAAAACAAAAAAAAAAAAAAACAAAAGTACACGTTTCCAAACTCTCTGCCAAAGCTCTATGGAATGAGCTTCCTCTATGGAATGAGCTCCCTCTGTTGATGTCAACATGGGGTCTCCTAATTTCTTCAACAAAAATCCAGCTTGCAGCCTGTTTGGTGCAATATGTTGTATATTTTTCTATTATCTAGGCAGCAAATTTTCCATATTTTTTTTTGGTCCTTGCTCATGAATAGAGTCTATCTTTTTTTTATGACCTGAAAAATTGCATTGAACAAACTTTATCGCTAAATCATTTTAACACTCAGACAATTAATATGGCTCTGATGATAGCTCCTTTGACAGAACACTCGCTTCATTGCAATTGAACCGAGATCGAGCCTGGGTGAAGTCGAGATTTTTTTACAACCCTCTATCCACCCTCCATCAACCCAGCAGTGATTGGGTCTGTTAAATCTGGTGGAAAGTACCTTGCAATAAACTAGTGTCTTATATAAAGGGTAGCAAGCATTTGCTATTGTCTGTTTCATGCTATAAAGACCGGGATTAACTCCGGTTCCATGGGCCTAATGACTCTGAAGTCTATGGATGATAAATCTATATCTATACCTCATATAATTAGATGAAATGAGCATGATAAATGAGGATTTCTAATGTTATCAAAATCCTCATCTTGAACAGGAAGGCCATGGAGAAAAGATGAACTGAGACTAAAGAGCAACCAAGACTTACATAAGCTTTGGTAGGTTTGCATTTTTTTTAATGTTTTTTTTTTTTTTTTGATGTGTGTGTGGGGGGGGGGGGGGGGGGTTCTTTTGGTTTTGTACATTTTTTTTGGTAAATTGATTTTCTCTATATTTGCTCTGGACGTTAAATGAGGCTAGAGAAAAGAGAGAGTCAAATGTTTTCATTTTTGAGTCCTTGCTAAAATAACACAAAAATTTTATTTTTCTAATGATCACCTTACAATCTGCTTACCTAAATTGCTTAAAAACCAAGTCGGGGTCGGGATGTTTGGCTGTTGTTAGTTGGATGCTATTTTTTTTTAATGGGGGGGGGGGGGGGGTGTTATTTATTTTACGGTATTTTATTTTACTTTTTTGGTATAAATTGATATATACAATCATACCTGTATTTTAGGAAAGAAATAACTCACAAAGTTTGTTAACATTTTCTATCAAACCTGAACAGAAAGAAAAATGTTGTGAAAGTCCGTCCATAAAAATATGGGTTATTGGACCTTTTAATGAAATTCATTAAAAAGTAAAAAGTCTGATTAAAGGAAGTAATTAGCTAATGCTGTATTAGGAGATCGCCCCCCCCCCCCCCCCCCCCCCCCCCCCCCCCCCCTCCTGAGTTCTAGTGTACACGCAGACAAGTTTTGTTTCAGTTCTTGGATTATATACGAGTTGGATTTAACTTTTGATTAACTGTTAAAGGCATTTTCACTTTTTTGATCCCAAAGTTATAAAAAGGATATCTGTATGGTTTTGTTAATACAAAACAATATTAATTATGTGTAACTGACATTTAAAACCACAAAGTAAAAGTGGCATTCCAGTTTATTTGTATTTATTCTTCAAGAAAGGCATAATTAAATATTGCCATTGAGTAGGTGGCTCTGCAGTTTAATGGTCAAACAATTAGGCTTTGATTTGGAATTACTTGGGTTCAAATATGATTTAAGTCATAATTTGATTTTTATCATCAATAATTTTATACCATGATGTTGTTTTGTTTTGTTTTGTTTTTGTTTTGTTGCTTTCTTTTCTTTCTATTTATTTATTTAATTTTTTTTTTTTTTTGCTTATCATCAAAATATTTCCCAAATAGTAGCATTTAGCCACATTGCCTAAATAGTCCTTTGGCTATTTCATCTTAATGACCTAAATAAATCTATTTGGCTATTTGGGTCTGATCCATCCCTTTAATTAATTCTCAAATAAGGAGGTGCACTATATATAACTCTGCTCTCACTCTCACACAGATTGACTATTATTGAGACGAATGCTGCTGCTGCTGATAAACCCAATAACAGTCACTTATGTGTGATTGTGTGTGTGTGTGAGAGAGAGAGAGAGAGAGAGAGAGAGAGAGAGAGAGATAGAGAGAGAGAGAGAGAGAGAGAGAGAGAGAGAGAGAGAGAGAGAGAGAGAGAGGGGGGGAGGTGGAGGTTTAATGGCGCAATGATTTAATGTCCTCATATCTCACCTCTCATGCTCACATAGACTGTTAAAGAGTTATTACCCCTACCCCGTTCTCTACCAATATCCCAGTCTCTCAACTTGAAAATAACTATTAATTATCTTAGCTAAACAGTTTATTAAAGGAATCATGGCGGGTGGTTGGATGGGAGCATCACCCTTGAATCATATACCTATGATGTTCGCATGGGTGTACGATCCGATAGTGATGTCGTTTCTTCTTCTCTTTACTAGCCTATCCTGCTTCTTCGGTTTGTGATTGTATTTTTAACAGGGGATATTTTTTTTTCTGTAAATCTTCTGCCTGTTTGTTCTTGGTTATTTATAATTTAGCTTATGATATCTTTAGGTTATGATTTTGATTTACATTTGTACTATTTTTGTTAGATTGCTTGTTTTTTTGTTTCAGCGGTCTCTCATATAACCTCAATTGTGTTGGAAGAGACCTAAAGCAACAAACAAAAAAACAAAAAAAAGGAATCATCAACTTTATTTAGTAAGAGGCAAATCACAGCAGTAAATTTACAAAATTAGTGCTAGCAATGCAGCAAATATTTCCCAGGATACGCTTTGTGTTGCTCAAGTCAATTTTAAAATTGCCAAACTTCAAAAAGAAAAATATTCCAAATCCTAACTGATGATAAATTGGCTTAAAGACATTTTAGTTTGCCATATTGGGGAGAGGAGTCATTAGGGAGCCCCCCCCCCCCCCCCTTGGGTCTACCCAATAAAGGTATTAGGGAGATTCCCATTGGGTTCTTTGTTCCTACCATAAATAAATGTAGTAGTCTTCCCATTTGGGGTTCTTATAATTTGACAATAAGTAACTGCTCTGTGTTTATCTCTGTGTCAGGTATGTCCTCCTGAAAGAGAGAAACATGCTTTTGACAATGGAAGCTGAATACAAAAGAAGACAGGAACTGTTTCCTAATCCAGAGAGGATAGAAAAGGTAAAGTCAAGAGAGATAAAGGACATTCTCATTTAATTTTTTTTTTTTTTCAAATTTAGAAATTGGGTGGTGAAAATCAGGCGAGAGAGTGCATCAATCTTCTTCAAAAAGTCAATATAATCTAATTTTTTGATGGTTTAAAGAATGCTCTTATCGTAAAGGAGAGCAGGAAAAGGTGGTTTATTTTTATATGGACGTCAGTTAAAAATGCATTTAAACAAAATGCTTCAATTATTCCCACAGCAGGCTATTTTGTGGACCCGACTTTCTATTTCACTCAATACAATTCACCTGTTAGACAGTCTTAGTATACTAGCTATTATATCCTGAATTGGGTGAGATAATGTATTTAGTGTCTTAGCCAAGGACACAACTCTGTTAGCTAATATTGAGCCATTAACATCACATTCATGATGATTTTTGTTTCATTGTAATAATCCCGGTTCTTGACTTTTAAAGCATTTTGATGAATGATATTATTTAACTTTCTTTGTCTTATGTCACAATTCAAAATTATTTGTGGAAAGACACAGAATGTGATAGGATGTGTTTTTGAACGGGGATATCTCTAATCTAATAGATACTATACTACACATATATGCTGAATATAAAGAAAAATCTGAAGAAAAAAAACAATATTTTATAACTATTTTACAGGTCTTGGGAAGGTGAACTTTTAACTGATTGATATTTATCAGTGTAATTGAGTTATCTTTTTATGTTTATATATTTTATTTTATATTATTCCAAGGAAACAAATGTGTTTCTGTGTGTATGGATGTGTTGGTATTTTTAAGGATATTGGAAAATAATACGTTTGAAACAATCCCTCCATCTTAACATCTAGTTCTTTCATGAAAAATGGATACTGAGGTTCAACATGCACAAATGTACAAATATTTGGAAATCACTGCTTTATTGGTTCTCTTTTACAAACATAAATAGGAGGTAGGGGGCTTGAAACATGCTGCGACTTTGCACATCTGTTGATAATGAGTTTTCTGTTTGTTCATTCATTTATTTTATTTTATTTAAACTTTTAAACAATTGCATCATATTGTATCATATCGTCTAAGAGTTAATAGGTTTTAAAAACCTTTAAATGCTCCGTGAAACTTTCATGCATAGATACAATTATCAAACTTATATAAATCACATTCATTGTTAATATGATAATATTGTGTATTAAATATCTAATACACCTATAAGTATCATAGTCAATATTTGTAGTATAATTATCATATTTTGTTATCGTTATTTACATTGATTTGACATGTCCAACTTTATACACAATCTTATATCTAATACACAAATAAGTGTCATAGTCAATTTTCGTAATATAAACTTATATAAATAACATTCATTGTTAATATGATTGTTAATATGATAATATTGTGTATTAAATATCTAATACACCTATAAGTATCATAGTCAATATTTGTAGTATAATTATCATATTTTGTTATCGTTATTTACATTCATTTGACATGTCCAACTTTTTTATCGTCTATTGCAATAGATGTATGTAAAACAAGTTCTATAAATTATGATTTTTTGGTGACTGTGTCAATGATGTAGTTCAAAGTTATGCTTTCCTCCTTTTTTAAGTTTTTTTTTATCGTTTCATTTTTTTTCTTTTTTCTCCATTAGAATATTAGAAATTATTGATACAAGGATATTATGTCCCTCGTTCAACAAAATGACTTATGTATATTATTAATTTCACATATTTTTATTATGTTTTACATTAGGTTGAAGAAAGTATGGAAAACCTTCAGGATGTAGTGACAGAGAGAGACAATGCCATTTCTTTGTTAGAAAATGGTGAACCTGTGGATAAGGGAGGATATTATGTACAGGATTTTCTTGGTCGTACTGTTTATCGACGACGTATTGAATATGCTATTCCACCTAATATGAACAAAATGTACAGACTTTTATATCCAAGAGTATTCCGAAAGCAAAATATGAAGTACTTAGCACTGTACCGTGAAAAGATTGCCAAAAAAAGATACGCAGCTCACATGAGGGCGAAGGAGAGAAACAAGAAACTGATTGCAAAATTCCCTCATCTAGAAGGAAAATTAGAGGAGCCAACATTCAAAGAGCCAGAAGTTGTGTGATTTAAATGGATGTTTGTTGTTTGAATGACATGTCATGATTTGAGTAAGGGCAGTGTGTACAGCTCAATAATGAATGGGATTCAATATTGAATAATTGTGAATTCGTGAAAGGGCATCAAGATGAAAATGGACTAATAATTAAACAGTTT
>NC_088363.1:26483711-26503711 GCF_034508935.2 Berghia stephanieae
CTACCGTAGAACTTATCGTAGATTTGGCTCTCATCGCATCTGAAAAAGACGAGAAATATGACTAATGTATGTGTGTGTGTGTGTGTGTGTGTGTTTTTGCCTGTGTGTGTGTGTGTGTGTGTGTGTGTGTGTTTTGGGAGGGGGTTATAATTAGACATAAAAATGACTGACAGTACTTATGTAGCGCTTTTCCATTGATTCATTATGCTCAATACAACCACAGCTCCCCACAGGACATTAGAGGATATTTGCTTATTATCAATCCATGATCACGATTGAAAAAAATGTGTTTATAACAGCGCCAGACAAAGCAGGGAAAGAATAACAAAACATCAAAAAAAAAAAAAAAAACCCAGCTTGCCTCGACTCTCAAAACATTCATCCATGAAATGCTGCTTCAATTTATTTTTTGTATAGTTGATTGTGTTAATAAAGCTCTCTCTCTCTCTCTCTCTCTCTCTCTCTCTCTCTCTCTCTCTCTCTCTCTCTCTCTCTCTCTCTCACACACACACACACTTTTAAAGCATGTAATAAATTGTCCATATGTATTTAGTTTTACATTGTACATGCTACAAAATTTTCTGTCCAATTGAACGTCGTATCCTCTATATTTGTGGGTATGTTGCCATGGGTTTTTTTTCTTTCTTTTTTTTTTTAAATTGTCTTTTATGTTAGACACACAGCTTTGTTTTCATTGTCAGTCAAGATTTTGAGGTTAAATGTGGCTCCATTGCCCACTTAGCTTTCATCCATCTATCATTTTAAAAAAGTACAGATCACTTAACGTCAGCGAATACAAGTAAATACGTCAGTCTGCCATAATGTTAAAATGTTAAAAAGGCGGAACAAATTAAGGGGACGGGGGAATAACAAAGGACATAAAAAAAAACCCGGTAGATTATGAGGTAAAAATAATCAAGATAAGCAAATAGTGAGAATTTGGAATAGGAGGATCGGGAATTGTGCATCTCCTCAACACTGTTCCTTGTCTGAATTTTCTAAATTCCGAATGTCATCCACTTAACACAATTGTTAATAAGTTCCATTTCTGCATAACATTTCATATTCAAACAGAATGCATTAAAAAAACGAATTAGAAAGTATTTATCCACTTCTTGGTTCAAACACGTTTTTGGTATTTTTATTTTAGTGAAGAAAGTGGTACCGTCAACTGGGGTAACATTGCCTGGGAGATTTTGTCTCTTGAATTTTGGACCAATAAAAGATTATTTAGTTATGTGGCAATTATTTTCTTTGATAAAAATTCAAGTCCTTGAACGTATACAATAACTGCAACAAAGTTTAGATTAATCAACATGTTCCAAATTCACAGAGGCAAAGTTCCCCTTCAGCCTTCAGGCAAAGTAACCCTAATTGACGGTATATATGAGTAATAGACTACATGTCGCTTTTCGTTATAATAACTACATTTGCTCCTCCTGTAAATTTAACAATGGAAAGAGTGAAGGCCTCAGCGTGATTTTTTAAATGGCCATAATTGAATTCAAACGATCCTATTATAACAATCCGCCCTTTGACAAATAATGAAACACAACTCAAAAAAACATTGTCCGGAACGAAATCAACTCATCACTATTCTTTACCTCGTAAGACAGTTGGTATTGTCAATTTTCAGTACCGTACCTTAAAATCTGTGACTTTTATGATGATTTGAAGACTGTTTTGAAGGAATTAGTTACTTACAAGAATTAAAATAGATAATTTCAGGTACTCTGCACTCACAGCATTCACCTCAAAGAATACGGCATTAGCTTCATTTCATAAATTGCGAGCTTAAACTACCTATTATAACATTATTAGATTTTATATTACATCTTCAAATAAAGGTTAACCCTGATTCCATGTTGTTGCTTACCTTCCTAATTTGATATATTCTGTTTTGAGAATTTGTTGCGATGCACTGAGAAGTATATGAGTATCTCCATTGAAGTCAAAGTTGAGTAGAAGACTGAAAGATATCGTTGGGGAAGGAGTTTCCACTTTGTAAATTCCCCTGTCTTTTGAGAGCCTCAAAAACACAAAAGGCATATTCATATATCTATTATCATGCTGGCATCTTTGAATCGCGTCTGGAAACGCAGGAACTACTTTTACACGGCATTTGGTTGTTTCAGATAGTGTAGACAAAGTTGATATATCAGCAATGTTTAAGGTCACGGAATCCGAAGACGTAGTGTTTTTGTTGCTATTTTGAAAATTAAAGACAAAACTACTAATGCTGCAATTTAAAGAAGTTGACCATGGGAAAACAGTTTGCACATCATGACAAATTGCACAGAAAACGTTGGCGTAAACAGTTCCATTTCTGTCTTGAACGGGTAACATTGTTATTTTGTTAACGTCTTGAAAAGAGCGTAGGCGATCCCAGAGTTGGCAATTATGTCTGGTTGTTTGATTAAACCAATCTACTGGACACTGAGTGATCATTTTCAGAAATCTGTGATTGTAGTATCCATTTACATGTGCGCAAGAAAGCGAAGAACTATTTACATTTTCTGTTTTCTTCTTTGATCTTTGAAGGCGAAGTCTTAAAAGTCTTTTTGACTTTTGGAAATCATTCGTTTTCTTTATTTCAAAATTTCTCCCATTTTCTGAAACAACAATGTTGTTTTTATTTGCTTTTCCCAAATCGTTGTCAGATTTTAACAACGAAGTATTTATATTGTTATTGCTAGTCAATATGTCTAAGAACTGGGAGTTCTTTGACAAGTCTCCAACACTCACAGATTTTTCCACCATTTTTTGCAATGGAGAAGATGGTGTTTTCTCCGATAGATATCGTCTCTGTGAAGAAGCATCTTTATCATCTTTTATAAAAGCGCAGGTGTGTGATAATATAAAAACGGAAATGAAAATAAAAACACGTCTAATAAAATCCATACGAATCATTTTTGTTTTGCAACTCCAACTGATTGGACAAATAATTGGAATAAATAAATTACATTTTCTATGATGTCTTTTTCATCGCGGCATTGACCGCAAAAGATTCAAGGTTTATTCACGATTGATTTGTTTTCTCGATAGTTCCAATTTGCTGACTAAACAAATATAGGACAGTTTTTCAGCTATGCAAGTCTGCAAAGTTTCTGAACATCAAGATCTTACAATCAGTCCCAGGGTTATGTTCAAAGTGATAAAAACGGATATGTTAAATCCTCTTATCCAAAAGTTGTATTATTTTGTGCAGCAATTTGTTTTAAACATGGATGATTTAAAGATTTAACGGATGCAGCTTGTTGGGAACACCCGTCTGATGAAGTTTTCCAGAAGTTCAAACAGAGCTCAAACCCAGATGATGAGGATAGAGGAGAAAATCCAAATCAACGTCAAAACGCTGCAAAATGTCCCACAGGCAACTGTTTACATGCAAACGCAGTTTGGTTTTCTTAGAGGTAGTTAATGCTTTTGAAATCTGAAAAGAAAAATTAAAATTGAAAAAGAAAAAAATAGAAGCGATGAAGGATGATATTTACAGAGCAACATGTATGCTTATTTACAGGTCTGATAACCCATATTGTTATGGTCTCATTGTTGTAAGATGAAAGAAATACTATCAAACCAACACAAAATAGTGTCCATTACAACAATGTTACAGTAGGTCCATAATTACGTTCTGTTATCAGACCTGTAAATGTGAGCACATAGTCTGAGAACAATAAATGCACTTCTTTGATTAAAGTATAGTTAATGTATCAATGATATAAAATTTGACTCACCGTCTAAACATGGTAAAGTTTATGTGTGTTTTAAGGAGTCGAACAAATATAGTTCCATTAAATGCATGGGCCAAAAATTTCGTATATTTATTATTATCATTTTAACTTAAATTCACTTTTTTGAATCTGCTTAACGCCGTTTAGAAATGATTGGCCACATATATTGAAAACGCAAAGAAGTGTTCCTTATAAAATTATTGTCACAGGTCGTTGTTATCTTAGTTAAACCATAAAACTGTGATTGTTATTGCTATTATTATTAGTATGATTATTATTATGATTATTATTATGATTATTATTATTATTATTATTATTATTATTATTATTATTATTATTATTATTATTATATTATTATTATTATTATTATTATTATTATATTATTATTTATTTTTTTTTTTTTTTTTTTTTTTTTATTATAATAATTATTATTAACATCATCATCATTATTATTATTATTACTATTATTATTATTATTTGTATCATTATTATTATTATTATTATATTATTATTATTATTATTATTATTATTATATTATTATTATTATTATTATTATTATTATTATATTATTATTATTATTATTATTATTATTATTATTATTATTATTATTATTATTATTATTATTATTATTAATTATTTATTATTATTATTATTATTATTATTATTATTATTATATATTATTATTATTATTATTATTATTGTTATTATTATTATATATTATTATTATTATTATTATTATTATTATTATTATTATTATTATTATTATTATTATTATTATTATTATTATTATTATTATTATTATATATTATATTAATCATATATATTATTAATTACAATTGTTATTATTGTTATTCCTATTATTATTATTATTATTATTATTATTATTATTATTATTATTATTATTATTATTATATTATTATTATTATTATTATTATTATTATTATTATTATTATTATTATTATTATTATTATTATCATTATTATTATTATTATTATTATCATAATTATTATCATTATTATCATCATTATCACCATCATCATCATCATCATCATCATCATCATCATCATCATCATCGTCCTCATCATCATCATCGTCATAATTATCATCATCACCATTATTATTATTATTATTATTATTATTATTATTATTATTATTATTATTATTATTATTATTATTATTATTATTATTATTATTATTATTATTATTATATTCTCTTCATTTATTTATTTACTTTTGAAATTCCAATAAATATAAGTTACGATACGCTTTATGAAAAGCATGAAACTGGGATTGGTAATCATAATATTACCATGACAATAATGACGAGGTTTTTTTATTAAAAAAAACGCACACAAAAAAATAAATAAAAAAAAACAACAACAAATAAACAAACAAGGGAAGCAATCTGACACCTCTTACGTATTTTGGCAAACAGTATGTGACTGGAATTACCCTTAGCATTAGCATAAGACCATAGCAATCAAGAGACCATTGCATAAGACGCATCAATTGCTAACACAAAGATCTGAAAAAGTGTATGAAACTACCAGGCTTGTTTTGCTTTGTTTTTGTATTGCTTCATCTCGCACTGTTTTGCACACATTTTCTCAGATCATTATCTTACTCCAGTGCCTGTTTCCTAATTTGTCACATCTGCTAACACAATGGTCTCCTGTCTTACTATTGCCGCTGTATGTTATGATATTTTATCTATTATTAGCGTTGATTTGAACTGCACACTAGTGTTGATATTTTTGGATTGCACACTATCAACATAGCAGTTTACGCCACACTACCTACTTTTTAAAGCGTCTATGTGGTCTTGTGGTATGACACTCGCCTTTTGGATTGGAGGTCCCGGGTTCGGGTCCGAGCTGCGCATTTTTGTGTCCTTGGAAAAGGCTCTTTACTCACATTTCCTCACCGTACGCAGGTGTGAAATTAGTACCTGGCCTTTAACAGCGCTGTCTTTGTCCGAAAAAAATTGTAATATCGCCTAAAAGGTATCATATCTCGTCATAATGTTAAGTGTTGCTATTGGCTAGGTACCCCTTGTAAAACGCGTTGAGCACGGTAAGTGAATATTGCTCTATATAAAAGCTCAAGCTCAAGTTTTTTTTATTGCTTTGTATTTGCCAGCCAATAGATGATCACTTCTTACCACATTTGATCGTACAGTCTTCAGGACAAGCGGTTTTTTATTGTCTTTTTTTGTTGTATTGTTTTGTATGTTGATTACAACTATTTCTATTACGGTTTATCTGCCAGAACTAAATTGAGTCCTATTAATTTATACCCTTACACAAGTAAATCGTCACACTTAAAATCCGATTTATGAAAAAGCAACACAATTGATCCTTTTAGCTTGAAACCATATCAATGTTTTGCTGGAAACCCGTTTTATCCAAATGATAAAAGGGTGTTAAAGTTAACTGCTTTGCTGGAATCTTTATTGAAACATCAGGAATAAAAACTATAGCAATGCAAAACAAAAATATAATAAAACCATGAAAAATAAGCCATATGTTGAAGCAAGATAACAAGTTGAAGATGTGACGAATGGGCTGTTCCAAGCTAGTACTGGAAAGTTATAAAACTAGGTCTAGCTCTTTTTTCCTCTAATTGGTTTTACATGGGGGAAACTTGTTACTGTTCACAAAATATCTTCTACTTCTTGTTTGTCTGAATTGATCAATTGTAGGGCAATAAAAATGTCACCTAATGAGAACTATCGTCCACGATATTTATTAAATAATAAAGTCGATAATTCGATCGAGAGAGAGAGAGAGAGAGAGAGAGAGAGAGAGAGAGAGAGAGAGAGAGAGAGAGGGGGGGGAGAGAAAGAACTAGATTGAACATACGGACATTGTCATCGCCACTTAAATGCACAATAATTATTGGTTCCAAGTTAAGTTAAGATTAAATTGCATTAGAATTTGTACCCAACACCCTCTCTCTCTCTCTCTCTCTCTCTCTCTCTCTCTCTCTCTCTCTCTCTCTCTCTCTCTCTCTCTCTCTCTCTCTCTCTCTCTCTCTTCTCTTCTCTTCTCTCTCAGTCTATCTATATTTCTTTCATTCTTTTTCTATCTATCTATCTATCTATCTATCTATCTATCTATCTATCTATCTATCTATCTATCTATCTATCTATCTATCTATCTATCTATCTATCTATCTATCTATCTATCTATCCACTATAGGACAAATGCACTGAATTGATATTTTTAACGAAATTTTTATATTACGTTTTTCGGTTTGTTTTATTCATACCAATGCCATACACACTGTCGGAACAGTCAACTCTTTGAAAAAAAAAACTTTCATTTCTTTAACATCAATTTTTCTATGAAATCGAATCATTCTAAGCCTTGCTTATCCATTCTTTTTTTTTCCACTTTGTTTTCTGTCTATTAGTTTTTATTTACATATAGAAATCATTTTTAGTTCTTTATTTTTTTTTCTCTTCATATCAGTATTGTTTTGCTTTCTATTTTTAGCCGTTTCAAACAAGTTTGGATGACCCACTTGTTGTCATTATATATTTTAGCTTCGGTTATCTAAAACCAACATTGGGTATTGGAAGTGAAACTTCGAAATATTACAATCACACCTGAGAGGATAATAAATTAATATTACTAATCTGGACACCAATGAATGGATTGTTTGTTTACATTTATTGATTGATTGATTGATTTATTTATTTATTTATTTATTTATTTCGATAATTGACTTTCAGAAGTGAGCCTTTGTCTGATCGGCAAGGGTAAAATGTGTGACATGCTTTCTCTGGTAAGACATGAAAAGTTCACATACCCTTAGTTAAACAATGCAGAGGCCCCCACTAATGTAATCTGATTGTTCTTTCAAGGCAGCAGACACTATCAAACAGGACGTAAATGCATTATCAAATACAATTTCTCCCGGCCAGGAAGTAAAAGTTTGCATTATCAAATGCATTTTCTCTCGACATAATATGTTAAATAAGCAATGACTAATTGCACTTACGAGGCAACACTACCTCTATTTACAAGGTACATTTTGAGAGAGATAGTGTCAAAAGTACAATTTCAACTAATATGAAAGTGTCAAAATTTTAAACAAGGGACTTAAGATGTTCAACAGCAAAAAAAAAAAGCAGGATATAAATATCCTGTTTGGCTTGTCATGCTTGGAGTGACAAAATGACCCTCCTGACGACAGACTTGTCCGATATCATTGGTTGCAGCGGTCCATTATCAGTTAGAGAGCAGACCACCAAATGTTTGCATGTCTCTCGTGAGCAAGCGATAAGATGCAATTTGCCGTATCAATATTTTGGTAAATAGCTATTAGAATGGCGCTTGAGTTTGCATCAGCTATGCTGTATTTTGTACGGTCTCAGCATCATGCTCAACGTTTGAGAGCGTGGATAGATTGAAAAGATCGATCTGTTGTCGCGCGCACATGCACTCCATGGGGGTTGGGGTGGGGGGGGGGGGGTGGAAATGGCCGAGTGGTTAAGGCATTGCATTGTGACCCAAAAGGTACCATGTTTTAGCCCCGCTTCAGACATTTTCATTTTTTCCCCTCAAGCAAAATGATTAATCCCAAATTTGCTCACTTTGTACAACATGTGTGATTCCTGTTTACATCAGACGTCTGCCTGATGGATTATCTATATTCCTTCATGAAATGCCCAGGAGATGGCATAACACGCGTTAGAGACTTATGGTAATACCATTCATTCACCATGGAATCTCATACAAAGAGCAGTGGATGACTAAATAATAATTTATAATAAGTGTATAGTTATGTCTTATAACTCAACATCTCCTTATGCCTTTAAAGCGTCAGGCATATGGGTAGATCCCTAAAAATAAGAGCGTTAAATGAGCTTTTTACGTGTGTATAGAAGAGAGGAAATACATTTTGGTTTACAGTACTTTGAGCTTTATACAACTCAAAATAATCCGTATTTTCCATTTTGTTTACCGCAACATGACTCACATATTACTTTTTATATTAAAAAAAATAAATAAATAAAGGTGTTTGGATACTTTAAAACTGTTGCTATCTAGCACTTTTTTATTATAGACACCAGGGTCTGCAATGAGCTTCATTTCTTGACTTTTGCCAACATTAGGTCGCTTCTTATCGACACATACTTCGTCACAGTTCTAGTTAGTTGACTGCCAATCTCTATCTTTTTGTTTCTTTAACTATCAATGCCACATAAGTTGGGCCTAGCTTTGCATCTGTCCAAAAATGTAATATGGCCTAATAGGCCTTATGTCTCGTCTTACATGTTAAATGTTGCTGTTGACTAGGGACCCCCTGAAATGTGCTTTGAGCACAAGTGGTTGTTGCGCTACATGAAAAGCTCAAGTTATTTTGGAAGCAAAATTTATTTTTAAAAGCCTAGCTTATTCTTTGACGAAAGTCTTGAAAACGTTAAAAGTTACGAACCATTGATGAGTTGTTGGTCCAACATGAAAGAAAGTCGAGTCGTTTTAATACAAGCTACAAAAAGAGGGTGAATAATAAATAGAATGTTTTATAATATCTATAAAATATCCATATCCATGCTCGGAGTTTTGATCTTGGACGAGAAACCGCACATCAGTCTATTTGATTCAAGTGTATATTATGGTTACAAGGATCAGGGCACAGATGAATGTTTGTTCCAATAAAATATACTCCGTATGACATATTTCAGGGCCTTGAAGCATTCTATGACTAAAAATAGTAACAATTTCCTCCAATCCTAGCCTTTTGATAAGAGGGTAATCTATGACAAAGTACTTTCCGCCAGATCAACCTCAGCCGGCTACCCAGTCACTGCTGGATGGACAGATTGATTACACATGAGATCGATACTGGTTTCTTTTCTAATAAAGCAAGTGTTCTCTACTAACTGAACTATCACGACTTTTAACTCCATATTATGACCTGCTTGAGACTGAATGAGTTTATGAGAAACGCATTTAATATCGTTTAAAATGTTTATTATCTAGTTCTAAAAGTACATATTTAATTTTTCGTTCGAAGAAAAATTAACTTGACCATTTTCTGGGATCTATTTTAAATGATTGGGTATATTTTTAGAATTGTCCACCCGCAATGCAAAGCACACTGTTGGTCATTGGACAAAGAGATCATTTTATATCGTTCATCTTGTATAGTCATTGAAAAAAGTTTAAGACCAAAAAGAGTGAAATCAGTGAATAAGCAGAATTTGAAAGAAGAACTGCACCAATGGAACTTTGTAACTGGCTGTTTGATTAAACTTTGCGTCTCCACACTGGCAAGCGAGTCTAGCTTACTTTTTATTTTTATTTTGGCGAAATTCGAACAATTTCTTCCTCATGGTAGTTCATGAAAAATGGGTAAGTGCTCATTCAGTATCACTTCAAAGGCACAAATTATACAATTGAATGACGAAAGTTACACCAAAAGTGATATAAGTGAACACTAGGCTTTAGAAAGACTCCCATAGACAATACTGTCAACATATTAAAAGAAATTGGAAAATACACGGATCGGAAATAGGTCTGTTTGACCTCGAAGCAAGATGACGTGTATATCAAGACCGCTACAACGCGCAATCCTTTGGTATCTTGCCTTGCAATCAAGGCTTCTTTGCATTCAAAGGGCACAGATGTTTCCATAAGCACACAAAAAAAATACAAATTGAGCTTTATATAGCGCAATATCCACTAAATGTGCTCAAAGCGCTTTACAAGGGGTCCCTGGCCAACAGCAACATTTTAACACAATTATTCGGACAAAGACAACGCTGTTAACGGCCGGGTACTCATTTTACACATGAGTACGGTGAGAGAATGTGAGTAAAGAGCCTTTTTCCAATGACTCAACTATGCGCCGAGTGCGAGGCTCGAACCCAGGACCGTCCGATCCGAAAGCGAGTGTCAAACTACTAGACCACATAGCCGCACTATTTCTCATCGCTTATAAAAAGAATTCGGTTTGATATCAAGAAAACCAGCCTGTAAACCCAGACTTACCAAGGTAATGAATAGTAGTCTAGATTTTGCCACAAATCATAAATCATGGACTGTAGAACAGTGGGGAAAAGTTGTATTCTCTGATGAAAGCACGATTGAGCAGTTTCAAATCGTCAGCGTCACGTAAGAAGACCTTCAAACATGAGATATGATGAAAAGTTCACTATACCCCCAATGAAACATCTCCCCAAAACAGATGATTTGGGGTGTAATGTCCAAAAAAAAGTAAATAATAATAATAAAACGGCACCGCTAGCCTATATTTTCTGCCACCTGCAGAAAAACAATTTAGATGTGTCTTTTAGGTCTCGTCGTTGCCCAATTTTTATGCAAGATGGTGCTCCTTGCCATCGATCAGCATTGGTCTCTCGTTTTCTTAAGAAAAATAAAATTGAAATTATTGATTAGTTTCCCTTTCAAAAATGCTACTTCATTTGAATTTTTGTGGTTTTTCTCCTTCTTGGTCTTGGTCCAATTTTCTCCAATGACTGTAATATGAGGTGATTAGTTCATGTACACACACAAACGCTCTCTCTCTCTCTCTCTCTCTCTCTCTCTCTCTCTCTCTCTCTCTCTCTCTCTCTCTCCCTCTCTCCCGCTCACACACACACACACACACACACACACGTACATACATACACTCTCTCTAACTTTCTCTCTTTTTTCCGTTCTCTCTCTCTCACACACACACACACAAACACACACAAACATACCAACACACACCAACACACACACCAACACACACACACACACACACACACACACACGCACACAAACGTGTCCTGTTTCAATGCTACCAACCATTCTAGTTTCAGAGAAATATGTTATATATCATTATAATATGTATCTGGATTTTGGATATAGATAAGTTGAATGTGTCCTGCCAAGGCCTTCTATATAGACGACCTTGGTCCTGCTTAATCTTTTTTTTATTTTAAAACTGATTTTTCCCATAGATAATGTAACTTAGGGCTGACGATTTTTATTTGTTTTACCTTGCAACGGTCAGACAGAATTTCTTACAAACCATAATCTCTTTCATCATTCACTTGGTCATTATTGCAGTCTTGACCGTTTACGACAGGAACGCAGTAAAAGAAATTTGGCATACTATGAGAAAACACGTTTAAACATTTTTTTTTTTTGGCCAGAAACTCTTTCTTTAAATATCGATCGAATGAAATGACCCTCATCTTGTCAAAAACTCTCAAACTTGGGACTCTGTATTTCGAAGTCCCAGGTATGATTTCTTGGATAAGTTGATGGTTATTTTAATCGATCGATATTTGAAGGATGAGTTTCTTGGGCAAAAAAAAATGTTTGTAATGCAACTTACGCCTCTTTGATACCTAGGCCGCATTGTTGTTTTGCCTCTTTTGATCAAAATTTTGAGTCATGATGTCATTTTCGTGTGAATTGGGAACCGTTTGTACGGATTTAAAAGAGTTATTTCAATTATGTCTAGCTGTGATAAAACCCACTTTCATTTATCACTTTGGCCAGAATCCTTTACTTAAAACCTCAATGAATAAAGATGACATTCGACTTGTCAAAAATTCTTAAGCATTGGACTTTTATCTACAAGTTGTTATTAATGAGCTTGATTGGGACTATCATAGTGATTTCATTCAACGGCGACGATAATAAACTAAAGACGACCCCCCCCCCCCCCCCCCCCCCCCCCAGAAATATAAACATTTTTTTCCCACCAACTTTGCCCATTTAAGATATGATCTCCAACCTCATCATTTGTCAAAGCATTTGGATTTTTACACCAAAGCGTACTCTTCTCTTGTCAAAGTGATACAAGGCGACTATTATATAGAAGCTGTGGGTAGTAAAAGTTTAGAACAAAAGTGAATGTAACAGCTTCAAAAGAACAAAAATACCAAACACGGAACGTTTAGGGCTCGAAACTCTTCTTTAGTCAATAACAAAAACTATTCAATAAAAACATTAATACATTACTTAAAGACGGCAGAGAAATATTCGGCACGGCTGTCTGTAAGAAAAAGGTTCTTGAAATGTCACTAAATTGCAATGTTTTCTTGTAAATAAATATCAAATAGATAAATTAGGGAGCATGCACCGATGCAATATAAAGACCTGAACAAGCGTGTATGAAACGGTGCTAGACAAAGCAAGATAGAAAAATACAACCAAAAAAACAGTCATCCTCGACGGGATAGAAGACTGATTTTTGTCTGGCACCGTTATTACATACTTGTTCAGAACATTTTCTTGCCCAACTCGAGCTTCTTACAAGGTCATTCTGATGTTTCTGGTACAAACGTGGCCATCGCTCATAGTTTATTGTTTGTGCGTACTAGGCCACTATTAATATAATTCATATCAGTGTCGCTGCACCGTATCTTCTAACAATTTAATCAAGCTACATTGAACGTCATCAATGATTGAGTAGGTAACAATAGTAGCATATCCGAATGAACCACACCGCGGCCAATGGTTTTGTTCCTTTTTCTGGCACTGCCCGTACAAGTTACAAATGTTCATGGCAGTAGCTAATGTGTTTGTGTATTTCACCTGTCTATGACCTTTTCTTATCTTTCCATGAGGCCATCAGTACCTGTAGAGATGTCACTCAAGTCACTCTGATCGCACAGCTGTTCCGTTCTCGCTATCGCATTTCATTCGGGTCCATTATTTAACATGCGGTGTTGAATGATGTCATTAATGTTTATTGGGACTTTTTTTTTATACATTACCTGATCCGGATAGATTATGATCGACTACTACTACTACTACTACTACTACTACTACTACTACTACTACTACTACTACTACTACTACTACTACCACTACTACCACTATTACTAATGATGATAATGATAATAATGATAATAATAATAATAATATAATAATAATAATATAATAATATAATAATAATAATAATAATAATAATAATAATAAAATAATAATAATAATAATAATAATAATAATAAATAATAATAATAATAATAATAATAATAATAATAATAATAATAATAATAATAATAATAATAATAATAATAATAATAATAATAATAATAACAATAATAAAATAATAATAATAATAATAATAATAATAATAATAATAATAATAATAATAATAATATAATAAATGATATAATTATAATAATGATAATAATTATAATAATAATAATGTAAATCATTTAAATAACGCCTATTCCATATAAGCAGCTATAGGCGCCTTTTCAATACAAACATCAAAGCTACAATAACAGATCATATACAAAACATGCTTAAGACGTTCATACCATGAAAAATAAACCATATACGGAATCCCGTATTAATCTGTAAATAGTTCCTAATAAAATAAGTCTTAAAATTTGTCTTAAAAGTAGCTTCTGTATTGCTTTTTCTTCGGGATATCGGAAGAGAGTTCCAAAATAGAGGGGGCAGCATGAGAAATAGACCTATCTATGAGAAAACTTTTTGGAGCCTTTTTTGGGGGGCGGGGGGGGGGGGGGCAGTTAATCGGAGACAATTACTAGATCTTTAAGTTCTGGAAGGAGAGTACAATGAAATAAGGTATATATATATATATATATATATATATAATATATATATAATATATATATATATATATGAAGGAGCAGTTTTGTTGATACATTTAAAGCAAAGAACAGCAATTTTGTATTTGAGTCTCAATTCAAGAGGTAGCCAGTGAAATGACAATAACATGGTGGTAATGTGATCTATTGCCCCTTTTCTAAGAATGATCCTAGCAGAGTGACTTTGGATGTGTTGCAATTTGTGAAGGAGTTTGGAATGTTATAAAGGAGCGAATTACTGTAATCTATTCTAGAATGATGAAACAAGAGTTTTAGGGCAGTACTTTTTAAAAACTTTGATAATTGTGGAATCTTTCTAAGTTCAAAATGCAATATTTTACAAAGATAGTTACTGTATTTTCCATGGATAAGTCATTTTGAAAGTATACACCTAAGTTTCTATCTTTTTCTGCAAAATAGATCATTTCATTGTTAATCACAATGAATTTGTTTTGAACGGTTGTTGTGAGCTTCTTTGGGTTGCAGAAAAGGACTTCAGTTTTTTTCTTCATCCAGTTCTTGACAATGTCATTGCAATTTTCCATGAAAGAGACCAGACCATTCGCAAGCGCCGGTTTAGCATATATGTCAACATGCATGTGATAATTGATATTACATTGCTTAATTAAGGACACCAGCAAGAGTTTGAGTATATAAAGTATATAAAAGGGGGCCAAGGACTGTTCCTTAGGGTACCCCCAAATTCAAAAGAAAAGGAAGAGAAACGTTTCCGTCAATCAGAATCGATTGCGAACGGTCAGGTGAATAAGATCGAAACCAGACTAACCCAAATCCTGTTAGTCCGAAAGTTATAGACAGGCGTTTTAGTAGTATATAATGGTCGAGAGTGTCAAATGCTGCTCTGGGGTTTAGTAGGGACAGAATAGAAACCATACCTTCATCAGCAGCACAGAGATGCATGTTTTGGGTCTTCAACAGAGCCGCCCCTGTATTATAATACCGCACATAGGCAGATTGATTCGGTTCGAATAGATTATATTTTTCTATGCCTATTTAATATGTTGTATTCGTAAACCAATGAAAAATATTGTCCAAAACAACAAACATAACTCGAACCAATAATTGCGTTCGTCTACCAGACCTAAAATAATATGTGCATCAAGCTTGAGACTGTTACATTATATAACAAAAAGCATTTATCCAAAAATAAAAAAATAAAATGCTATCTTGTAAAAGGCTAACCAAGATAATGTATTCTTTCTATACCTTATTCATGACATGCTATTGAAGCAATCTTAATAAATCACATTTCTTTTTAATTATGACACACATTACCCGTTTCTTAATGAAATCAATTCTTTATCGATCGAATTTTTAAAATTGGTCAACAGAACCATAAATCTAGTGGAGAATCTGCAATATTTGCGGAGAAATAAAAATTATTATACTTATTGGGCTCGATGATAAGTGTCTAACATTGGCTTTATGGAACAATGTTGGTTCCCAACCCTATTTTTAAAAAGATTAGATTAGAAAGATTACCATTACTTGAAAGTATCAAGAGAGATTTAAAATTACGTCATCATTTTTTGTTGCGGACGAGAATATTATTACTTGATAGTATCAAGAGAGATTTCAAAATACGTCATCAATTTTGTTGTGGATATGCTAGAATTGCGTAAAATAAATTATACTTGCAATGAAAGTCAAAAGTAAAAAAGGACTGAATTCTACGACCTAGAAGATTTTCTTCGTAATAATTTGAGTCAAGTGGATGATAAATTAGCATGAAATATAAAGGTTTGCAAGTTACTCGTATATCAGTCTGTGAAAATTAGTTTTATAATATTTAGATTTGCCAGTAATTCTGTGATCGATGGTAAAATTTTTACATTTGCTGTGCAGAACAATGTAGTTCCCCAACCCTGTTTAAAAATAATAGATTTAAAGCCTTTCCAAATGTTTACTACACATAAAAAATGTGATCTAAATTTGGATATATTTACATCTTGAAATATAAATTTTAAATCCATCAGCTCTTGTAACATTAAGAGGATAGAATGCGGATTCAAATCATACAGATATAAAAAAAATATGAGCTTTTATATAGAGCAATGTCCAATAAACATGCTCAAAGCGCTTTACAAGGGGTCCCTAGCCAACAGTTACCCTTAACGTGTAGGACGAGACATAAAGCTGAATTAAATTCCCACGAGACCTATATTTTAGATCTGGGAGAGCTAGAGTTGATAGTCTTTCCTCGTATAATATGGACTCCAACCCAAGAAGTAATCGTGTTGCTCGCCTTTGCATATGTTCAAGCTGCACATCATTTGTTTTCATTGAATAGCAAAGGGAGTCTTTTGTATTAACAGTATTATCTATATGATTTAAGCGACGGGGACATATCGTTGGCCGGTCTGATAACCGGAATCAACTATAGGGTTAATTTAACATTTTAGTAATGGACATTATATTGCATTTGTTTGAGAGTATGCCATTTACAACAATGAAAATAGAAAAAAAAATCATAACATTAATTAGTCAGACTCATTTTTTTTGTATTTACAACAACAAAATTTGATTTATTTTTACGTATGAAATGGTCACAATAAATAAATATAAATCAAAACAAAACGAAACAAAACAAATCAACAAGAAACAAAAACACAATCAAACTAAAGCAACTACAATAGTAACAACAACAGAAAAAACAGCAGCAGAAGCAGCAGCAGCAACAACAACGACAACAACTTGCGAATTTCCTAGCTCTTTTTATTCGTAATTAAATTCTCTGTGAGTGAATCACCCATATAATACAGGGTATGGAAGGTTGACACACTTATGAGTCATGTCGACAGTAGGAGTCTGGTTATTATCTACGTTACTATTCAATATTCGAGACAAATATAGTGTTTTTCCCCATTTAAACAAGAATTTTAGTACCTGCTGCGACTAAAATATTACCATTACTATGAGTCGAAGAATCAGTGACCATTGACCTTATTATTACCTTTCCAAAATTCGTTCCATTACTTTAAGCATCAAGAACTGATAGTTTTGCACTCTATAATTTCTGTCAATTAATCCCATGGATGGAATATTAATGGACACGTGACACTTCTTATCGAACCAATCACAAACTACCAATCTGGACAAACGGACAGACGTCAAGCCCATTTCCGCTGCCACCATTTCGGGGTCAATGACTAAGGTTTTGGGATATTTCTTTGTATGCTGATGCGGAACAAAGTTCTTCAAAATCCAGTTCAATATTGCCTCAAAACAAGCAAAAATAATAAAAATAATTTTCAGATTTGAGTTTCAAATATCCCACTAAATATATGTTTTACAACAGCATCTACATTCACATTGTTTCAGTGACTTGAAAAGAAAAGAAAGTTTGTAATGAAAACAAAATTTAAATAACATCCAGTGACCACAGTGTGAGACTTCGGATACTTTAACTTTGGATCAGTCTTGGAGATGTTTTTGTGTGACCTATCCACTAAAAACAATATCATATGGAGTTGAATCATACGCGTTAAATTGAATTGTTGGCTAAACTTAAACGATCTAAGTTAATTTGAGTGTCCATTCAAACAGTGAGTATTTTGTCTAATGTTTAAATACTTTATTTACCTACTTCTGACCGTTTTATCTTGAAACTCAATATTCTTTAGGTGGTGCATTGTCATTCCGACAAAATACCCGATAGACGCGGTAAGTCACATTTTTTTTAATGAGGGTACATTTTAAGAGTTGAATAAATTTATGACATTTAAATTGTTAAACCTGGGAAGCTTAATTCTTGTTAGTCAAAGTATAATTATACTACCATACAATTACTACCACCCCTCCCCTCACTACCGCCGCCATTTTTGGCCAGAAACTATTCATTTCACAACAGTTCCCCTTTAATAAAGGTGACAAATTTTTTACACCTGAGACTTAAAAGAAGTGCCAGGTTGAAGAATATTTGAAAGGAAAGCTGAGGTTCATAAAGAAACTATCTGGAAATATTTCAAGTAAATTGGTAGAATGGAACTCCCAAATGATGATGATGGTAATAATAATGACAATAATAATAATAATAATAATAATAATAATAATAATAATAATAATAATAATAATAATAATAATAATAATAATAATGATAATAATAATAATAATAATGATAATAATAATAGCAATAATAATAATAATAATAATAATAATAATAATAATAATAATAATGATGATGATGATGATGATGATGATGGTGATGATGATGATGATAATAATAATAATAATAATAATGATAATAATAATAACAATAATAATAATGATAATAATAATAATGATAATAATAATAATAATAATAATAATAATAATAATAATAATAATAATAATAATATAATAATAATAATAATAGTAGTAGTAGTAGTAGTAGTAGTAGTAGTCTGAGATGAGGGAACTTTTGGAGGGTTTACGTTAACAATATTATAGATAGTATGAAGTTGACGTAACTTAGGATTTGTTATTGCTCTTTGCCAAATCATTTATGAGCAATTCTCACTAAACTGTATTAACCAGACTATAAACGTTCAAGATTACACATAGTTTAGTGTGTTGGTCCGTTTTACTGCCGGATGGCAATGTTGTGAGTTTCTTAGCCAAGAGCATTCTATCACTGGACTCTACACAGGCTTGACTAGGATTTTACTTTTCAAGATAATCATGTGAACTACTCACTAACATTGCTACCCTCAATTCAAAATGACAGCAAATTGTAAACTTTCTACACTCTTGACATAAACAATTGTTACATTTATAGTTGAAAGTCAGGGGCGTAGCTGCCTGTTGTGATTTCTACAGTCATAAAAATATGATAACAATATGGATTAAATATGCAAATTTGTTACAATGAGGAAAATTTGCAAGTATTTCTCCAGAGAGGCAAAGCGCGGAATTCTTTTTTTTTCATGGCATGCGGCAAGTAGCAAAACTATAAATAGATTGCCCATTTTTAATTCAGAAAAGTGAGTGGAGCAGGCACTTATGTTGGTAACAACAAGATATGAAGTGAATAGAAAAGTGCCAGAAGACAATAGAGAATAAAAATTTTTCGCGGCGGTGGTGGGGTTCGAACCTGCGACCTTATTGGTACGACAACTCCGCCTGGCAGGTGAGAGCGTGGCTCTACCGTGTGAGCTATCCACGAACACAAAAATATTCGTTTCAAACCCAAAGTCATTACTAGATCCCTCTCTCACCCACTTCTTGAGACCGCCGATTCGTTCGTACACCACCATCGCGAATAATTTTGACCAGCAGTTAAGCTTAATAGCCAATATTCTCAACACAAACATATAACATAGAAACGATTGAGACATTGAGTATGCTCCGGTGTATGGGGTGAATTTTTAATTCAGAAAAGTGAGTGGAGCAGGCACTTATGTTGGTAACAACAAGATATGAAGTGAATAGAAAAAAATTTTTATTCTCTATTGTCTTCTGGCACTTTTTCTATTCACTTCATATCTTGTTGTTACCAACATAAGTGCCTGCTCCACTCACTTTTCTGAATTAAAAATTCACCCCATACACCGGAGCATACTCAATGTCTCAATCGTTTCTATGTTATATGTTTGTGTTGAGAATATTGGCTATTAAGCTTAACTGCTGGTCAAAATTATTCGCGATGGTGGTGTACGAACGAATCGGCGGTCTCAAGAAGTGGGTGA
>NC_088363.1:26508711-26536181 GCF_034508935.2 Berghia stephanieae
GATGATGATGATGATATATGACTTAACGAATCAATCTGGTATTATATCGAAATGAAATATGTGCATCAGAAAAATTGGGTTTTACATCAAAATGGTCGGAATTCCTCAATTTCAGTAGATCGAAGACTCACTGCCTTTAACGAAAGCATTTATCAAATCTAAAATTTTATAAATTTAGTTGACATGTTGAACTTAAAGCGTAAGATTCACCCAGATAGAATACCGTTTTGAGACTGTTGCTCTCATCTATCTTTTTGAGCCTATGTACTTAGGCTAGAACGGTCTATGGAGAATTTTCAAAATAGTATGATTAAAAATTTAACTTAACCAAGGATTGTCTTTGGTTATCTAACTTTAATTAAATTTTACTTCTTTGAGTTAGGTGGTATTGACATTGGATAGAGTATTTTTTTCTCGCTGTCTTATTTGAAAACGTATATATTAAAACAAAAATTTATAAATTAAAAGAAAAAACAGCCTTCCAGGAAGTTGTGTAATCATATTTCGTTTTTATATTTAAAAAGACATGTGGCTTATATATTTCTTATCGTAGATTCTTTTGATGTTGTAAATAAGTAGAAGAAAGGTCAAGGTCAGAGCAAACGAAAATTGGATAATGATAATAATGATGATGATGGCGACGACGACGACCACGACGACGACGATGATGATGATGATGATGATGATGATAATGATGATGATGAAGTGATATGCTCTTCATTTATCCTTTTCATGATATGTGCATTACAGCTTGTACCAACACATTTCAAAACGATTTTTATATTAGTAAATTGCATGTGCTTTCATTTATTTCTTCTCGACAGAATGAAGACATCGGTCAAGACACAAGTTCATATGTTCAATTCATACAGAGTACATCATTGTTAGAACTTTTCATCCCTGGAATTTTATACCCCTGTCTTCCACTCCCGGGAATATATTGATGGAAAACAATTCCAGGCATCACAGGACTTTTGTCACTCCTCGTGTAAAATAATGAGAATTGGGTTATCCGAATATCAAAAAACCTTTGGCCTTTAGAAGATAGGTCTAGTTCTAATTTTAAAACAAGAATTTCCCTTTCATTTGATGACTGTCTGTTTAGTTCATGTTATTGGCAATTTCAGTGCTTCAAACTTACAAAAAATCCAAATTAATTGGCAATGCAAGCTGGAGCCAAAAGAACTTCAAATGGTGACTCAAATTTATAAATAACAATGGCATCACACATGTCGCTCAATTCGTTTTCGAAATCTTGTAGTGACATCTACATGAAACAATCTATTCCATAATGACACTACGGGTAACAAATGTTGTTTAATTGGATATACAAGGAATGAAAATATCTAAGCAACAGGGAATAGAGATGACCAATTCTTTTACGTCTAAACTGTGAAATTTTCAAAAAAGTCTACCTCCATTTAATATTATGATCATCGGTGGCTTGAAAGATTAACAAATCAAAGATGAAGCATCTTTTTTTGATCTCCTTTTGCGCTGCATTTATAATATCTTCATCAACATTTTTAGTAGATAGCATGAAAAATATGACCCACCAAAATCAAAATCCTACAAAAAATGGACAAAATAAATTTCAATCAAAAAGCACTATAAATCTCATAAAAGAGAGGACCCCTCTATCAAAGGCAATGAGGCATGTTCTTTTATATATCTTCAGATTCCATGACATCAGATTAAAGTCGAGTGAAGTGATTCTAAATAATGAATACAATGAAATTACAGATGGTAAGAAAATATATACAAATGGCAAAGGAGGTGGTGCGAATGAATTTGAAGAAATTAATACTTTTAAAGTAGAGCATTCTAAAATTGGTGATAAAGAAAATCAGTATGACCAGGAAAACTTAGACCTTTTGGATAAAGAGGGAAAATCTGCTCATAGTAAAATTATTTCTGATCAGCAACCAGATCACGATGTGATCCTATACAACACGGTTAAATATGAGGATGGCGACACTTTTCTTGGAAACACAACAGCATCACCACCAAAAGAGGCGGGAGATGGAAATACCCAAGATGATATTTTCCTTGGATCGTCCTCAACGTGTGATCATGTGACTGGTTACTATCGGCATCGCTGGCTAAGATTAGTAGTGATGTGCCCGCATCACTGGACAAACGAAACTGTGCGAAAACGATGTGAAACTTGGGATGAAACCAATGGTTTGAGATACATTGATGAAATCACTATGCTGCCTGTTCAAGACAGTCTTGGAACCGTCTATGGCAACGCATTTTGTGCAATCTGCCACAACGCTTATCCAATCTATCCATGGAGCACGGTTTTACAATGCGACACATCTACAAAAACTATGTCACTGTCGAATATATCAAATATCCATCTCTCATTCATTCGCCAGCTCCATGATGAATCAGTCTGCAAACGTGTGATTTTGCCTTCGTTCCCGTCGGCCATTGAAAGATGTGAGAATCACAACTCCTGGCTGAAAACCGCATACTTCAGAAGCAATCCTCTTGAAAGTCTCGGGATACCATCGTCATTTCCTGTTAACTTTAACGTCCTTATGAACTTTGACTTCACAGGAGAGACTCATATTTTGTTCAGTGCTGGCCAACAAGTTGTTCAAAACGAATATGTCAGAAGGTAAAGTACATTTGTTTAAAAAAATACGCATGTTCATAATGGATTAATGCGTAGGCTACTGACCATGAGCTTCAATCCAAATTTATCTTGTTGAAGAAAAGTGTGTGTGTATGCATAACTGTACATAACATTATATTTCTATTTCTATGGAATAATACGTTAAAAATTAATCAAATGGGTAGGCTGCAATGTAAAACGTGATTTTTTAAATTTAATTTTTTTTGCATTGAAATATTCTCTTCCAACCTTTTAAAAAAAAGCTTGAGCCAGCATATAGCCGTTCTTTGCTTTTGGTGCACATGATATCTCTCATTATATTTTATCATTATCGGAGTTGGGAAGGTAACACTTTGACACATTTCAATTCCTAGAATTTTTGGGTAATATTGTTTTAAAAATTAATATGGACAGAAATCAACTATTTATTTAGCATCTTTTGATCAAAATTTCATGGGATTAGTTACAAATGAGTAAAATTCACGATTGTTGTTGTTTTTACCCCCCGAAAAAATTTTAAATATCGAAAAACCAAGGGCGGTTAGCCAGGATTAATACAAATCCACGGCTGTATGTATACTCGCTAATGTTGTATAGAAGAACTCTTCTTTAAAATTTAAAAAAAAACACACACAAGACAATTCATTGTAAATACAAGACTTTTAACCATATTTTGGTTGAATCTGTTTTAAATTATTTACATAGCTGTTAAAATATAGATCGCTTTGTGAATTTCTGCTTAATGCGGATAAACTTGCCAGCTCGTCTGTTTAGGAAAAAAATAATTGGTTAGAAGTTGACAGATACAAAATTTAAATGACTGGACACGAAACATTGAGTTTAGATGAAAACTAGATTGTGATATTATTTACCATTAATTCTGTCCTTGATCTATCTTAAGTCGTCAATGATTAAAACTTCTTTTAAGGGATAAAAGTAGGAACTATAATTTTTTAACATGATATATCTCAGTGAAATAAGAGTTATGATATAGCCATATTATTTCCACACATTTTAAAAATTCATCCAAATTCAAATAAAGGGTTAAATAGTTGCCATGGCATTACGTCATCTTTAGAGTCATCTTTGAAACAAAATTTCAACAGCTTTTGCCGGTTAGTTCTGCCGACGTTTGTTCATCCTCGTCTATTTTGACAGATAGCTGTATTCCTGTGGCATGCATGGCTGTGTTGTTGAGAGTATTGATGCAAGGCGCTCAGACAAATTGTCAGAGTCTGAAAATTCTGGCTTTTTGTTACTTCCGTCGTGTGAGCAAAAAAGAGGACTTGTTAGGTATTAAAACGTTTATTAAAAATAGTAAATATTTATTTCTTATTCGCTAAATGCGTTAAGATTTAATTAATAATAATAGGAATAAGAGAGAAATGGGGCTGCTATTTCCGATCGTTTCAAGTATAGTCGGTATAAGTGTGCTTTACTGTGTGCTCTCTATAAATGATAAAATCGGATTTTACATTTTTTCATAGATGCAATGTCGGCGAAACGTTCGACACTTACAGTAATATGTGTCGACCTGTTCGGTGTGGATCATCGCATAGACTAGAGGCCGGAAAATGTGTACCTATGGGGAACATTTCCAATGGCGAGGTAAGCTGATTGTTGGGTCCATTACCATCATCATCTTAATCATCATCATCGTCGTCGTCATCTTCATGATTGTCGTCGCCGTCGTCATCTTTATCATCATCATCTTCATCATCATCATTGCCATCATCATCATCATCATAATCATCATCCTCATCATCATCATCATCATCATCATCGCAACCACCTTCTCCTACACTAATGTCATCTTATCACCATAACCACCACCACCACCACCACCACCACCAACAGCACCACCACATCATAATTCATCATCATCATCATCATCATCATCATTGTATTGTGGTATTTAAGGTGAAGGTTAAATGTTTTATTTAAGAAAATTTCATGTAATAATTCTCCACACCACAGAATCGCCCTATTAATTAAATTTAAGTTATAGAGCTCTGCAAATCCTATGATTTCCCCGTTACATATTAAATGAAAATAGTAAACAGCAATGATTAATGGCTCGTATAGCTGTCTAATGATATAACCTTCACAATACTATAAGTAATGAATGAAACAAATTCCAGTCCCACCTATAATTGTCAATAAAATTAAGTCGGATTTATTCCGTTTTAAATAGTATGGTACGTATTTACATATTCTATTAATGTGTATTATTCATCATGGGGCACTAACAAAGGAAAACCACAATATTTTTTTGTTGTAAGTCTTAGCTGAGGCCCTTAGCCGGACTGGGCGTTTCTCAGGTCTTGATTAAAGGGACTTCATTTGATGTAAAGTTGTGAGGTCGGACAGCTCTTCCTATGAGCATACTAGGACGGGATTGAAATCTCGTTTGATGTAAATATAAACAGGCCGTCAGATTTCTCCTTTGACTGTCTTTGGGACAGGTATCCCTTCAGACAGGGGTAGCGATAGGGTCTGAAGTCATCCCAAATTATTTGGCTTGTTTGGCCCTTTATAGTATTTGAACATGTTCAAATACTATAAAGGGCCAAACAAGCCTAATAATATTTAATAAAATAGTCTAACACTTGAAATTTATAACTATAGACTCATGAATATTTTAAGTAACATATTTATAATGCTAACGCCCAAATAGCATGAAGTAAACAAATGATAGGTACTCTGGCCTCAAGAAGTATCGGTCTGCACTAGATAAACCAACTAGCTAAACCATGGTATTGTAAATTTAAATATGATCAATTTACATGCAACCGAGTCACAATGGATCATGCATATCAACCTCATAGGAATAGAGACGTAAAAGTAAGCAGAAAAAGCTGTTGATACAGACTGTAGATCAGAAAGAAATTTAATAAAGTTAAATCAGTGTAATCATGCACCCCTTATTAATGAATAACACAATTGAACAGGATAAAAACATGTCCGTTCTTGTAAGACATTTTTTGTAGAATAGAATGCCTTTTTGTTAGGGCATTATATTATAATGCTAACGCTTCCTGTTCATTCCCGTATGGGTCTTTGTTTTGAAGATATGGTGGTGGGGGCGTGTCTTTCAGATGCTCCCATTTAATTTTACATTATCTTCATCATCGTCATCATCATCACCATCATCATCATCATCATCGTCATCATCATCATCACCACCATCATGATCACCTATACCATCATCATCTACACCACAATCACCACCATTACCATTACCATTACCACCAGCTCATCATTCATCATAATCATCATCGACATCATCATTATAATCATCATCATCAGCATCACCATCATCATAATCAACAGGATCATCATCATCATCATCATCATATGCACCATCATCATCATCATTATTGTCGACGTCGGAATAAGTGCCAAGCTATAACCCTTAGTATTATCATTCCTCAATTTTCTTATACGAGTATTTTGTATGTCATCAATTATGTTAATATTTTCTAGAGTGTATCAGATGACTTTGATGTGTCAGCCTTACACGAGACGGCCAAAGTTTCCCTTTCCGTCAACATCTCATTTGGTCTTTATCTCATTTTCAAGGAACAAGACAATCTGAACTCTATTGTGGTTGAACAAATCGCTGGTGAGTAATGACAATGTCATTATGAGGTAATAAGGGGGTCACACATGAGCGCCATTTCGTATGATTGAATACTACTTAATTGTGGAACTATAATGTATAGCTAAACATTTCACTAGTAGGTATTATTTTTTTTTGTTGTGATATTATTCTTATTCTTTTTATTATTCACCTTCTTCTTCTTCCTCTTCTTCTTCTTCTTCTTCTTTTTCTTCTTCTTCTTCTTCTTCTTCTTCTTCTTCTTCTTCTTCTTCTTCTTCTTCTTCTTCTTCTTCTTCTTCTTCTTCTTCTTCTTCTTCTTCTTCTTCTTATATTATTATTATTATTATTATAATTATTATTATTATTATTATTATTATTATTATTATTATTATTATTATTATTATTATATTATTATTATTACTCTTCTCCTTCTTCTTCTTCTTCTTCTTCTTCTTCTTCTTCTTCTTTTTCTTCTTCTCCTCCTCCTTCTTCTTCTTCTCCTTCTTTTTCTTATTCTTCTTCCTCTTCATCATCATCATCTTTATCATCATCATCATCATCATTATTATTATTATTATTATTATTATTATTATTATTATTATTATTATTATTATTATTATTATTATTATTATTATTATATAAATGATATATGATAATAATAGTAATAATAACAATAATAATAATAATAATAATAATAATAATAATAATAATCATCATCATCATCATCATAATAATGTGTGTGTTTGTGCGTATATGTGTGTGTGCACTTATATTGCCCTTTCATTCCATCTCTGTATCTTTTATTTTACGACTACAGACAATCTTAACATCAGCATGGATCGCATCAAACATGTCAATGTCAGTTTTGACTTCAGATCCATTAACAAGACCGGCTATCAAGTACAAAAGTTATCAGTTGAAAAATACAGAGAGTATTTCCCAAACGACACCAAACCAAATGATTTTGCTAAATCCACTTCTATTATCGATACATTCGATAACAAAGATCGTCTTAAGGGGCATTTTGCTAAACGCCGACGGAAACGAGCCGCCAATGGATTCAGATACAGGCAAGCCAGGGTTTACACTCCAACCAGCACTTTTAGATACAACATTAGCATTCAACCTAGAAAAAGTGAGATCCGAGCAAATGACAACAAATTATCTGATCAAGTCCTTGGTGAAAATGGTCGTAATAAAAATACTGAAAAAAATGAGAAAACAAGATCAGACATGTGGGAAAATCTAATAAGAGAACTATTTCATCGTAAGATAATTGTAAATTCCTCACGTGATATTAGACTTAAAAGTGAGGAAGGAAAAGCTGATGAAGGTGAAAACAGAAGCGGTAATACACATGCATCATTGTATGAAAATGGCAAATTTAGAGCAAAAAGAACAAATGAGTTAAAACCCACCCAAGCATCAAAATCAAAATCACCTATTTTATCAACATCACACATGTCGAAAAAAGGCGAAAAAACAACTAACCCAACAACCAAGAAACCCAACCAGTGGCAAAAGATTCAGGGACTGTCATTCAACCACTTACATCCTAACGCATCCAACTGGGATACTCTTTGGTCCCTTCTTGGATCACAGGAAATTCAAAGAAAAAGAAGCAACGGTAGTGACATTCCAGAAGGAAAATCTCGTCAAATGTTGCAAAATAATGGAACTAAAAATAGAATCTATTTGTCTCCACCTTTGAATGAGGACAATGATCGGATGCTCCTTGGGGCGAATTCGGAAATTAATTTTGATCAACCTATGGCTATGCGCATCTCTTTCATACTCGTACCCCCCGACGACCCTGAATCGGACGAAGAACAGGCGATGGTTCTGCTTAAAAAGATCGCGGATCTCATCACAGACAGAGAATTTACATTGCTTGTAAGCGGGAATGAAGTCAGTGTCGTTAACTCTGATGATCCAGAAGAGGATGAAGAAAAGGCCAACAAGTTTTGCCCTTGGGGAGTTATGTTTATAGTTTATGACGATGAATTCACTATTTTAGAAATAGACAATATCACAATGTTATACGTCAACAAGACCAAAACATACCATGGCATTGGTAGATTTGATCTTTGGGTTATGGTTAAAGGCAAGAATAGCGCTTATGAAACTAGTGTCACAAATTTAAAAGAATATGCCTTTGTTTGTTTCATGCCACGCATTGTTCAAGGTAACTGCCAGAGAATTACACTGGCACCTGATGAATATAGCGTTATGTCCGCTGATAATAGATCAATCTTATTTGAAGAGAATGAATACAATATTACGACTTATTCAGTTTTGAATGAAACAACAGGAGAAATACAAATATGTGTACCACAGTCCTACGACCCAAACAAAGGCCAACTTTTCCCTCATTATTTCTCAATCACAAAAGGATGTGGTTCAGAATTTGATGATGTCCGCCAAGCGGAGGGTTACCTGACAATAATTTTGGGTCGCATCTCCATCGCAGCCCAAGCATTGGTGCTCGTGACGTATTTCCTCTTTCCATCGTTGAGGAATCTACCCGGATGCAACATCATGAACTTGACACTAGCTCTTTTCATTGCCGAGACCATTTTTGAGGAAAGCATGTTAGCTACAACTCAATGGCGTTGTATGACTGTCGCGATTTCATTGCATTTCTTCTTTTTGGCGTCACATTTCTGGATGAGTGTAATGAGTTTTGATGTTTTCCGAGCCTTTTCAAAACCAAACGTATCAACAGGTAGTAAAACTGATAAACAACATTATTTTCCAAGATACTTTTTATATGCTTGGGGAATGCCTGCCATCGTAGTTGGCGTTTGTAGCTTTATCGAGTTTTCTGACCTGTTCAGTGACGTTGAGATTGGTTACGGAGGCTCAAGAAGTAAAAATCGCAATTCAAACATTACATTTATCTACTCCAATTTTCTATTTGGAGACCAGCAGAACGTCATTCAAGACGTGAATATAATTGAAGAAGACGTCATCAACCAACACGTTCCTACAAACAATATCACTTTCACGAATTCCCTCGTCAAAGAAAGCCAGACAGCTTGCTGGATCCAAAACCCACTTGCTTCTCTGATAACCTTTGGAGCACCAATTTTTATAATTTTTATCTTAAACTGCATCTTCTTCACACGAACAATCATAAACATTTCTCGCACTGTAAAACTAACAAATGAAAATTTGTATAGACAGCATTCACAACATTCAAATTCGTCATACAGTAAAACAACGGGACGTTCCGAAGCAATGCTCTATCTCAGGATGTCCACAGTGATGGGTTTTACGTGGGTGTTTGGTTTTAGTTCAGCCATCATCAGTTCTGTTGCCAAACCAATCACCACCACAATATGCGTTGTCGTTCACGTACACAGCATTCTATTCGTCATATTCAACATTTCACAAGGACTTTTTATATTTGTCGCTTTCGTTTGCAATCGTCGCGTATTACGACTGTATGGAGGACTGTTTTTTCGTCTCAAAAGATTTCTTCGTCGTCAGTCACACAAATCAAGAATCTATTCCATCAGCTCCAACAACTCTACTTCATCGAGTAATTCAAAGACTACAAATATCTCTCAACTCAGCTGGTGAATTAACAATTGAACATCAAAGAGCTGGGTAGTCTTTAATTAGATTCGTTGATGACAGGAATTAGATAAAAGCCTAAATTTAAACGCCAGAGACATTTTCTGGGAGATGAATAAATAGAACAAAACATGACGCAAGCCTTTACAGTTCCAGAGTGTAATATTTTACAATACAATTTTGTTTCAATGTTTGGGATATCATACCGTATCATTTATTTCATTCATCTAAAGAGCGAATCTAACAAAGCTAGAAACTGACAAGACAGCATAAAGATGCACAACTCCGGATTTTTAAAAAACTTTGCTACATAAGTACTTCGCAGTCTAGACCAAATCGGAAGCGTTGCATTTTATTTATGAACCTCACTTGTGTGTAAACGAACATTATTACGAATCTTAATTTTTAATTATTTTCTTTAAAATGTTATAAGCTCGTTTTCTGTATATACTAGAAATTTGGTTCCACGCTGCTTCTTTGGGAAAGGGGGATTAAATACATGTTGTTTGTTGGAAATCGTGAACACTAAGCTCCTGGAAGTTGTCGACTATTAATTAAATTGTTGTACAGAAATGAAAGCAAAAGCTTTAATGAAAAAAAAAAACCAAACAAAAAAAAACAAAAAAAAAAAACAACAAACAAAAGAAACAATTCTTCTGCCAACTACAAAACAATATATATATTTTTAAAACGACTCCTACCTAATGACATTAAAGGTCTCTTCAGACCTTGTCGGAAGAAATTCAGAATAGGAGTATGAACTTTGTTGTTACTGTGTAAGCAATGTTTTAGCTAGATGCGAGAGAAAACCGTATAGAAAAGGATGACAGACAAAGGGGAATAGATAACCCTACAAGTAGTCCCTCTAATCGCCCGATTTTTTGTGGATATTGTGACACACATCAAACTACCAATCCTGAAAGTGAAAGGGGGAGGGGGGGGGGGGGGGGGGGGTGCAAGAGATGTCAATACTCAGTGGTGTCAACAGTTGAGGCAAATCATTTTGGAAGATAGCGTATCTTTCTTCAGAGTGAAATGGCGCTTGTTTGTTGGCATCTCTGCATCTGCCGTATAATGTCGACCTTCATTGTCAAGATTTTGACATATTTGTTTTGTTTTTAAGTGTTTTACGGCGCTGCAACAATTATATTTCATTTCGCTGTCAGTAAAAAGAAAGATGATTTTTTTAATGTGTTTATAACAATCTAGCGCAAAAGAGATCCTAGAGCAATAAAATATATTCTTGCAGCTAGTCAGAATGCACTCTAAGTTCCTGACTAAAACTGTTACAAGATCTCCGCCAAACGGGATGCTCTGAGACGGCTACAAAATAAGTGCATACTTTAATTAAAAAGGACTGTATGTAATGGAGAGCTTATAATTTGTTTTTGTTTTTACGGGTTTTACGGCGCGTGCAACACATTTAGGTTATATCAGCGCCGGTAAAAAGGAAGAAAATGGGATAGTAAAAAGTTCTAGAATTACAATTAAAGCACCCAAGAGAAAGTAAGAGACAGGGGAACTTGGAACAATTAGGGATCAGATGTAAATTTCAAGAGCATACCACCAATGTACTTAGTTTGAGATCACCTATAAGTCTCATCCGGACACAAGCACAAAATTCAACAAAGAGGAATACACTCAAATGCTTACATTATACATTCAAAATAACAAATATAATAATACATAATAAAGAGATGATTTACAAGGAAAATATATATCATCTCCCAAAACAATAACTTTGAATCTGACTGTTTCCCTCCCAGTCAGGACTCCGGTCAGAGTCAGGAAAAAACCAAGTAATCTCATCCCAAGACAAAGACAAAGCGTGTTGGAAAACTGATAAAAGGGGATAGAAGACAATGTACCTCCCTGCCCACTATGGGAGGCTTATTATTTAACAAGGGGGAAAAATCATCTCTTTCAAAAACATATATCCATTCAACTGTTTTCCGTCTCAACAAAACATCCTACGCAGGGCCTAAGTGAAACCAAATGTTTCCATTCAAGAGCAAGCAACATAGAGGGGTCAATCGTGATTTAGGGGGATTGAATCCACCGGCCCAGGAAAGTCCAGTGGTAATTGTCCGTACACTGTCCTTCAAATATCAATGGGGTAAAATGACCCTCATTCGTAAAAAAAACAAAAAACAAAAAAAACAAACAAAAAAAAAAACACACAAAAAAAAAAAAAAACACCAAAAAAAAAAACAACAAAAAAAAAACACACACACACACAAAAAAAAAATAAAATAAAATAAACAAAACAAGAAACTCTCAAACCTGGGACTTCAAGGAAATCATTTTAATCAATCAATATTTGAAGGACGTGTTTTCCGACCAAATTTATGTTTATGTTTTTTTTGTTTTGTTCTTTTGGAGAGCACGGTAGTGACTTGGTGGCATTATGTAATAACTTCTTGTATAAAAATCCTGTTTTTACACAAATATTTACTCTATGATGCGATCGCGTCTCTCCCCCCTTCTTTGTTTTCTTTTAAATTCAAATTTACATTTAATTTTTTTTTTTTCAATTTCATTGCATTTACATATTCTAAGGTATGCATGTAGTGAAAGAAAAAGTTAATGCATAACGAGTCATAAAGTTATATGTAAGCCATCTTTTCCTCTTTATTAAAAGCACCCGCCTATAAGCAATGTTTGCCAAACGCAATGGAATAACAATGACGTGAAATTGAATCAATTTATTCATATTAAATATGTACGCATTTTATTTGGATAAAATCTCTTTTCTTTTTTTTTTTTTTTTTTTTTGGGGGTTTATTTATCTACTTATTTGTGTGTGTGTATATGTGTATGTGTGTGTGTGTATGTGTTGTGTTTGTTGCTTTAGGTCTCTTCCAACACAATTGAGGTTATATGAGAGACCGCTGAAACAAAAAAACAAGCAATCTAACAAAAATAGTACAAATGTAAATCAAAATCATAACCTAAAGATATCATAAGCTAAATTATAAATAACCAAGAACAAACAGGCAGAAGATTTACAGAAAAAAAAATATCCCCTGTCAAAAATACAATCACAAACCAAAGAAGCAGGATAGGCTAGTAAAGAGAAGAAGAAACGACATCACTATCGGATCGTACACCCATGCGAACATGATAGGTATATGATTCAAGGGTGATGCTCCCATCCAACCACCCGCATGTGTGTGTGTGTATGTGTGTGTGTGTGTGTGTGTTTGGAATGTGTTATTATTCCTATAAAAAGTAAGATCATAAGCAGATAAAATTACATTAGTTTTGATCAAAATCGACGTGCACTTATTTGCAGGTCTGAAATCCCAAGTTGTTAAGAGCTCATTGTTGTAATAGAAACACTCTCAAACCGACGCGCACACAAAATAATGTTAATTACAACAATCTAAAATCAAGCCCATAATTGCGTTCGGTTATCAGACCTGCAAATCATATGCCCACGTGGGTCAAAATAATTGATATACTGTAATTACATCTTACGCAAATACATTTTTATAGCAATAAATTCTATCTCTAAGATTTAAATGACCTACATTACTATTATTAATAGTATGCTAAAATTGACATACTTCTCTATCGTTTACTTTGAGTGTTTAAAGTTACTCAGAGCTAGTTTAAATCATACAAATCATACAAATTCATCGAAACTCGTCAGGATCATCAATAAATAAATATGAACCAGTGATAATAATGGAAATTTGTCAAAAAGGAGGAAAATATTATATTATCGGTCCATTGAAAATCTCAGTCATAACATACAATATCATAGTTTCGTAGCCACTTCTAGTGTACATCTATTCTTAATAGTAGAGATATAACAAACTTTACTTTATGTAAACTTTTAATGAATTGTCCTTTCCTTAAAAAGATTTTTTTTAAATATCTTCTATTCATGAGATTTAAAATTAACTTTTGGTCAAAAGGCCTGAAAGTATTTGTTTTTACTTGTTTTATCTTTGTTACTGTAGCCCAGTGGTTACGGCTCTCACAAATAAGACTCAAGTATCTTGAAATAAATTAAAATTGTTAAACATTGTAAAAACAAAAGTAACGTGAGTAAACTAAGTTGAGCACATCTTATCATTGTAACAGATTAATATCATCCCTCTATAACCAAATGACGTTTATAAAGTTAACATAAAGATTAATAGAAGAATGGTTGAGAGATATATGGATAAGGATAAAATAGAAAGAGAGAAACACACACACACACACAGACACACAAAGAGAGAGAGAGAGAGAGAGAGAGAGAGAGAGAGAGAGAGAGAGAGAGAGAGAGAGAGACAGAGAGAAGTTTAATTGATGGGGCTTTTTTTCTAATAAGAGGGAACTTATAATTATTATATTATTAAACGGATCTGTAACTGTACTACCACTGACTTACAAATAAAATCTAGACTCATTTACCCCCTCCCCCACCCCACTTCCTTTTCGACCATCAATTGCCTTGTCTCAATTTTGACATCTGGCGACAGTTTGTCTTGACTGACGCCATAAAAATGGGAGTGTCACCAAAATTCATGCAACTGAGCACAGGTGTCAAAATATGACACAAGCCATGATAGTGAATTTTCCACCAGAGGAAAATGTTTGACACGACAAAATCAGCGGAAAATCCCAAAATCCCGGAATTCCGCGGAAGATTATTGTCACTGAGTGAACATTAATGTGGCGCGTTTCAATGTGTTGTACATGCTCGATGCGCTTCAAAATACTTGTCATTCCCTCAGCAGGCTATATGGAACCAAGTATCCATTTCATACAGTAGTATTAGTACCTAAAGCCTGCTAGGTTTCGTTTAAGTTGTCACATTTTTACACAATATCCACACCCTTTATAGCCACGTACTCATTCGCCAAGTGTGTAAACTGACTTACACAATAACATAACGCCGGAACCAGAATTTTGTATGATCATCATCGCCACCCATATAACCACGCTTAAAATCGCGTGGTTTTTATGACAAGACGAGACATGGTTCCGATGGACTACCAACGTTAGGATATGGGATTGTTAAAAGAATATAATAATATAAAAAATTCCCCAGAATTAAAGAGTGAGAAATGGGGGACTGGTTCAAGGACAGACTAAACTAGAAGTAGAATGTACTGAGATTATTCAAAAGTCCCACCTAGAAGCATGCAGTGGATTACTATCAAAAGGAATTCACAAAAATGGTGGAGATAAGGTTTGAACATTATTTGTGATGACCTATTATTGGTAAGTACTGGAAGGTGAACATGAAAATTAATCCGGACTAATGTTTTTGTTTTTAAGGGTTTTACGGCGCTTGCAACAGATTAAGGTCATATCAGCGCCAGTAAAAAGGAAGAAAATGGGATAGCAAAAAGTTCTAGAATTACAATTAAAGTATCCAAGAATAAGGCAGACAAAGGGGAATTGATTCAAATAGAGAACAGATGTAGATTCCAAGAGCACACTTTCAGTGTACTTAGTTTGAGATCATCTAAATTCTCATCCAGACACAAGCACAGGTCCCCACTAAGAGGAATACACTCAGATGTTTACAAATCACATATAATACATAACCAAAACACAATACAGTGCATAACAAAGAGATAATTTATAAGGAAAAAAATATCATCTCCCAAAACTGACATTTGATCGTTTCCCTCCCAGCCAGGGCCAGGACAAAACCAATTAATCTCATTCCAAGACAAAGACATAGAGCATGTTGGAAAACAGACATAGGGGGATAGAAGACACAGTGTGTACCTCCCTGCCCACTATGGGATGTCAGAAGCCCCACCCAGAATCCTGACTAAAAAATGTGTGCAATTTCTCGATTTGCGTGTGTGTGTATGTGCTGTATAGTGGGGAAGATGGTGGTGTTGCAGTCGTGGTGGTAGTGACAATGGTGTGGTGGTGATACTGATGATGTGGTGACCTCACAAAATTCAAGGAGCTTTCTCCTAAAATGAAGTTCAAGGTGTTTTCAAGATTTTCTCAGAATATCAAAATCAAGTTTTCAAGGATCCTTGAACTTAAGGAATCCGCGGGAACTCTGTAAAATGAAGTACCTGGCCTTTAACAGCGTTGCCTCTGTCCAGAAAATTGTAATATCGCCTCACAGGCGTCATGTCAAGTCCTACATGTTAAGAGTTGCTGTTGGCCAGGGACCCCTTGCCAAGTGCCTTGAGCACGTTTAGTGGATATTACACTATATAAAAGCTCAATTTTTAATATTTTTTTCCCCTATCAGGGTATTTCAGTTGTCTTTCTCATTATAATAATGAGAAAGACAACTGAAATACCCTGGCCATAATGATTATACCTCTAAGGAGTGCGTATTATGCTTGTTCAGTCCTAAACTAAATCAAAGAATAATAGAAAATAGAAATTAGCTGAGCTTATAATTGCATGTGAAAAAGTAAGCCAAGGAGACTAGTTCAAATCAGGAAAAGAAGTCAATCCAAGAGTAATCTATTCACATGTCTGATCTGATGTGAGACTGCACAAAATGTCTATCCACAGGTAAAAAATTCAAGCCACGTGGACTCAAAATACAGATAAGGTAAAAATAAATGTCATGGGGAGATGAAAAAAATCACACCCACCCCACCGCCCAAAATTTGGCTGTTTTCGCCTCAGTAAAGGATCCTCACCAGGTCGAGGGCAAAACCAGGGTAGTCAAGGAAATCAGATAAAGGTGATAGACGAAACAATAAGTGACTTCCTCGCTGACCTTTTTGCTCTTCAGTTTCAAGGTGCTTGCAACGCCTTTACGTCATTTCAGTGAAAGTAAAAAGGGTGTGATGGGATAGTCAAAAGAGAACAGACAAGAGTTAAGATGAGTTTAAGAGAACTAAATAAAAAAATAAAGACAAAGCGACTACAGTATTGCAATTAGTGGACAGAATTAGATCCAGGAGTGATCTGCCCGTATGTCTAGTCTGAGACTATCTTAAAGTCTGACCCCAAGACAAACAAGGGACTCCCAACACTAGGGATACATTCAAATCCTACAGGTAAAAAAAACAATACCAAACTACAGAGAGATGGTTCAAAATAAACAGAATCGTCCTTTAAAATATCAATGCAAATGGATGTTTCCCTCTCTAAGCAAGGCCTAGGTGAAACCAAACTGGTCTACTTAGAAATCAAAAAAGAATTTGGAGGATAAAGGAGATGGTAAAGGTGTGGATCGATGAGAGACATACAGCCAAGGTGGCTAATATTCCCCTGCACCAAGGGAAATTTCATCCACTGCACAATAGAGGTCAAGGACTCTCACTCACTGTGAAAATTTAAAGTAAAGGGCTACACACCTGCCTGGAAAAGTTGATGAGACACTTTGACAAAAGCTTCCTTTGCTGTTTTAAATATCAGAACAAAAACTCGAGACTTTCTTTCATAAAAAAACATGACTTTTAATTAACTTATCACACACACACTCAAATAGCACAAGATAACATCATCACTTTCATGGTATCAAACAATCTAAAAAACAATGTAAAATAAGATTTTTATTTTCTTCAAATCATTCATAAACCTTATCTCAAGACAAAATATATTTCTAAAACATAGCACTTTATCAGTACTATAATTAAACACAAACACACATAAAAACAAACAAATATCTCAACCCGCAACATCAACAGAGCAGATCGTGATTAAGAATTAGTTATGTCATGTAAGCGTGATGTATCATTTTCACTGTCAAGTGGAAAAGTCACAATTTCATCTTGTCAATCATCCAAAAACACTTTTATAAATCATTCTCGTATAGAACAAACCTGGGAACAATTCATTTTCTTGTAAACAGCACTCAATGAGATGATGACTACAACAACATACATAAACAAGAATAATTTCTTTTTTACTTCCTCAGATATGGCTTACCATTGCTTTTCCCTTATTAGAAAATTAAACGTAAATTTAAATTTACAAAGTCCAAGCGGATACGAAAAACCAATTTTGAAAGCATAATAAATGAACTCAAATAAAAAATCTACCAACAATTAAAACTTTTTCTTTCGTAATGAACTAAACATACAAAGAACACTTTGAAAAGATAAGGTGGAAGTTCATATGAATCATCATCAGATGCCATAATTTTTTTTTCCATTTAAAGCTTCTACTCTTTTTTATCTTTAGTATCCTCTTTATAATGTAAAAATACAAAACTAAGCAATAAGACACCACCCATCATTGAAAAGGCGCTGACGTAATATGGGTATGCTGAGAGGATAAAACGCTCATACTGTGTGTGCTCCAAAGGCCGAACAGAGACTTGAGTGGCACTGTATAAATGTGTATAACCTATTCTGTTGTAATCCACCTTGAATTGGTACACACCATACACATCTGGTAGTTTGAAGGTTGTGCTGAAGACTCCATCTTTAATTTCAATGAAAAGAAAAAAGAGGTTAATAAAAAATAAATTTCTTGGTTGTAGGCACAGTGATCATGACAGGGAAAAGCTTATCTGGACAATTATACGGTTATATTCTTAACAAATTCCATTTTGATGATGGTTGAAGGGGAGAAAAATATTCATGAAGATTTGAAAAGAAAGAAAGAAAGAAAGAGAAAGAGAGAGAGAGAGAGAGAGAGAGAGAGAGAGAGAGAGAGAGAGAGAGAGAGAGAGAGAGAGAGAGAGAGAGAGAGAGAGAGAGAGAGAGAGAGAGAGATGACAGTTTAAATAATAATTAATGAACCTTACACATGTGCAAGGTCAACGATTCACTTACAAACAGTCGTATTATATTGAGCATCATGAGTATTGCAACAAAATTTGAACAGTAACTTTTGAACCATTTAAGCCTATTATCTGATGTAAAAGGCAATTTGAAGATAAACAAATTGGGTTTAACCGGGCCCATAATTAAAATGTGTATAAATCTAGGTCAACAGTCATTTCAACGAACAAGGACAAAATTCCCAAATTACGTCCATTGTCTTAGTAAATTTTTCACCACGGCATCCATGAACGGTTTCACGCGTAGTTTCCTTCATGAACTGATAGCCTGAAACTACTACTACCCCGCCCACACCAAAAAGAAAAAGAAGTCAAGTCATAAAATAAAGTTGATTATTTTGAGTTATATTCAATAGTTCAACCAATGGAATAATTTATTTCCTTGAGCACCACTGACAACAACTCACTTTTCATTTTTTAAAACTTGTGATCATAGTCATGTAATGTGATATAAATTTGTGGTCAATCTCAGGCATTGACATCTTTAGTACTGGCTGACCCGAAACAATCAGACCCACAATATGCTGATACATTAATGAAGGTAGGTATTGCATAGGGACACCTGACAACACCATGCTTATTTTTTCAATTGCCTGATAGCCATAGACTCAGGCTATAGTTTTATGATGCAGGTATGAGTGTGTAGATAAATGCCTTCTTCCCTCCATTCTTACCGCTTCCCCCACATGCTACCTTCATATCCTGCGTGCCGTGTGCGTTTTGTTTGTCTATGAGAGTAAGGAGTGAATGATATTCATTATTTTGCCAACAAAATGGCATGAATCTACAGTATGCGTAAACATTGATATCATATACTTGTACAGAAGGCTACATAACAGTTTGTGTCTATTGTCCTACAGCAGTGTTCACGTATTCATCAAAGCACTGATTGGACGAACTTTCAAAGCAATTTGCCATGAATGAGGCACAAGCCAAGGGTCTCTATCATGTTCGGCAACAATCAACTCATCCTCATCTTCGGATGTTACACAAGAATAATTCCCCATGACAGTGAAGTTTTGACTTATCTTGAAGTCTTCGTTTTCAGCTTTATGGTATATCTTCAGTCCGATATGATGTAGATTCAATTATTTTTGTGGTAAGAATATGACCAGATAATTTATGTCACATAACTATCATTTCATCAAAACCTGTTCAGTGGACCTACATAACTTTGAATTTTGTCGCAGCACTTTTGATGTTCAGTATATTTTAAATTTTCAAATACTCTTAAGTAAAAAATGACTACATACCAATTGATTACTTTCTATCCCATATTGCAACAAGGATATCGCTTGGATTTATCAATAATAAAAATAATGGCAATAATCAGTGTAAATAAATCATAGGAACCATAATTCTGACTAGATAATAACTTTTTATCATTTGTTAGCTGTTAAAACTTACTTTTGGCTGTGAGTGTAGTACGGACAAAAGGATCGATACGGACAAACTCCAATTGTACATCAGTAGCCTTGAAGGATTTCCATTCATTGTTTACAAGTTCTTCAATCATGATGGAATAGTCCTAGCAGGTAGAAGAGAACAGAAAATGATATCTTAAAAAGCGTAAAATTGTCCTAATTATTCAAAGTTATCTCCCATATGTTGCAGTCTGTTGGTTTGTTTTTTGAATGTGTAAGAGTGTCTCTAAAACATTTTGAAGGGGATGGCTGCTTTCAATAAAACTGCCTTCATTTTCAGCTAAATATCTTTCGACTTGAGTAAAAGAATGGAATCCCAGGCAGCTTTAGTTTGTAACCTTTTAAAAATGAATTGACAATAAAGTAAAAATCTTTCAAAAAATAAGAAAGACCTTTAGTGTTGATTAAATAAACCTGAGTAAAGTTTGACTGGTTCCAAAAGATATCTAAATTTTAAAAATCATTTCTTATAATATAACGGAGATTAAATTTTCACACTGGGGATCACACTCTGCTTCTTGAAAAGAGACAACGTATAAGGGTGGACAAGCCTGTCCAGACTCCAAGACGAAACCGACTTGAGCTCATTTATATGAAAACATCAAATGAATTGCCATCAATTTCATCAAGTTAATGATGTACCCATTAAGTTGGGTTAAGTAACCACTTGACTTAGAAATTATTTGGACCAGACAATCAATGAAACATGAAATAAAACCATGAGCAACCGAGTAAACGATAGGGGTGTGGGAGAGAGAGGAAAAAATAAACAATTATCTCTATATCATCCAGATAAAAAAAATTTACCACTTACCACATTCTGCATGACAGTGTAAGCTTGAGGAGGTGTCTTTTCTCCCTTCAAGTGGTGCTTCACTTCGCCGACACGCAACACACCCTTGCTCTTAAACGTCCATTGTGCAAGGTTCAAGGCCAATTCTTGATTGCCAGATTTCTCATACCTAGAAACATTGTGTTTTTATTTATTTACAGCAGACACTCAATGAAATACATTTGATATGAGAGAAAGAGAAAAAATGAAATAGAGAGAGAGAGAAGAAGAAGAAGAAGAAGAAGAAGAAGAAGAAGAAGAAGAAGAAGAAGAAGAAGAAGAAGAAGAAGAAGAAGAAGAAGAAGAAGAAGAAGAAGAAGAAGAAGAAGAAGAGAAAAATGTATCTGAAACTATTTTTTTTAAACTGTTTAAAAATATTTTTTATCAGCTTATTTCTTTCATCTACATGAACTTGACTTTTGAAAGCGCAAATCATTTGTTTATATTTTACCTCTTTGTTTTATTTGTGTGATCCTACTAACTTTTTAACTTGGTATATCAAAATCTAAAAATACATATACCCCCTTTCATTAAACTATTCTGGATTTGCATGAAAACCATCATGGAGAAAATGTCAATAGTTACTATTTATCAAATGTTCAAAACCATTGTTGCAGGTGTCTAAAAACTCACAACTAAATATTGTATACCCATTCAACTTTGCAGAACATGATTTAAGCATCTTATACTGTTCGTATATAATTGAAAAATCCTACCGTTTGCCACCAACAGCATTCTGAACAGACGTCTGGAAGAAGTGGTCACTGAAGAAATCAAGGGATCCAACAAATGTGACACGGGCATTGTTTCTGGCCTGCAGGGCAGCCACAAGGAGGGTGTTGGTGCCAACAGCCATTGGGAACTATGGATTGATGTATTATATGACTTCAATAGTTATGTTTACTGCACACCGCGAGACTAAAATTCTATTCATTCAAACATAATCCATTTTATATAAATTTTTCTTAAATATTTTCGGGATTATTTAGTCGTTCCATGGTAAGGCATAAACATGCATAACATTTGATACCAAAGAATGAAAGTAGAGGACCATATCCCAATATAAAAACGTTTTAAAAAAAATATAAATTAAAAATGCAAATATCACAACGTTATAAAATATACCCTGAAAAACAATCAACACAAGATGATTCAAATAACACAAAAATATAAGTTTTCAAGTTTTCAACAATGAGGTATACAATACTACCAACAATATCCTTTTTGAATGAATTAAGTACATTATTATTATTATTATAAAGGTAAACTGGAAATGGCTAAATTTTTCTCTCCTAAAAATAAAAAGAATAAAAAGGAAAGACATCATGCTTTATTCAAACACTAAGAACCTCAAAACATCACTGTGACACTGAAGCTTTGTAAAATATTTCATTGCGTGCGCTCTCTCTCTGTCTCTATACAAGACTCTACAAAAATTTAGGGGAAAAGACATAACACGACGAATACGAACCTCACTGATTTTCTCGTATGGTTTGTAGGAGTAGGCAGTGGAAGAGGCAGTCAGAAGACTCAGGACCAGAGGGTTGTCTGGGTCACTCACCATTCTGATAGGAAAAAATTATTGGTAACGATGAAAAGAAAAAAGGCACTACAGTCAGTTTTCAAAAAATAAAAATGCTGATGCCTGACAGTACTTAAACATTGATGGAAATGGGAGTAGATAAAATCCCATTTGCATAAGCAAGATTCTTACATATAAATTACTTGGACATGTCTCGATACTCATGGAGACTATGACGACATTCAAAATAAGAAAACTGCCATAAAAAATACTGAAAGACTCCTGGATTAGGTCATGATGGGTTATCATTGCAGATTCACCACTGACAAGGGGGATTTTTTAAAAATCTGTCTATTATTTCTTTCACTACAGCATTAAAAAAAAATATACCCAAATAAAACAGAACAAACTCAGAACTCCTGATGAGGAAGGGAACAAAAGTAAGAAGCTGTGGATTATAAGTATAAGTGTAAGAATGATCATACCCAACACCTCTGAACAGAATTGGAGCAGACAGTTTCTCTCCTACAATCATGGGAGCTTTCATAAGATTGGACTGGTCGGCAACAATGAGGGTGTGCTGGAAATAGAGAAAATTTTGAAATCATTAGAAAATGTGTGTAAATTTTTTTAAATCAATCACACCTAAAGGTTATAATAGGAGCCAAATCACAAGAAATAATAATAATAGCAATAACAACACAACAACAATGATGATGATGATGATGATAATAATATTAATAATCTCAAAACAGACAAAGATCCAAGGCTATCTTATGATGGAAACATTTTAATAAGTTTTAAAACAGTTATGCTCATGATAGCTGAGCAATGCACTCATTCTTTATATTATTAATATCACATTTTAAGGCTTAGGACTTTTTCTTTTAAAATATTTTTGCAACAGAAACTATGTCTTTTTAGTTTTTATCACAAAGAAACAGGAGTTAATTTGGATTGGAAATCAAAACAATTTTTTATTTCCTGCAATAGGTACATTACATGCAATTTTATTATTATTATTAACATCATCATTATAATCATTATTATTATCATCACCATCACACCACTAATATTGTTCCTATTATTGATAATTTTAATTTTTAAAAAAATAAAAAATAAATAACAATAATAATAATACAGTGCAACTTCTTTATTATGACAATCGTTATAGCGACATTCCCTCAATAGTGACATGGCGGCCAGGTCCCAATTTTTTTTGGTGTATATATTGTTAGTAATAAAAAACACGCTATAGCTGCATACATTTTAGAAAATAACTTAAAGACATTGAAATTCTTGGTTCAATGAAACTGCTATTTGTTCTACTTATGAAATTGGTCATCATAGCCAATGAAAAAGTTTGATATTCGGCCAAAGATATCCCATACTCACACTTATACCACACATAGCCAATGAAAACGATTACTCTTTGGCCAATAATATACCTTACTCATATGACATGCAGCCAATGAGAACACTTGCTTTTCAACCAATACATGCTCTCAAGCACTTTGCCCAGGAGCACCATAATGGTTCATCACTTTTTAACTTGCTAGATAGAGCGTGCTGAAGACAAGGTGTGTGAGATTGTCTCCTCAGACTAAAACATACAGTGATCGATGAGTTCTTCACAAAACATTAACATGAAAGTCACCATTGTGTGTAAATTTATATTTTTTTAAATAGAATAAATTAAATTAAAAAATAATTAATAAATAAAATAATAATAAAAATAATAATAATAATAATAATAATAATAATAATAATAATAATAATAATAATAATAATAATAATAAATCGAAACAAAAGAAATAAAAAAAAAAAATGCAGCCAAGTATGCAAGTGCATACATGCTGATCCCAAACCCACATAAACTACAGAGGAGGAAACGGAAATTTAAGCCTCTCCCCCTCACTTTTCTTATTTTTATTTGGGCAACCTGTCTGTAACAACAACCATCTATAACGTCATTTTTTCTAGTATCATTATAGAGAGGTTGCACTGTAACAATAACAATAATAATAATAATCATCTTGAAAGGAATGATGAACAAAATGATGAACAAAATTAGACCAATCAAAGAAGTGTAAAGCAATAATTAATTATCTGGACCAGTGCTTACCGGCTGCACCTTAATAATCTGCCTCTTACCTTTCCTGTGTCAGCAACATCATAATTAAGATGATCAATAATGGCACTGCCTTCATCATCAAATTCAACACCACACTCCTGAGCAAGTTCTTTCATCTGGTCACCTTAAATTTCAAAATTGAAAAATGCAAATAGCACAATTTTAATGCAAGATAAACACAAATTTGAATAAAAAATATTATTTCATCGATACAAATTATAAGAGCAACCTGATTTATCAAATTAAACTCTATAGTTTGGTCGTCAATTTCATTTAGTAATAGCTTATTTTTCTTCCTATCGCATTAATTTATATGGCACGATATAAAATTGAAAAAACAAAAAACAAATCTGGAACTGTCAAAGGATTGTAGTACTACTTAATGCAATTCAATGAATAGTCAAGCAACAGACAACATGTGGTGAAATAAAAAATATACTGTCTGTAAAATTGATCAAGTTTACACTGTACAACTTTGTGTTAGCTGATATCTGTTTGACTTTCACACATTTTTATTTACCTATATCTGAGCTTGCAGAAATCAGGACATTGCCACCACCATCAATAAAATTTGTTATAGCAGCAACATCAATTGATCCTCCAAATTCTGGAATATTGAATGAAAAAAAAACGTCATTAGATGAATGCATCATTAATGGTGTAAAAAATATTTTTAAAATGACTGATGAGATCTGCCAAACAAATGCTTCTTACTGTTATACAATCAAAAACATCTTAAACGAATCTAAAAATACATTTAAAAACCTTTCATTGAAAGATAAAATACAAATTAGATATCAATTGGTTATTTTAAAAGTGGAAAACACACAAAATACACACATGCAGACACACACACAAACACATTCTGTAATCATATTACCTTCAACAGAGGGACAGAAGAGAACAAGGTTGTCATATAAAAATTCCCCATACTTGACAAGTGCTAGAGTTGAATCATCAGCTGTCTTGAATGTCAAATCAAAACCTTTGTCTGGAGATGAAAAATTCAAGTATTGAACTTAAGTCAAATTAAAATAAAAACCAAACAAAATGCCAATTACGACTACATTTCCTTTTATCATGGGCAGAAGGCAGAGCGAATTAAAGATCAGACCTTGGGAGTGACTAAAGGAATGAATCATGAAAAAATTTACGATATAATTTCAAACACAACTTTTGAAATTCATCAAGGATTGTCTGGTACCGAATGTTTTTTGATAGAAAACAAATGCATCTTCAAATCTAAACTGCTTTTAACGGTAAGCGTTAAGTTTTTAAATTTATTTTTCTGTCCAAACGAATGATTGGTAAGGATAAAGAAGCCAAGTATTGGTAACCCCGGCGCAGCTCTCTACATAAATGGATACTGTAAATCATTATCCTTGACTACAATACGAGTCACTCAAGACGATACTTCTTTTCAAAACTCGTGCTGACTTCCTGACCCCTTACCTTACCGCGGTGCCCACTTCCACTTCCACTTACCTTGTACGTAGATTCTGGGGCTAGGTGCAAGGCTACCGTGTACGTAGACACCCCCCAAAAACAGGTCTTTAAAACGAGTGAGTTACGGTTAATCATAATCATGTTTCAGAGACTCTCTGAACTCAAATGGTTAAAATTCGATGAGTTGGGGAGGGGGGGGGGGAGAGAGAGAGAGGGGAGGGGGGGGGGGAGAGAGAGAGGGGGGGGGGGGGAGAGAGAGAGAGAGAGAGAGAGGGTGCACTCCGTGATTGTGGCAGCCACTTTGAGTTTGACTCAAATTGAGCAAAGACACCTTGTAGGTCAAAAAGCCTGACGCATCATCAAAATCAAAACTACATGTGACAAGAAAAAAATATTTGGTACGTAAATCGACATCGAGGATGGACAACAAAGCTTCGTTGTCGTTATGGTGGTCTCGTAAAGTCTCTACTATAAGCCAACGGCCTTCTACTTCAGAGAATTGAATTGAATGAGGTCACTTACAAATACAAAATTAAAACAAATACAAACTGCAGGTGCATTAGATGAGGATGCTATGCAATTACAAGGTTTCTATATATTGGAAATGTTCGCTTAAGAATAAGAGCTTAGTTTAGTAGATTTGAGTGACTGACTAAGACGGTGACCACGGGATGGTAAACATCGCGCGTTACGTTGTGGGAAAGAAACGGTAGTAGGTGCAGCGTATTACGCTACCACCCACTTGCCGAGATGGTAGCTGCAGCGTAGATAGGTAGAGTAGAGCGTAAAACGTTACGAAGTTTCCGATGGCTGTTATAAATCCATTTTCCGTTTCGCATCCAGATTTTATTACGCTACCACCCACTTGCCGAGATGGTAGCTGCAGCGTAGAAAGGTAGGGCGTAAAACGTTACGAAGTTTCCGATGGCTGTTATAAATCCATTTTCCGTTTCGCATCCAGATTTTATTACGCTACCACCCACTTGCCGAGATGGTAGCTGCAGCGTAGAAAGGTAGAGCGTAAAACGTTACGAAGTTTCCGATGGCTGTTATAAATCCATTTTCCGTTTAGCATCCAGATTTTATTACGCTACCACCCACTTGCCGAGATGGTAGCTGCAGCGTAGAAAGGTAGAGCGTAAAACGTTACGAAGTTTCCGATGGCTGTTATAAATCCATTTTCCGTTTAGCATCCAGATTTTATTACGCTACCACCAACTTGCGGAGATGGTAGTGCAGCGTAGATAGGTAGAGCGTAAAACGTTACGAAGTTTCCGATGGCTGTTATAAATCCATTTTCCGTTTCGCATCCAGATTTTATTACGCTACCACCCACTTGCCGAGATGGTAGCTGCAGCGTAGATAGGTAGAGTAGAGCGTAAAACGTTACGAAGTTTCCGATGGCTGTTATAAATCCATTTTCCGTTTAGCATCCAGATTTTTGTATTTTGTGGCTCGGTTTTGTTTCTCGATTATGAGTCCAAAATTTTGTTTAAATCCCACAAACGCCGCATGCTGCCAATTAACCTCCTCTTACTATTACTACTACTACTACTACTACTACTACTACTACTACTACTACTA